>NC_052065.1:126125817-126732067 GCF_903992535.2 Arvicola amphibius | reverse complement strand
AGGGGATTCGAATTGGAAAGGAAGAAGTTAAACTTTCGTTATTTGCAGATGATATGATAGTGTACATAAGCAACCCAAAAAACTCCACCAAAGAACTCCTACAGCTGATAAACTCCTTCAGTAATGTGGCAGGATACAAGATCAACTCCAAAATAATCAGTGACAATTCTCTCTCTTCATCCCTTTATGCCTAGAGTTGGTAAAATTTACTGTCACTAAACCCAGGTTGATTCTCTCTCCAATATAATCTGTCATATTTCAGCCACAGTTAAGTAAATTATCGCTGCATAAACTTTCTTCATTTGGCTGGAGTATTACACCTGGAACTCTTAGGGATTCTGATAGATATGACTATCTCTTAAATCTTAATATCATAAGAGGAACTTCAGTGTCTGGCATTCCTAAGGAATCCAAAGAATCATTTAACCATGAAGAGAGACTCTTGTCAGGAAAATGAAAATCTAGGATCTCTAATGATAACTAAACAATACTGTCCATGAAAGGGCATTAGTATTACACCACTTCTACCTCCCCTTGCTTTAGTCTAAGGTTATTAACAGTATCTAATGAATTGAAAAAGTTGAATGAAAATGCAGGTGAGAAAAGAAGTATATCCCTTTGGCTGTCTTCAGTTGAAGAAAGAAAATTGGAGGTTGAATTATTAAACAGATCTTAAACACTTATTCTCAGAGAACCATGCATTGTCTAATAATTATCATAAAAAGCACAACGCCTATGACAATTTCTGAGGCAAAATTAGTAAATAAATTATGTAGCAAGAGCAACAATGAAATGAAATTGCTAAATATGTTTTCTTACAGCATTAGTATTACATGTTCTTCCCATCATGATGGTTACTTCAAATGATGGTGCTAAAATGAACATTCAAATCTTGATGAACTTTGCCTTAATTCTTTCCCCAAATTAGAAACTATTTGAGTATTATGTTAAACCAAGTTTGAAGCCCTGGGCTACAAAAATACTAAGATAAAATGCTCCAGAGAAGTGCCAAACACAAAACTAAGAACATGCTGTCAGGAGTAAGGAAAGGCTAGTATAGAGAATGTCATTAAAAAATAGAAAACACCATCCTGAGTGAGGTAACCCAGGCCCAAAAAGATGAACATGGGATTTACTCACTCATAATTGGTTTCTAGCCATAAATAAAGGACATCGAGCCTATAATTCGTAAAAAATCCTAGAGAAGCTATATAAGAAGGTGAACCCAAAGAAAAACATATAGTTATCCTCCTGGATACTGGAAGTAGACAAGATTGCCGGACAAAAAATGGTAATGGTAACATGGGGGTGGGGTGGGATGGGGGGATGGTGAGAGAAAAGTGTGAAGTGGAGGATGGGAAGAGCTTGGGGGAATAGGATGGTTGGGATATAGGAAGGGTGGATATGGGAACAAGGAATTATATATCTTAGTTAAGGGAGCCATTCCAGGGTTGGCAGAGACTTGACTCTAGAGGGATTCCCAGGTGTCCAGGAAGCCCCCCCCCCCCAGCTAGGTCCTTGGGCAGCTGAGGAGAGGGTGCCAGAAATGTCCAGATCCTATTGCCATACTCATGAATATCTTGCATATCACCATAGAACCTTCACCTGGCATTGGATGGAGAAAATGACAGAGCCCCACATAGGAGCACCGGACTGAGCTCGCAAGGTCCTGATGAGGAGCAAAAGGAGGGAGATCCATATGAGCAAGGAAGTCAGGACCGTGAAGAGTGCGTTTACCCATTGAGACGGTGGGACAGATCTAACGGGAGACCACCAATTCCAGTTGGAATGGAACTGATGGAACAGGGGACCAAACCGGACTCTCTGAATGTGGCTGACGGTGGAGGAGGACTGAGAAACCAAGGACAACGGCAATGAGCATGAACTCTGCAGCATGGACGGGCTCACTGTGAGCCTTGTCAGTTTGGTTGCTCACCTTCCTGGACTTAGGGGGAGCTGGGATGACCTTGGACTTAACATAGTGAAGGGAACCCTGATGGCTCTTTGTCTTGGAGAGGGGTGGAGTGGGGGTATGGGTGGAAGGGAGGGGAGGGAAGGGGGAGGAGATGGAAATCTTTAATAAAAAAATGAGAATAAAAATGAATGGAGCTAGAAAACTTCATTTTGAGTGAGGTAACCCAGACCCAGAAAGACAATTATCATATCTACTCACTCATAGGTGGTTTTTAAACATATATCAAAGACAGCCAGCAAACCACAATCCCAGAGAACTTAGACAACGAGGACACTACGAGAGACTTACATAGATATAATCTACATGCGAAGTAGAAAGTAGTAAAAGACAAGATCTCCTGAGTAAATTGGGAGCGTGGGGACCTTGGGGGAGGGTTGAAGAGGAGGAGAGAGGCAGGGAGGGGAGTGGAGAAAAACGTAGAGCTCAATAAATATCAATTTTTAAAAAGGAGGGGGAAGGAGAGGAGGAGAAGGGGGAGGAGAGGAATTGAAGGAGGAGGGAGCTGTTATCTCAGTCTGTTGTCTAAAAGATTTCCATGATGAAACAGATCCATTTGAGGTGCATATTTAGCCAAAATTGCTTTTTATACCACTCCAGTTTCACTGTTAAAAAGCTATTACACAGCCAGGCATGCTGGCACATACCTATAATCTCAGCACTTCAGAAGCTGAGGCAGACAGTGCTGTGAGTTTGAGACCATCTTGGGCTATATAGAGGGTTCTAGCCAGCCTGGGGTATAGAGTGAGACATTGTCCCAAAATAAAATAACAAAAATAATTATAGAAAAACAGGTCATAGCCTGGCAGTGGTGGTGCACACCTTTAATCCCAGCACTCGGGAGGCAGAGGCAGGTGGATCTCTGAGTTCGAGGCCAGCCTGGTCTACAAGAGCTAGTTCCAGGACAGGCTCTAGAAACTACAGGGAAACCCTGTCTGGAAAAAAAACAAAAAAAGAAAAACAGGTCATGAATTTGAGAGGAGTTCGTTAGGGGAACAAAGAATTGAGGAAGGCGAGGGGGGGGGGCGGAAAGAATGTAAATACAGTGTATTCATGTACGAAGTCTTCAAATAGATCAAAAAAATGAGAAAGCAAAACCTCTCCTTAAATAAATAACTTTCCCAAAGGGAAAAAAAAAAAGAAAGAAAGAAAAACAAAACAAAACAAAAAAAACAAACAAAAAAAAAAACAGTGTTCTGCAGAGGACACCTTTGGAAAGTGGAAAAAGTACTGACGTTTTGAAGAGTTGGAAGTTTGGCATGAACACATCCTTTTACATGAATTGTGTACTGAAAGTGTCAGAGGGAACAAAGAGGCTAAAATGAGTCACTGATGGATGACACAGTTTGCAGACTAATCATGGCTAGTGACATTCTTTCATACATAACACAAAGATTAGTGAGCTTTGGGAAACCTCATGTTAGAGGAGTTAGGAGAAACATTGATTTGACATGTTTGATCATTTATTTCTTTTAGTCTGATATATTCCACCATGCTTCAAGGGAGCTGTCTTTACTCTTTTCCATATGGCAGCCTTTGTGAGCTGCAGACTTATTTTGGGACTAGGAAAAAGCAGGCATTCTTGGTTATAGAATAGGTATGCACTGCTGCAATCCTTGTAAGTGATTATAGTTAATATAATTGGTTAGTCAGAAATAGCTGAAGTGAAGCAAACATAATGTTATATACAAGTATGGATTCTTCCTTAAATGGTTTTTAATTTTTTCCTCTGTCTATTTCAACATGTGAACATATTGCTTCTAAACATTTCTATGATATGAATTCACTCTATTTCTCTAAATCCAAAATCTGGTCATCATTGATTTACCCTCTGTTGCTACTGCTCATTTAATGGCAATGTTGTATAGAATATGAACTTGTATTTATTCTTATCCTATGTGGAGGCCCCCAAAATATGAGCTAATTATTACCTTGACCAAAGGCCAGAGAGTTGGAACTTACCTCTATTTCTTCACAGTTACTGTGTTTATAGCATAAACAAAGGTCTCACCTAGATTTAGAACAGAGAGTTATGCTCTCTCAAGGTTATTGTCAAATTCAGTATTCATTGGAATTCTCTCCTGATACTATTCTATTGTTTCTGTTTTATTATTTTCACATGTGTTTTCATATTCTTTACTAATATTTCTAAATCTCCACACCCCTACTCAGGCAAGAGGTGTTTTTGTTGAGGCTGGTTTCTGAAAATCCTAATTATACATTTTGAAACCTTCATTAATAACAGTAAATTCATGGCTGTCCCTAAGGTGCAATAGTAGCCAACCAAGCATTAATTATACCAATATAAACCATTATCTTCCTATTTATACTTTAATTTGTATAATTTTTGAACTCTATCTACACACAAAGAGAGACACATATTCACAAACATCCTGTTCCTAATGTGTGGCATACTCAATTTTATTGATATATTATGTCCAAAATCTGAGTATACCAATTTTAAGTTTGCAATTTAGTGAATTTCTAACAAATGTATAGTCATTTGACCATCATCATAATAAAATTATATTTTTATTTTCTCCTAAAATTCTATAGTGACTTTTTGCAGTCATCTTGACCTTCAAATCTAGGCTCTAGTGACTATTTATCATTCATGTATAATGATAATTTCCCCCTTTGCTTTACAACTGTATGTATATAAAGTTGTATGGTAGCTCATAGCTAGAGTACTGTGTCTGGTTTCTTTCACTTATGCTATTTTTGAGAAGAACCCATATGGCTGCATATATTACTGCTTCTTTCTTTTTCATTTCAAAATTCTATTCCATTGTGTGGAATACAAAACTGGTTTATGTATTCATTAATTAGTGAACATTTGGGCTGTTTCCAGTCTGTGGTTTGCCTGTTCATCTTTTTAACTGTCTCTTTTGGATAAGAAGTTTGTAATTTGGATGAAATCCAATATATCATTTAAAAATGTTTATTCCTTTGTCATTATTTCTGAGGAGTATTTGCCTTGCTGAAGGTCACAAGGATTTTTACTTTTATTTTTCTTTTTAAAGATTATCATTTTAATTTTTATGACTTATTTTAATTTTGTATATAGCTTGGGATATATATGTATACATATATATATGTATACATATATATATATACAGGTATGTATTCATAAATGTGTATGTGTGTGTGAATATACATATGCATACCCAGGTTTTATAGAATATTTTTGAAAAATCCTTGTCTTAGCCTCTTTACCAAAAGTGAATTGACAATATGTATAAGATTCTCTACTTTAAACTTCTTATTCATTTCATTGATTGTACTTTACTTAAATTTCACAATAGGTTGTAAAATTGAACAATGTGAGTTCTCTAGTTTGCTTTTCTCTACCGTTTTGATTATTCAAAATTTTTCATCTCTATAATCATAATTAACTTTTCGAAATCTATAAAAATGCCAGTAAAGATTACTTATCATTGCAATAAATCTAAGAAATAGTGGTTTAGGGGATGTAAAAAACTTAAATGTAGGATGATGCCTTAGGAGCAATAGTCTCTTTAATGAGTCTAAATGGCAATAGAGAAGTTAGTTGCTTTATTTCTGTTTCTCTTTCATTCTGAGGTAATTATTTAGTGCTGTTAATATTAGATTTATTTTCTAATTTCTGTGACCAAATACTTGGCCAGAAGAAACTTAATGGGTGAAAGGTTTGCTTTGGCTTGTGAAAGTGTATCATGGTGGAGAAAACATGGCAGTGGGAGTGACTTGGTCTATGCATTCCAACAGGACAAATAGTTCTGGTACTCAGCTGGTGTTCTTTTTATCCCATTTGTCCTCAGTCTGCAAGCCGAAATGACAAAATGGTCATAGCTAAATTGAGACATTATCCCTTCACAGTGAAATTTCTATGGAACACTATCATAGATATGTCCAAGTGTTTGCTGCATTAAATACATTAGTGTCTTGTCTATCCAAATAAGCTGACAATCAAAACAACACATCATGTCTCAAATCTAATTAAGAGAGCCGTTTTTATGCCCATAAATAGTCTTGCCACTATTGCACCAGTAGACACCTATTACCTGCCAGGTCAGTATTATAGTATCCATGGTTCAGCACTGACTAAGGACACAGATATCTTACTCTCCCAGAAACCTGTGTAACACGTTCCAGAAAGAAATATTTATCTATTTGCACAAGCAGTGAAATACTCTCAAAATAGTAGCCAACAGCGTAGACATTCTTAAGAAAGCATTGGTTAATAAAGAAACTGCCTTGACCCTTTGATAGGACAGAAAATTAGGTAGGCGGAATAGACAGAAAAGAATGCTGGGAGGAAGAAGGCAGTGAGGCAGACGCCTCAGGCAGTTGCCATAGCTCTCTTCTCCAAGATGGATGCAGATTAAGAATCTTCCCTGTAAGACACCACTTCGTGGTGCTACACAGATTACTAAATTATGTGTTAAAGCAAGATGTAAGAGTTAGCCAATAAGAGGCTAGAGCTAATGGACCAAGCAGTGTTTAAAAGAGAAAAAAGAAAGCATATTGTATATATGCATATGTTTAAATAGGAACATAATACCTTATAATTTTTTAAGTTGATGAACAAATAACTGGATCATGAAATTTTTCTTATAGTTGTATATTGATTTTATTTGTCCCTAACTGCCTTCTTCCTTTCCTCTTTAAACAGTACTTTCTTTCTTTCAATACTCCCTAAAATGCTTTTTTGTTATACATATATACATAGCATTATGTGTGCTTATATATTTAATCTAAATTCTGCATATAAGAAAAAGCAGTTTATTTTATTTTTTTTTCTAAAAATTATCTCTTCTTTCCTATTCCTCTTCTAATTTCTTGTCATATTAGCAAAAAATTATAATATTCATCTTTGCCTGGCTAATTTTATTAATATTACATTTTCTTAGTAAATGGCATAACTGTATTCCTTTTTTTACAGCTAAACAAAATTCTATTATCAGTATATATATATATATATATATATATATATATATATATATATATATATACTTTAATGTTTGATAGTGTCCTAGTTTAAATATTTCCTTAGGTAAAGTGATATTCTTCAGAAAAATAATTGGTAAACTCATTAATAAGATTAATTCTTAAGACTAATTTTTATATAACCTGTATGTGTGAATACCTGTATTTATGTACATTTACCATACATGTTCCAGATGACCGTGGAGATCAGAAGAAGCTGTTGGATGTCCTAGAACTTGAGATAGTAATAGTTGTTGTAAGTCATCATGTGGGTGCTGAGAACCCAACCTTACTCTTCATCAAGGACAGCTAGTAATCTTAACTGCTGAGCCACCACTTCAGGCCCTAAGAAAAAAATTCAATGAAAGCAATTTCATCTATTTTCTATTTTATCTTTATTTTTGTTTATTTACTTTAACAATACACTAGCAGCTACATAATATTTACTGTTTCCTCAACATTGTGACACTTTGTATCTTTATTACTTAAAGTTGATGAGAAAGTTGTTACTATCCAAAAAAATTTCATTTCAGAAACTCTCAAATATTCCATTGTAAAATGGCAGTATGTAGTAGAAGCATTTGAATATTGTGCTAAATAATGATAAGAATGCCTTTAACATTTTGCACATTTTAATTTAAATATAATTGAATTCCTTCCTTCCTTTCCTCTCTCCAGACTCTGCCAAGTTCCAACCTCTGCCATGCTGTCCATTAAATTGATAGCCTCTTTTTCTTTGATTACTATTGTTTTGTATGCATTGAGTATGCGCGCACACACACACATACACACACACACACACTTACATGCATGCATGCACCTGTATGTATGGTTTTTTTGACTGTCTTCTATTTTTTATTTTTTATTATTAAAAATTTCCACCTCCTCCCCACCTCCCATTTCCCTCCCCCTCCCCCCACTCTCCTCCCTCTCCCTCTCCAGTCCAAAGAACAGTCAGGGTTCCCTGCCCTGTGGGAAGTCCAAGGTCCTCTCCCCTCCATCCAGGTTCAGTAGGGTGCACATCTAAAAAGACTAGGCTCCCTCAAAACCAATACATGCAGTAGGATCAAAACCCAATGCCATTGTCCTTGGCTTCTCAGTCAGCCCTTCTTGTCAGCCATGTTCAGAGAGTCCAGTTTGATCCCATGCTTTTTCAGTCCCAGTCCAGCTGGCGTTGGTGAGCTCCCATTAGATCAGTCCCACCGTCTCAGTGGGTGGGCGCACCCCTCACAGGCCTGACTTCCTTCCTCATGTTCTCCCTCCTTCAGCTCCTCATTTGGGCCTTGGGAGCTCAGTCCAGCGCTCCAATGTGGGTCTCTGTCTCTATCTCCATCCATCCCCAGATGAAGCTTCTATGGTGATATGCAAGATATTTATCAGTATGGCTATAGGATAGTGCCATTTCAGGCTCCCTCTCCTCAGCTGCCCAAGTACAACCTGCAGAGTCCTGCTATTAGTGTTTATTATATGGTTTCAGGGCTGACCATCTTGTATTTAGCAACCATGTCTAGAGTTTATCTCTGGGAAGAGCTAATTCTCTCATCAGTCATTATTTAAATATTTTTCCTTATATAGAGAACCCATGAAATTTTCTCTTTTCTAAATTATATTATATTGTTTTATTTGACATTTTCATTATTCTAGTCTTACTTATGCAGTTATTTCTAGGAGACTGTTTCACAGTAGACTTCCTGGTATTCTGACACGTACAGACTTGCCATCTCTTCTGCAGTGTTTACTGAGCCATGGTTGCTGGGATTGTAATGTAGATGCCTCCACTGGAATTTTGCTCCCCACAAATGGTTGATCTCTGTGCTGTGGCTTCTTTTTTGGGATGATAGCTATTTGCTGTAAAAAGGAAGCCAGGAAGACGCCCCCAGCTAGGTCCTTGGGCAGCTGAGGAGAGCGTGCCAGAAATGTCCAGATCCTATTGCCATACTCATGAATATCTTGCATATCACCATAGAACCTTCACCTGGCGTTGGATGGAGAAAATGACAGAGTCCCACATAGGAGCACCGGACTGAGATCCCAAGGTCCCGATGAGGAGCAAAAGGAGGGAGATTATGAGCAAGGAAGTCAGGACCGTGAAGAGTGCGTTTACCCATTGAGACGATGGGACAGATCTAACGGGAGACCACCAATTCCAGTTGGAATGGAACTGATGAAACAGGGGACCAAACCGGACTCTTTGAATGTGGCTGACGGCGGAGGAGGACGGAGAAACCAAGGACAACGGCAATGAACATGACCTCTACAGCATGGACGGGCTCACTGTGAGCCTTGTCAGTTTGGTTGCTCACCTTCCTGGACTTAGGGGGAGCTGGGAGGACCTTGGACTTAACATAGTGAAGGGAACCCTGATGGCTCTTTGTCTTGGAGAGGGGTGGAGTGGGGGTATGGGTGGAAGGGAGGGGAGAGGGGGAGGGAAGGGGGAGGAGATGGAAATCTTTAATAAAAAAACTCAAACTAAAAAAAAAGGAAGCTTCTTTAAAGAGGAGTGGTAGAACACTTATTTGTGGGCAAAAATGTATGATTTAGAATATAGCAAAGAATTGCACTGTTCTAGCAATGTGGTAGTGGTAGATCCTTTTCTAAAATCTATGACCTTACTAACCACAAGAAGCTGGCTAGGTTTCCAGTACCAGTACATGATTTCCCTTCTGTTGAGTGGGCATAATGTCTATTAAACAAATATTGTTTAGCTTCAACATGTGAATACCACTTATTTCAAACATACACATACACACACACACGCATACACACACATCTGCTAGTTATTCTTATAGTTCATTTCATGGGTGCTGCTGCTAAGTAGGATTGGTATTTTCTTCTTTCCCTTGAGAACTTGCTTAATATTTTCTGGTACCATGGAAGCTAGATCTCAAAAAGAATGTTTTTGTATTAAATACAAATTTAATAACCTGCATCCTGTGTCATGTTTGGTCTTAATCAATAGAGACACACCCTCAACACCTAAGAGGCTAACAAGGGCTACAACTAAAATCTGTATATTTTGGGGAATCATTTTGTCTATCCTAACCAATCAATCCAAAGGTGGTTTCTGTACTTCTCGGATTTGGGTGACTCTGCCTACCTATATTTACTGTTAAGAGCATAAATATAACTGTAGGTAAAACATATTTACTAAATGCAGCAATTCTCTATCCATTTTTTTCTGTGCCAGAAATTTGACTTATAAAGAAAATATCAAGACTTAGGATCTTCGTGAGTTTTATCAGTTTACATCATTGAACATTCCCAGCAAGGAGACTGATTGAGTAAAGTCTGATAAAGGTATTAATTCGCATTTAGAATTCTGTTTATAAGCAATTAGCTGTATTGAAAAGATAAAGTCTTTGTGTTCCTCTCTTCAGAGGACATTTATATAACCTTCCCCTGTGCTCTGGAATTGAACCTTCTGCTTACTACTGGATTGCTAGCAGTATTATTCTTTTCTCACTTACTGATAAAAAAGCACTTGGACTGACAGTATTTATTTCAGCCTTCTATCTCTTTTGTTTTGTACCTCAGTGCTTTAGTATTCATGCCAGTGCCTTATGTGTCATGGATGTAGCAGAGCTTATGCTGAGCTTTCTTCTTACACTGATTTGTTTATAGGGTATTATTTTTTCTGTTTTAATTTTCTTTATGGCAGATATTAGAGCTATGCAACCAATATACTGCATGTGGCATTTAGGGGAAAATGGATGCTCAAAACAGGCTCTTTTCCACTTAAACTGTTGTTTCTTTATAACATTCTTACCTTCTTTAGTGCCTAGGAAGTTTAATCTAGAATTTTGTATCTATCTTTATGGAAAACTGAATGAAAACTGTTTCTTGTCTTGCTGAGGCTCTTCTACCATTTGTGTGTATTCTATACAAATGAAATGAATATTGCAAGGAAGCCAGTTTTGTTTTCATAGCAAACTATTTCATCTCTATTTTATATTTGTGCTTCATTCCATGTAATTCTTAAGAAAAATAAAGCTGCAGCTCATTCTTCTCAAGGGCCTGTTTCTCTTTTTTTAAAGAGCATTTTGTAACCATTCTGGTAACTGAGGCCAAGCTATAGGAAAAAATGAACAAAAAAACCCTGTGGTTCTGTGTTTAAAACCATGTTTGCAGAAGGGAAATAATAACAGGATTCATCTCTTTAACTGCTCATCTCCACTATCAGTGGACAGCAGTGCATCAGAGGAGAATTATCTCCTCTATTCCTGTTGCATCTAAGCTATTATGTTTAGAAAGTTCAATCTGGCACTCCAAACCTGCAACTGATTTTTGAATGGTGTTCTAAGATATACTTATCTAAAAATTTGCTATTGTACTGCTGCCTACACCTTGCCAGGAAAGATTGCAGTAGAGGACAAGTGGAGGACACTGGCATCAGAATTCTTCCATTCCACAGGCTATTAAAAATAATGGAGAGAATTCCCGTGCACAATGTTAACTGAGATAATTTTACCAGCAAGGAAATTCTAGATAAAAGAGAGAGAATGTCTCACATATGAATACTATGTTGCACAGATTTCTGTCATCAAAGAAAGATAAGCTTTACATTTTGAGCAACAACTGAATTCGTTTCAATGTATGGCAGGTTTTTTCTCCTCTGTCAGTCCTAATAATACCACTCCATTTTGTATTTTTCCTAAGCTCTGTTGCTTGAATACCTTTTTCAGATGAATAGATTATTGACAATGACATCTCACTAAATGCACTGACAGAATATGCCAATGAAATTTAGCACATAGTATTTCATGCATGTTTCTCTCAGTGGAAGGGAAATCATAATAAGAAATCATAAATACCCAAGGAAGGTGCTTAATTAAGGCACAAAATGTTGACACTCATAGTCAAAATAGCACTCTCAAAAGGTACATAATGCTTTCAAAACTCAGATAAAAATTTATTCATTTCTATGTAATGTAACACTGTCAAGAGAATACAACTTGGAATCTAAATGAGTACACCATACATATACCCTAGCATTCATATTTATTCAACTACTGCTAATAATAACCAAGTTAACAAACCAGCCTAAGTTACTATTGATAGATAAATTGGAAATGAAAATGTTATATATGTATGCAAATTTTATTCTGCATAAGGAAGAATGAAACTAGGATATTTTGAAAAAATGGATGGAGCTGGACATCATGATATTAAGCAGTATAAACCTTAATCAGATACACAAATGTCATGTGTTTAGTTTCATATATACAACCTAGATGGTGCATGTCTGTGTATGTGTGCATATGCAAGGTGGAGAAAGGGCAAGAAGAAAACAAGCTTCAGGTGGAGTATCTTTGATGCTCAACATTCGCTTGGGAATAGATAGGTGCTGCCATGAGCAATTGTGTCACACATCAACAGAACCATAAGTTATTTAAATGCCATATTCTACAGCTCTTTGAAGTGGTTGAAGATTATCTATCTATGCAGAATACAATCTCTACATATCTAAAGAAACTGATTAGTCTAACTATAAGTATGTCAAACATAGATGACTATTGATCTATAATTCTTAATACCTATATAACTTAAAGACTTAGACTTCATATTAGAATATTATACAATAAACAACTGTGCAACAAGTGATGACAATGACTGCAAAATGTACAAAATGTAGAAGTCTCTTTATCAGAGGTAGAAATATACATTGCAATATAATAAATAAATCCTAAAATTATATCAATGTACAAAAATGTTTTAAACAGAGGTAGAAGTATGCATGCATACAATATGGCAAAATAACTTTGCCTAGGTTTATAAATATTGTAGAAGCCGGGCGGTGGTGGCGCACGCCTTTAATCCCAGCACTCGGGAGGCAGAGGCAGGCGGATCTCTGTGAGTTCGAGACCAGCCTGGTCTACAAGAGCTAGTTCCAGGACAGGCTCCAAAGCCGCAGAGAAACCCTGTCTCGAAAAAACCAAAAATAAATAAATAAATAAATAAATAAATAAATATTGTAGAAGAAAATAGGAAAATATTAAATATAATTTTAGTTTGTGTCAATATACAGGAATGTATACCAATATAAATTGCCTATAAATAACAGCTCACAAGTATTCACTCTGTAACTCACTATTATTATTAGTGTGAGTAAGCTCACACTAATCTATTATCCCATCCAATTTCCACCCCTTTTTCTTTTCCAAAGAAATCCCTGAGCCTACATAATTATCCCAACGCCCAACCATTTGCCAATCATAACCAAACCCTAAATGATGTCCCTAATGCTGAGGATAAACTTTGTTGGGAGTGGGGATGTCATCTTATAGAATTACTTCCAGCTGTCATGGGGGTGATATTCTTCCTATGGGATCCTGTGAATGTAAAATGATTGTTAAGTACCAAGATTATTGTCTGGTATATTTCCAAAAAGTCTCTGAGTATTCAGTAGGATTTTTCAGAGGTTCTTATTTGAAATTCTGGCCAGAAGTTTGTAAAAAGTACACAAATTCACTGAACCATCTTGAGCAGCTGGTACCCAAAACAGGTCTTTTAGTAGCGCTATCAGCATCATGGTGTCATATCAATCAGGTGGAGTTGTTGTTGTGGGACCCCATTTTCTTTCTGGAAACTTCAAATATTATTGCAGGTAAATTCATTGTTCATTGTGAAAAACTTAAACATTATTTATACAGACATATCCTCTTCTGTGTGTTTAACATATCCTTTATAGTTTGATTCGATCTTTCTACAACTGCCTAACCTGTAGGATTGTTTTATATACCTATAATATGCTTTATATTATAATAAGCAAAAAAATCTTTTGTTTTCTTAGAGATATATGCTGAACCATTATCTGTCTTATTTGTGTAGGCATGACCATGATGGTCATAACTTCTAATAAATGTGTGATTACTGAATCAGCCTTTTCTGAGCTTAAAGCAGTTGAGCACTGAAAACCTGAATAAGTGTCAATGGTGTGGTATACATATTTTAATTTTCCAAATTCTGTGAAATGGAACACATCCATCTGCCAGATTTATTCCTTTGAGTACCTTTTGGGTTAGTCCCTGCAGGTAGTGGTCTTTGGTTTTAGAAAGAACAAGTAGGACATCTCTTTATAATCTCCATAGCTTGTTGCCATGTAATAAAAAACTCTTTCTTTAACCTTTTGCTATTGACATGATGTTTCTTATGGAATTCTAGGCGATCAACATATTTTCATTCAGCAATCCATCAATTTGTGCAATACCTTGTGCTAGAGGACCTGGCAGAGCCATATAGGATTGGATGTGTGTTATGTATATGGGACAAAATCTATTGCTGATTATATCTTGAACCTGTGTGAATAATGAAGTCAATTCTGTATCATCTGGTATAAATTCAGTGGTTTCAATATGTAAGACAACTCTTTCTGCATATTGTAAGTCAGAAATATATTAGGAGGTTCTTTAAAATCTCTTTTCACCATGAGGTAAGCACATAATTCTGCCTTATATACAGAATTATAAGGGTTTTGTTCCACCTTATTTAATTCTTCTGATTTGTACCCTGTCATCCCTGATTTGATGCATCAATATAAAATATATGGGCTACAGTTATTGGATCATCACCTACAATTGAGGGAAGAATTCAAGAGATTCTCTTTATAAGGTTAAATCTATCACTTTTGGGATAATTGCTATTAATTTCTCCCAAAGAAATTAGCACAAGATTTTTTGCCATTGTTCATATTCTTCCCATAGCATTTTTTATTTCATCATTAATAAAAGGCACTATAATCTGTTGGGTCTATATCTACTAATTGGCAAAATCTCAACAATTTTTCTTTTATAAATAATTCAGAGACTTTTTCCACATATGTTTTTAATTTTTTGCTAGGTTTATATGTTTAAAATCCATTCTAAGATAATATCATCCCTCTGAATTAAAATTTCTGTAGGAGAAATTCTGGAAGGCAATATGACTAAGAATAAAAGATTTGGAATTACCCTATCCACATGTGCCTCCTTTAATTTCTTCTCAACAATTGTCAATTACTTTTCCATTTTAGCTGTTAATTCTCTGGGACTTTTTAAGTCTTTATCACCATCTAAGGATTTATTTAAATGAATTTCTAGGCCAGGTGTTATCCCAACACCTGGTAGTAGACTGAAAATGTCTCCTAACAATCTTTGAAAGTCATTAAAAGTCTGTAACCACTCTCCCCTAATTTGTGTCTTTTGTGTTCTAATTTTCTGCAAACCTATTTTGTAACCTAGGTAATTGACAGAACTCCTCTCTGTATTTTTTCAGGAGAAATTTGTAATCCCCATTTAGGCAAAACTTTCTTTACTTCTTCAAACATTTACCTAAAATATCTATGTTTGAATCAGATAGCAAAATGTCATCCATGTAATGGTAAATTATAGATTTAGGAAATTTATTACATATTATTTCCAATGGCTGACTGATAAACTATTGTCACTGAGTGGGGGGTCTTGACAATTCCCTGTGGGAGTATGGTCCATTGATAACTCCTAGTAGGTTGAGAAGTAATATAAGTAGGAACTGTGAAGGCAAATTTTTCTCTATCCTTTTCTTGGAAAGGTATATTAAAGAAACAATCTTTCAAATCAATAATTATAAGAGGCCATCCTTTTGGTAATAGAGAAGGTAAAGGAATTCCTCATTATAGTGGGCCCACATCTATACTTATGGTAAAGTGTGATTCCTGGATGCAACAAAAGGATGGATTTTGTTTTCAAATCTAATCTGTGCCATTTCATTGGGGAATTGAGATCACTGACATTGAAAGATATCAATGAGCAGTGTTTGTTGATTCTCATTATTTTGTTGTGATATGGACTTTCTCCTCTTTTGATTTTCTGTACTGAGATTATTCTGTGGTTTCAGGGTGAACTTTCCCTACTAGTGCCTTCTGGAAGCCTGAATTTTTAAATAAATATTTCTTTAGTTTGGTATTTTTTGTGGAATAACTTTCTTCACCCATTGTTATTGAAAGTTTTCTCAGTTTATTAGTCTAGGCTGGGATCTGTGGTCACTTAGACTTTGCTGAATATCAGGCCATGTTTTTCTGGCTTTTAGAGTCTCCACTGAAAAGTTGGGTGTTAGTATAATAGGTCTGCTTTTATAGATTTGTTGGTAGCTTTCCCTTGCAGTTTTTAATATTATTTTTTCTTTATGTTTAATGTTTTGATTATCATGTACTAAAGGAATTTCTTTTTTGGTCCTGTCTATTAGGTGTTCTGTGTGCTCTTGTACCATGATAGGCATCTTCTTCTCTAGCAGATATGATATGACTTATTTAATTAATATGATTATCTTTAGTTTCATACATTTTATTCTAATGACATAGCTTCATTCATCTTTAAGATGAAGAAGAAAATGCTATTTTATATGTTATGATTGTTCATCTCTTTAAGAGACAAGCCATGCCCACTCCCTGAAACCCCTCCCTCTCACCATCTTGACTTTCTCTGTTCCCTTTCCCTCTCCCCTTCTTCTTCTTTCTCTCTCTGTCCTCTTATCTTTCTCTCCCCTCTCTCTCTGTCTCTCTCTGTGTCTCTGTCTCTGTCTCTGTCTCTCTCTCTCTCCCTCCCTCCCTCCTTCCCTTTATTCCTTCCCCTCCATAACTCAACTAATAAATATCTAATTCTATTCTGTATGATGTGTCTGTCCATGTGCCTCCCACCCACTGCCTGCCCATACCACTTGCTGCCGGGAACTTGCACTTTCACTAGGAACTTGCACTTTCTAGGGACTCACTGTCTATGTGACCAGCCCGCCAACACATGGCTGGGGAACCAGCCACGGGGACCCAGCAGCAAGCTGCTTGGGAGCCCCAGCAAAATCATATCAGTACATATAACACATTTTCTTTCCATTGATCTTGTTTGGGACACCAAATTGATTATATAACTCAGCTCCTATGAGTAGTGTTACAAGAGGCCATGATGTTCAAATATCTTTGTGATATGCTTGCTTGGACACCTTTAAGGAAACAATGTAAGCTTAATAGCAGAGTTTTATGGAAAATATTTATTTTTACTTTAAGAAACATCCATACTAACTTAAAAAGTGGTTTCACTAGAGATGTTGGGTTCAGTAGGGTTGCACAACTGATGGAAGGACAGTCCATCAAGGCTTGTAAATTAGGACCAAACTTTATTCCTGGAAGAGAAAAAGAGAAATCTCTATGGGACAAAAAAAATATTACCAGCTATAGCTGTGAATACAGCTCGTTCAGGATTCTGATGCTGTGGCAAAGGGCAGTATCTGAGTATCTGAACTCTCCTTTTTATAGCATTTTTACACTTTTCATTGACAAGATTTTTCATAAACTAGTGATTGTATTTAGCACATTGTTTTCCTCTGCCACTTCCTGGTGGTATTTACCAAAGTTCTGCACTTCCCCTGACACAGCCAGTTTTTAGTAGCAGGAAAGGGGATGGGACAATACACAACCAAAAAGTCATGTACATCCCATCATTTAAAGGTTAATTCAGCTCACATCCCCGTGGTTGGTCATGAGTGGCTTCAGGGAGTGTAATCTCAAAGTTGCCTCTCAGTTTGCAGAGGGCCACTTCTGCCTTGTAGACAGAGCTGTCTGTTGTAAAGCCAGACACTTCACTGTTAATAGTTAATCCATAAATTGCTGAGAAAACTTCTGGCAGTCTGCTCTCATTCTCCTAGGTTTACAACTTTTTATTTCTTTCTTTCCACATTCTTATTTCTGGTTACTATGTGACTATTTTCTTCTTAGACACTTCAGAGTATTAAAGGATCTTTTTCTCATTCTTTCATTACCATTTGTTGCTGTAGTTTTCTTTTTTACTTTTTCTTTTTTCTTCTTTTTAGTTATTTGCCTTTTATTTTTATTTATTATTTTATTTATTTATTCATTTTATTTTTCAAGACAGGATTTCTCTGTGCAGTCCTGAATATCTTGAAACTATCTAGCTCTGTAGACCACTCCTTTGTGTGTGTGTGTGTATGTGAGTGTAAATGATTTATTTTGTTGTTTTATTAAAAGTATCCTTTATTGTGTTTTTATTCCTCTCTCATATATTACATCTTGGGCACAGTTTTTTTCTCCCCATCCCTCCATTCTCTCCCCTGCAATCCCACCTAAACCCCAGATATCCCTATCTTCCCTGTCTCCCCTCAAAAAGAAAAGACCTCCTAAAGTGGCTTTGCATCACAAAGTTGCCCTAATTGCATTTTACTGGTGGCTCCAGATATTAATTTTTATTTTTTACTTGTTTGTTGGCCTGGTGAATATCTCTACAGAACTGTCCCTTTCATTAGCTCATTTCTTCAACAGATTTATTAGATTTTCTTTAGTTTTTAGTTCATATAGTTCCTCATATATTTTCCATATTAATCCGCAGTGTATGTGAAGTTATCAGAGATTTCCTTCCATTCTTCAGGCTATCACTTCGCTTAATTATTTCCTATCCAAAACCTTTTTGATTTCAGGCAATCCCATTTTTTAAATCATAGCATTATTTCCTGAGTGATTAGAGTCCTATTCAAATATCCTCTCATCTACTCATTTCTTGTACTTTTTCCCTCTAAACAATTCTGCTTCAGATATTGTATTAATCCTTCTGATAATTAGGTTCATTTCATATAAGGTAAGGTATAGTTATCTTACATCCATTCTTCAATATGTTTTACCAAAGACATTTGTTGAAAATACTGTTCTTTATTTAATTATGTTTTCTTGACATCTAAAAGAAAAGCAAAGATCTATAGACAAGTAGATTAAATTCTGGAAACTCAGTTCTATGCTATAGATCAGTGTGGCTGTTTAAGTTCCAGACCATGTGGGTTTTGTTGCTATGGTATATAGTAAATTGAAATCAGGTATGGTGATATCCTCATAATACTTATTGTTCTTTTTTCTCAGAGTTACTTGGGTTTCCTGGATTCTTTTGTGGTTCTATATGAGTTTAAGCATTTCAAAAGTATCCATTAAGAATACCATAGGAATTCTGATTAAGATTATATGAAATCTATAGATTACTTTTTGCAAGAAAGTGTTTTTCATAATACCAATTCCATTGTTCACTGAACACTGCAAAATATTTCTATTATCTAATGGCAATTAAGCTCTCTCTGTTCTAATTCTAAAACCTGATTTACATACATCTAATTCCTGATTTTGAGTACAAAATTTACCAGGTGTTCAAACTTTGGAAAGTCTGTTAATGATAGTGTTTTAGATACTCATCTGTAAATATAAGACCTATATCCCAGCACTCAGGAGGCAGAGGCAGGCCGATCTCTGTGAGTTCCAGACCAGCCTGGTCTACAAGAGCTAGTTCCAGGACAAGCTCCAAAGCTACAGAGAAACCCTGTCTCAAAAAACCAAAAAAAAGTCAAATTTAATTTCTCATTATATAAACCAGAATTTTATAAGATAAGTATTTGGTTGAGCATAATTTTGGTTAACTTAATAAAGATATTTGTTTTATTTCATATTTTATAAATTTTGTTTTTAACAGAATAATGTTGACAGGCTTATATATTTTTTCTTTTCTAATCTCCACGGACTGTTTTCTGGCAGTCTTTCCCATCATAGCCATTTAGAGCTTCATAGTTTATGTCACAAATTGAAATATTTTTAAGTTCTAGATCTAAAGGGAAACTGGCAATGTCTAGTCTGTGTTTGGTTGGAAGGTTCATCCCAATCACTGAGATCCTCATATCCAAAGAGTTTGAAATGTTTGGGTGGGGTTTCAATCCAGCCCTTGGCATCCATTTTGGATTGTTGGGAGGAAAATTACATTTCAAGACCCTTCTGTCCAAACTCCACCATCAAGAAAACACACCAAATCATGACCCCTCCCACAGGCTATTTAAACTGCCGCTCCTTCTCCAGAGAACAGAACAATCTTTCCAGTTCCCCTTTCCCCTCTCCTCTCCAGGGTTTCCTGGTCTTCCTTTCTGGGAGTGCTGGCATCCAATACACCAGGGTTTTTACTAATTCGGTTTGATTTGGTCTGATTTCGATTACTGCATTGTCAAAAGCTCATCCAGTCGAAAAAAACTTCACAGTCTTTGACTTCAGTTTCTCTGTACTGATGGTTTTGGCAATCCAGAAGCTTTATATTCAGGCGAGGTAGATAACTTCTAAGGTTTTTTTTTATCTTTTGTTTTGCTTTGTTTTGATCTATTTGTTCATGACATGTATGCTCAAATGCTTATATTAATTTCAACTTAGTATGAGGATTTTTTTGTTTTGTTTTGTTTGTTTTTTTGAGACAGGATTTCTCTGTATAATAATCCTGGCTGTCCCAGAACTCACTCATAGACCTGGCTGGCCAATAACTCACAGAGATCTGCCTGCCTCTGTCTCCAGAACCCTAGGGTTACAACTGTGTGCCACCACCTCCCAGCAATAATTTTTATTAGAATATGAAATGTCTAGGAAAATTCTTCAAAACACCATAGATGATTTTAGTTTTACTGCCACTCTCTCACAATTTAAGTCCATGCAAAATATGAGCCTTATTGATAACTATTATAATATTTTTATCTTGAAATAATCAAAATGATGTTACACATAGGTCAATATTCTCTTCAATTGTATGCCAAATGATTCACCCTTTAAAAATCTGCTTTTCAAAAGCATTGAAAAATATACGTTCCATTTGAAAGCATTGTCTAAGGTACCATTTACATTGTGCATATTCAATAAACATCCATTTCAGTCAGAAATTTTTAATCTGGCCAGAGCCCCTATATGACAATGTATTGACAGCAGCACTCTAGAAATCCTTTTTTCATTGATGTAATTGAGGAATCTCATTATAAACGTTGGAAAAAATAGATTCACTTACAGAGAAAGGTACTGTACTGAATACAACTGACTACAATCTTTGTGAGTGTAAAGAAATGATTCTGATATAACAGGGCCACAAATTAATATATTGTGAAGACGATCTGCCCCATAGAAATTTACCTGAGCTTATACTGATGACCAAAGACTATTTGTTATATGACTACAAATGAACAACCATGTATTACTTTAAGTGGACTTTCCAAAGTTTCCAGTCTATGTTAATTTTCTTCCCTATGTATGATAAAAATGCACAATGACTCTGTTGATAATATTTTTCTCATCATAAACTCTAAGGCTAATTGAGTATCTGGAAGCATGTAGTTTAAATATCTATTAATATGTTTCATAAGGTCACAGAAAGCATAAAATCGTAAGTCACAAAGACTGAAAATGTATGGTCTTTGTATTTCTTTGAAAAATATATCCCTACATCATATCTCTATCTATCTATCTATCTATCTATCTATCTATCTATCTATCTATCTATCTATCTATCTACTTAAAACTTCCACTCTACTTTCAAAGAGAATAAGACTTTCATAAATGATGAAATGGAACATGCATTAACATAGTGAGATTCACAATCATTGGTACTCTGTTTGCAAAAATGCCAGCTTTATTGATTGTGTGACCTTGAAGTGAAACCTTAATTTACATGAGCTATTACTGATTTTTTAAATGGTATTTCTGTTTCCATTACATAGTTAAGAAAATTTAATAAGGCAATGAATATTTGAATAAAAATGATAAATATACTTTAATTATTAACCGAAACTTATCTTCATGTGATATCATTTTCTTGCTTAGAACTACACATGGTTTCTGTCCTGTATAATCCTAAGAGCTCTGTGAATTTTATCACTAGTTTTGTTCATTTAAAATCATGCTAGAATGGAATGTCTAAGAGAAAAGAGTTTACCAGAAAACAAAAAAATTTTATCATGCAGTTTGTAAAGCTCAGGCTCTAAGTTTAGAAAGTTTCGACTGATCTAACTTTGTTACTTGTCTGACTATAGACAAACTACTTTTTGCTTTCTGTGTCATATCTTCACCATATGCAGTACATGTTTACCAATATTACACATAACCTTGAACATATATGAGTTAACTTTGTTGAAACAGGAGGTAAAGTAATAGGATATTAGTCTGCATTAGATATGTCATAACACAGTATGACATGTCATCTCATATGAGTTGAGTTTAATGATTGATGTTCTTCATCAAGGTCTGATGAAAAATGGTATCCTATTTTATGAGGTTCAAAGGTTCCTTTATTTATCACAATGTATGAGGTTACCCGTAATAGTGTCAGTTAAGTTTCATTGACTTTATAGGTGCACAAATTAATATAGTTTATCAAAGTACATAATAACTCTTGTTGATTTTGAAAATATATCTTAATAAATTGGAATGCCTTCATACTGTAAAGATATTCTGAAGGACAATGGCTATATCTTGTTCTATGAAGATATAATGTTTAGCAACAACACATCCCAGTAAGCACCACTTTCACAGCATTGATACCTGCTCTCACCTGCAGAGTATTCCTGTTAGAGTTAAAGGAAACATGTGTTGCTCTTGCCCCTGCACCTGGCAGGCACTGTGAATCTGCTTTTCTTTTTGCAGACATGGATCCTGAAATATGCAAGACTGTGGGTCTCTGTCTCTATCTGCATCCATCGCCAGATGGAGGTTCTATGGTGATATGCAAGATATTCATCAGTATGGCTATAGGATAGTGCCATTTCAGGCTCCCTCTCTTCAGCTGCACAAGGACCTAGCTGGGGACATCTCCATGGACACCTGGGAACACCTCTATAGTCAAGACTATTGCCAACCCTAAAATGGCTCCCTTAAGATATATACTTCCGTGCTCCAATATCCACCCTTTCACCATCCCAACCATCCCATTTGCCCAAGCTATCCCCATCCTCCCTTTCTCACTTTTTTCTCCCAATCTCCCCTTACCCCCACCCCATCCCCACCCCCCAGTTTCCAATTTTTGCCTGACAATCTTGTCTCCTTCCAATATCCAGGAGGATAACTACATGTTTTTTCTTAATAAGGGTTAACCTTATTTAGCTTCTCTAGGGTCACGAATTATACTCTCAATGTCCTTTATTTATGGCTTAAATCCACTTATGAGTGAGTACATACCATATTCATCTTTTTGGGTCTGGGTTACCTCAGTCAGGATAGTGTTTTCAATTTCCATCCATTTGCATGCAAAATTCAAGATGTCATTGTTTTTTACCACTGAGTAGTACTCTAACGCATACATATTCCACACTTTCTTTATCTATTCTTCCATTGAGAGACATCTAGGTTGTTTCCAGGTTCTGGCTATAACAAATAATGCTACTATGAACATAGTTGAACAAATGCTTTTGTAGTATGATTGGACATCTCTTGGGTATATTCCTAAGAGTGGTATTACTCGATCTTGAGGAAGGTTGATTCCCAATTTCCTGAGAAACTGCCACACTGATTTCCAAAGTGGTTGCACAAGTTTGCATTCCCACCAGCAATGGATGAGTGTTCCACTTACTCCACATCTTCTCCAGCAAAGGCTATCATTAGTGTTTTTTATTTTAGCCATTCAAACAGGTATAAGATGGTATCTCAAAGTTGTTTTGATTTGCATTTCTTTGGTTCCTAAGGAGGTTGAGCATGACCTTAAGTGTCTTTTGGCCATTTGAAGTTATTCTGTTGAGAATTCTCTGTTCAGTTCAGTGCTCCATTTTTTAATTGGGTTAATTAGCATTTTTAAAGTCTAGTTTCTTGAGTTCTTTATATATTTTGGAGATCAGACCTTTGTCTGTTGGTGAAGATCTTCTCCCACTTTGTAGATTGCCATTTTGTCTTAATGACAGTGTCCTTTGCTTTACAGAAGCTTCTCAGTTTTAGGGGGTCCCATTTATTCAATGTTGCAATTATTGTCTGTGCTACTGTGGTTAAACACAGGAAGTGGTCTACTGTGCCCACGTGGTGGCACTTCTATCTGTCACTTCTCTTCTATCAGGTTCAGTGTGTTCAGATTGATATTGAGGTCTTAAATCCATTTGGACTTGAGTTTTGTGCATGGTGATAGATATGCATCTATTTTCATTCTTCTACAGGTTGACATCCAGTTATGCCAGCACCATTTGTTGAAGATGCTTTCTTTCTTCCATTGTGTACTTTTAGCTCCTTTGTCGAAAATCGGGTGTTCATAGGTTCGTGGGTTAAAATCTGGGTCTTGTATTCAATTACATTGGTCAACATCTCTGTTTTTGTGCCAATACTAAGCTGTTTTCATTACTGTAGCTCTGTAATAGTGTATGAAGTCAGGGGTGTAAATGCCTCTGGAAGTACTTTTATTGTATAGGATTGTTTTGGGTATCCTGGTTTTTTTCCCATATAAAGTTGATTATTGTTCTCTCTAGGTCTGTGAAGAATTTTTTTTTGAATTTTGATGGGGATTGCATTGAGTCTATTGGTTGCTTTTGGTAGAATTGCCATTTTTACTATGTTGATCCTACTAATCCACGTGCATCGGAGATCACTATAGAATTTTTCAAGCAGCTCTGAAATGATAGCTTTTATTGTTTTCATTATATGGAAAATAAATGAAAACAATAGAAATTATTTTTAATTTGAACAGGGGATAGTAACTCAAAAAAAGAGTAGATAATTTAAAATCTTATATATCAAAGAAAAAGCAATATCCTGTTGAGAAAATTTTCTATGTTTAATGACCCACCTTTTTATTTATTTATTTTTCTTCTTCTCATTTTTTATTAAGAATTTCCATCTCCTCCTCTCCTCCTTCCCCTTCCCTCCCCTCCGTTCCACCCATACCCCTACTCCCTCCCTCTCCAAGCCAAAGAGCCATCAGGGCTCCCTTCACTATGTTAAGTCCAAGGTCCTCCCAACTCCCCCTAAGTTCCCCAATCCCCCCCCCCACACACTTCCTGCTCTTCCTGCAGGGCTTATTTTCCCAGATACTGCCTCTCTCTTCCTGTCCCTTCCCAGCTTGCACCCAGAACCCCCCCCCGCTTCATCCTCCCATCTTTGGGGCCACAAAATCCCACAGTTCAGCCTGTTTGGGCACCGGGACCGGGAATTGAGTGTGCACAGGCCAGTGGGAGGTCCCCTGTTTCAATAGTCTGCCTGCAGCAAGGAAGGCCCTTTGTCAGTGAGCCGCTTGGCCAGCAAGGAGACCTGACTCTCTACCAGAAGATCCATCATTCGTTGGGGTGAGTGAATTGAATTCATTGGGGTGAATTGAACTTCTAAAAGAAGACCCAAAGGAGATTATTCAGAGGAAGAAATGGGCAGGCACCAATGCAAGAATTCCTCCAACAATTTGTAAAACAACATGAAAGCACCAGAACCCAGCGAACTTATAACAGGAGGACTTGAACACACTAATCAAGAAGAAGTAGAAAAATTGACTTTATGTAAGTAATAGAGTCCCTTAAACAGGAGGTGAAAAACTCCCTTAATGAAATGGATGAGAAGAATAACAAACAGTTTGAAGAATTGAGTAAATCCGTAAATGATATCCTAGGAAACCAAGAAAAAACAATGACCCACCTTTTTAAACTGACTGGAATATTTATGTAAATAATATTGCCAAAGATATTTATATTGGTTTTCCTATATATTCAGAATGTACCTCCCTTACATAAAAAGTACAGATTTTTAATGTGCTTTATGAGGAAACATACTGGAAGTCTCCAGCTAGTCCAGATTTAATAAAGAGTTCCATAGTTGAGTGGCGGAAAGGCTGGAGAAGGATGAAGGAGGAAGACAAGTAAGTGATATAGCCACAACCAAGCCATTTTAGATTTTGAAAGAGTCAAAAAGAAAGACTGTAACAAAATCTCCCCTGAAGTAACCAGGCCTTAATAATGCCTTGATTTCTCCATCTTGGGCCTCATTTCAGACTTCTGGCTTCAAGAAATGTGAGAGAATCAATTTCTGTGTAGTGAGGAAACGAGCTGGCCACTTCCCACCACCTTGCTAGCTTTACTCGAGATAATTACACAGAAACAGTATTCCTTTAATCACTGCCGGGCCCATTAGTTTCAGCCTCTTGTTAGCTAATTCTCACATCTTGCTTTAACCCATATTAAACCAAAAGGTGGTGGCTTACCGGGAAAGATTCAGTCTGACCTGTTGGCTGGCTTCATGGCGACTGACCCAGAGAGGAGAGGCATGGAGTCTGACTAACTTCCCTTCTTCCCAGAATTCTGTTCTGTCTACTCAACCTATCTTAATCCTGCCCTATCAAAAAGCCAAGGCAGTTTCTTTATTAACCAATGAGAGTCCTCCCTCATTTCCCCCTTTTCTGTTTAAGCAAAAAAGAAAGACTTTCTCTTTAACATAGTAAAATTACATATAACAAAACAGTTATCAAGCAAGAATTACAGTTACAATATTTATGTCTACTTTATCTTTTATCAAAATTAAGGAAAACTATAAATATCTATTTATTCTTCAACTCCATCAAAGGCTCCAGAAGGACACAATATTACCTAGGTGAACAAGAAGTAAGCAACTTCCAAAACTCTAGAAATGACTGAGACATCTTGCTACCTGGACAGTCACCCAAAGTTACTCTGTACCGTTGGAGCATCAATCTTCAGCCTACAGGCCCATAGTATCCAACAGACTTCCATGAATCAGGAAATTCCAAAAACAGTTCAGTCACTATCTGATGTGTTCTGCAGAATGTCTCACAGACCCTTTCATGAATCAGGAACCCCGAAAGATCATCTCACCTTTAGGCAAGTTCAGCAGTCCTCTCTCTGAGGGTTCTCTATGTCCAATTTATGCAATAGTCCAGGCAAGAGCAGTTTCTTGCCCAAATGGCTATCAAACTCCATAAGTAGCCTCTTTGATGCCCATCCTCCTCTTGAAGTAGCTGGTGCTGCCTGGAGTAGATGTGTCTCATTGTCATGAAAAGCCCTAAGTTATTAAAATATTTAAATGCTATATTCTGTAGTCTTTGAAAGATATTAGGAATGCCTATCTAACTGAAATATATCTCTATATATCTAGAAAATCTAACTAACATGACTATAAGCTTTACTATTATCGATGATTATCCATTAACAACCTATATTTCCTAATTATACATTACATTTTTAAATGAACTACACAATCACAATACCTCAATCAAGATCAGAAATACATATACATATAACAAAATTGACCTTAAATTTATGTCAACAAAGCAAAATTTATATCAATGTAAATTATTCATCTCTATATCATATCCCCCTTTAAATGTAAAAGAACATTTATAAACAATATTTGGGAATATGGGCACAGTTTTTTCTTCCAAACTGCTTTGTGCTGAATGGGGGCATTGTTATTTAGGTGTAACCTGTCTGCTAGGTTTATCTCAGATAAAAGTTGAGTGAAGTAATTTTTTGAGGGGGTTCACAGCAATCTTTCAGGAGGGTGTGGTCTATCATACCATATTGGGATAGAAGGAATCCACAGGGTCTCATCCTCTGTGAAAACAAAAGAAGAACTTTTCCAAAGCATCATAGCATTAGACCCAATTTTGAAGTCAAGATATTTTCAAAATATCTATCTTGGATTAGTTCAGCAGCATTTATAAACAAATATCTTTTAGCAGCTGTTGCTTCTTCCTCAGCACTCAAACAATTCAAAGAGAGCATAATAGCATACAGTATCAAGATTCTCTGTGTATTTTCCATCTTTACATGGCTTTACTTAACCTCTTTTTTTATTTTTACTTTTACTTTTTGAAACAGGTTCTCTGTATATCTTTGTCCTGGAATAACTCCATAGACCAGGTTGTCCTTGAACTCAGAGATCTCTCTGCCTCTGCCTCCCAGGCATTAGGATTAAAGGTGTGTGCTGCTACACCTTGAAGTCATAGAGGTCAATCTACTTCTGCCCCTTGAAGTTACAGAGGTCAATCTACCTCTGCCTCCCAAGTGTTGGGATTAAAGGTGTGTACTACTACACCCAACTACTCTCTTTATTTCTTTTTTTTTTTTTTTTTACTTTAAGAATTTTAACTTTTACCCTGCATATATTTTTAAGACACGGTAAATCATTTAGAATTTTTCTTTGTTTTTGAATCTCTCTTTACTGTTTCTTTTTCTGACCACATGTATCTTTAGTTTACCAAGCAATATCGGTAGAACTAAAGCTGTGACTTTGGTAGCTGGATACAGACCATTTCTTAGCTTTCTGTGATTTCCATCTCATGGAGGGCATACAGGCTGTAGCCATGTTTATCACTACAACTCTACAATGTTTCAAGGTCCTTGCTGGCAAGCAAGCTGCAGCATTCTGCTCACAGACCACACTCAGTTGGACTGCCTGCCTGAAAGAGTCAGTTTGCCCTGGCAGGATGGCCCAGAAAGTCGGCATTTTAAAACAGTGCAACTTTTTTCCTGCTTTGACTGAAAACAAACACACATGCAGTCAGCTTTTATCAACACCATTTAAGTGTTTCGTGGCAGGACCTCTTAAAAGTGCTGCAAGGTTTTGCAGCTAAAGCTTAGTCAGGAAGCCTCTCTTAGATGAGAGCACTTGCTTGCCTATAGAAATCAGAGCAGACCCAAGAAATTGCTGCTACCAAGAAAATATGCTTTACTCTATTCTTTCCCAAGCTTTCTCAGGCTTTCTGTGGATGCACTTATCCACATTGGGTTCCATTTGTAGTGAGGAGATGAGCAGGCCTGCTTTTTATCCCGCCCGGCTCCCACATGGCTAGCTTTATACCTGAAATAACAACACACTAATTGTATTCATTTAAACACTGCCTGACCCATTAGCTCTAGCCTCTTATGGTCTAACTCTCACATCTTGCTTAAGCCATTTCTAATAATCTGTGTGGTGGCTTACTGGAAAGATTCAGCATGTCTGACCTGGTGGCCAGCTTCATGGTGACTCACTGCCTTTTTCTTCCCAGCATTCTGTTCTGTCTTCCCCACTTACCCATGTTCTGACCTATCAGGCCAAGTAGTTTTCTTTATTAATTAACCATTGAAACAACAGATAGATAGAAGACCCACCTACATCAAGGTTCTTTCTGAAAACTAGTATCAGACATGTAAGTGAAATAATGGAACATTCCCCCAAGTTCAATCTATTCTGTAGTGGTAATTATCAAGTCCAGCTAACTAGCAGGTATTTAAGTAAAATAAATACTAGTATATTTTTTTAAAAAAATCATTTTGATTATGTGTCTGTGTCTATGTGGAATAATTGTACCTAAGTTCGGTTGCCTATTTGGCCAGACGAAGGCATCAGATCTTTCTGGCACTAAAAATATAAGCAGTTGTGACCTACCAAATGTTTGTGCTGAGAACTGAACTTACAATTTTTGCAAGAGCAGCAATTGCTCTTAAATACTGAATTTTTTGTTTTGGCCTCTAATGTTTGTATATTTTGAATCAATATCTTGTGCAGTAGAATTTTCCCAGGAATAAATAACTGGAAGACATGAACCATAAACATTTCATAATTGTGTTCTAATTGAATTCCAATTCTGCTTTACATTGTAAATACACCTACTACTTTGTATCCTCCCAATTTACATGTAACTGCTTTTTTATGGCCAGGAAAAAAAAAAAACCTATAATCACCATTGATTATATTGTCTTCCCAGAAGAAAATGAAATGAAAAATCTATCATATTCAATAAGGAGTATCTTCTATGTCTATTAATGGAACCTGTCCCAAGCCAGGTTCTTCTCTCATATTTACCACTTCTATCTCATTTCAACTTCATAAATCTGTTCTGTCTTTTCCACACAATAAACAGAATGAGAATTTGAAAAGTTGGTTTTGGGTCTTGCCCTGTTACTTTTTTTAATCATGAAAAATATAAATAAAAAGAAAATTCTGCTGTGGGATAGCCCTTTTCTATGCTGTGAATATGTTTTATTTCCATTGGTTAATAAAATAGCTGATTTTGCCAATAGCAAGGCAAGGTGGAGCCAGGCAAAAGAGGCAAACTGAAAATTCAGAGAAAGGAGCAGAATCTGGGCAGATGCCATTTAGTCACTAGAGCAACAAGATGTATTAGAAAACAGGTAACATCATGAAGTCATACACCAAAATATAGATTAATAGATATGAGTTGTAAAAGCTAGTTAGTAATAATCCTGAGGTAATAGTTCAAGCAGTTTATAATTAATGTTAACCTATTCTGTGATTATTTGGGACTGGGCAGCTGAGAACTGAAAGTGTTGCCTCCATTTATAAAACTTCACCATTTATTTATATTAAACAATCTTTCCTTTTTAAAATAATGAGAAGAGGTTTCTTCATGCTGTACTTTTTCTACTACCCTTTCCTCATTCTCCCATATTCATGCTCCATTTCCCTCTTACTGAGTACATAGACCTTGTTATTGTTCTTTAAATATGTTAACAGCACTTACTGAAATGGTCATTCATATACTTTTCCACTTCCTGTTTAGTTAAATCTTCCTTTATACAGATTTCTTCCCATTCACCATTGTATTAGTAATAATCACATAAAAACAACATCAATCCACTCATTGATACAGTCTGTTTTGCTTTTACATGGATTGCTTAGAATAAACATATGTTTTCCTTTTTGTTACTTACAGACCTTTCCATTTTCCACTAGATTATAAACTCTACCTGGGAAGGATTTTTATACTGTATGCTACCAGAACTTTAGTTCTCTTTATCTATGACCATGGTTAATTTATCTCCCTTTCATGCTTTCTTACAAGCTGTTCCTATAAATGACATTTACTATTTGTCCCTGCCTGTACATTTTCTTATCATGTAAGTGCAAATTCCTCCTTCAACTAGAATTTTTAATCGTCTTCTCTGACCATCAATTTTTTTTCCCCTCTGAATGAAGACTCTGAGATCTTCAGGACTTAGGCAATTAAAATAACACCAGTTTTCAAATACATTTCCCCAGGGCCACTCACCATGCTGATGTTTATTTTAATTATTTTGCCTTAAATTCCAAGCCCAATGCAAAGATATTTTTAGACTTTTTGTCTAATAAATTTTCTAGAACTTCTTCAGTAAGATAGTTAATATTAAACAGCATGATAATTGGATATAAATGATTTTTTTATAGACAGTAACTTTTTTTTGGTTTTTCGAGACAGGGTTTCTCTGCAGCTTTAGAGCCTGTCCTGGAGCTAGCTCTTGTAGACCAGGCTGGTCTCGAACTCGCCTGCCTCTGCCTCCCGAGTGCTGGGATTAAAAGCGTGCGCCACCACCGCCCAGCAACAGTAACTTTTGATACAGAAAAAATAAAGAATAATATACAATAGCTATTTTAAAAGGAAATAAGGTTTTTATAAAGCTCAAAATAGCAATAATATTTGAAAATTTCATATACTATATAAACATAAATAAATTTAATTAATGAGTAGTAAAATACACACATGGTTTGTTGTATATTTCAAAAAGACAAGAATGGATGACTTTGAAAATTAAAACAAATTTATTTCACTCTCTGGAATGTAGGTTTTTTGATGTGCCCTGAGACATATCTGTGTTTCATCTACTAAACTAAACTGATGAGAACCACATTAGAGAACATAGCTGGTTTTATGATTTTGAAAATGAAAGCTGGCCTGAGGGATAAAGCAACACTTTCTTCACTTTTAATAAAATAAAAAAACTGCTTAATATAAACATCAATTACCAAGCCTTCACACTGGAAGAGGTCTGTAGAGACAAAGGAACCTATCTCATTCCATTTCTCAAGGGAACTTTGGTAAAAGTTGTGCCTAAACAAAGAATATTTGGCTCATACATGACATTAAAGAGCCATGTTTTCTATAATCGTCTCATTAAATTGGAATGTGTATGGATGATAGGGTTTTAGAAGTAAGGCACTTAAGACTTCAGTGTATGACTTATTTTTGGAATTCTTACTGCTTCATGCTTTATCATACTTATGGAGCTATGTTTGAGAATCTGTACTCAAAGCCTGTTTCTTAGAAGGGAATATTTGTTCCTCTTAACAGTTTGATTTGGGGCAAATTCTACATTATTGTATCTCATTTGTTCTTCCTTTCAATGAACATATTCTATTATTTGAATCTTAAATGACTCTCAGAAGCCTATGCCAATGTCTTGCTTTCATGGGAAGGTGGTAAAAACTGTATTCAGTAAAGTACATCTTTAGATCTTATATTCTTTGAGATTTTGTTAATGTATCTGATGAAAAATGACCCTATCTATGTCTATTTCCCATCTCTAACTCTCTTCCAGATGCCTCCTCTAATGTCTCAATTTCATGTTCTTCCTTTTTGAAAAATAACCCACTAAGTCTTTGCATTGCACATATGTTCAAAGGTATCAGGGATTCACTGGATTTTGGTTAACCATTTGTAGCCACATCCTCAAAAACCCCATATTCCTCTTCCCCCTCCAGCAATCAACTTGTAATAGCTCCTTAGTAAGGAGTAAGGCTTGGGGTATTGTTAACTTGTCTATGCTGAAATGTTAACAGGCTTAATCTTGTTCAGGTATTGTGCATGTAACCACAACTACGGCTTGTTCACAAGTATGATAGCCAAGTAAAGTATGAAACAAAGCATTTCACAGTTCTTGTGTTCTAAATCTTACAGTCTTTCTTCCTCCTCTTCTATTTTCTGCACCTTGAAAAGTGCATGCATGTGTTTATGGGGGTAAGGTGGAGTGAGTGGTGATACATGTGTCCTGTTTATGGTTGAGTACTCACAGCCTCTTTTTCTTATCACTTTGAAAAATTATGTCTCTACACTGCCACATGTTGTAAAAGGAAGCTTTATTTACTTTTTTCTGATAAAGACTAAAAACAGAGTTAAATAAATGTTTGCAAGACAAAGAGACAGCATTAAATTTTAGCTGAGGTTTGTTTTGTTAGCCTTTAATAAGGAATTTGACTATTTATGTGCTTGTTACTTGGTATACATATCTACAACACATAGTTATAAATAGAATTATGAGGTCAAATGTTATAGTTATTGTGTGGGAAGTCTTTCTGTATATGTGTTGCTTTCATTGGATAATGAATAAAGAAGCTGGCTTGGCCTGTGATAGGGCAGAGTAAAGCTGGGGGATGGGCGACTAAATTGAATGCTGGCAGAGAGTAGGCAGAGTCACAGAGATGCCATGGAGCCCCCAGAGGAGAAACATACAAGCTGCCAGCTGGAATTTTGTCTATAGGCCATGAGTCTCATAGTAAAATATAAATTAATGGAAATGGGTTAATTCTAGATGTAATAGCTATTTAGCAATATGCTTAAGCTATTAGCCAAGCAGTATTACAAATAATATGGTTTCTGTGTGGTTATTTTGAGTCTAAGTAGCCAGGAACAAAGAATCAGCCTCCAACTACATGCTTCTTTTCTTTTTTGCTGTTTATCAATATGCCGTACAAAGTTTTAACCATGTAAATCCTTTAAGTAATGTGTGAATTTGCTTTATATCAAACCCTGGATATTTTTAACTATAACTTACTAAATTTTTTAAGTGTATTCATGTACATGCAGTTTTCTTAATTTGTATTTTCATAGGAAAATCATATTGATCATTTTATAATAAAGTACTTTTGTATATGTATATACAGGATTATCATGAATTATATACCCACACTAAGAAAAATTAGTAAGTCTTAAGTTCCATGGCTATCCCAATAAGAATATGTTATATATTTATCCATTTTTCATAAAGGAAACACATTCCAAGGCTAGAAATAGGAGATAGCATCTGAGTTAAGAAGAAATAAGAACCTAAACAGATGAAGGTTGATTAAAGATATGGTATGTCAAGAATACTCATAACCTTTAACATTTATTAAAACAAGCATTCTACAATCATCTTTTATGCTTTCCCAGAAGTCTTCTGATTTATCTGGAAATGTTAGAATTTATTGCAAAATCAGTATTGGGGTTTATTTATCACAGAAAATCCAAGTTTGAAATGTTCCCTCATGGGCTCATTAAATTCATCTGCAACTGCTGGCTGAGGCTTTTTCTTAAAATATGTACAACGTTTTAAAGTAAAGTAGAACTAGTGTAAAGAGAAAAATACAGTGAAGTTCAGATTTCTTTAATTTAGTCAAGGTTAAGAAACATTTGTTTCTTTCAGAAAAACCTTATAATTTTGTAAATATATTATAATTTAGGTATATCAAAGCAGCAATACCCTCCAGGAAAACTTTTGGGTAGTTTTCTTAGTAAAATTTCTTAAAAGCAGAGTTTCAAAATTAGCGAAATGCAGTGTATACCTTTTTTTTTTTTTGGCTGTAGCTGGTTGAAGTAACAAAGCTTTTACAACAGTGATAAGGGTAGAAAATATTTTAATTCTCCCACTTCATGAGCATCTGCTTCCTATGAAGTGACATAAGTATTGGTCAAAGATGCAACAAACATACTCTGTAAAGATCAAGATAATAAATGTTTCACTCATCCTACTGATCATGGATTCAGTTGTAGTGTCATTGGCTTAGGAATAACTATTGAATTCATCTATGAATATATATTTTCCTAGATTTTTTTTCATTTTAAGGAGTTTATTATTAACTCAATCTTCATACCAGAATTCTGCTTGGACTTTACGTTTTATACATAATTCAATCTTTATGAGAGATTTATTTCCAGGAATGTATCCTTTTTTAGTTAACTTACTCATTGGCATATGCATACTTATTATGAGTTTCAAAAGTTTTTATGTAGCTGCAGTCTAGCTGTAATGTTTCTTCATTTATTTGCTTTTATTTGAGCTTTTTATTGGTTAATCTAGTTAAAAGTTTGTCATTGATGTTTATTTTAGATAAAAGCAAAAACTTTCCATTTAGAATTTTTCCAATAGTTTTTGTTCCATTTAATAGTGTTGCAGTGTAAACATTATTCTTCCATTTCATGTGTTAATTCTAGACATACTTTCTTCTTTTCTAGTTTCTGGAAGTCTACAGGATTTGTTTTATTTGTGATATTTATTTTGACTTAATATAGATATTTATAAATAATCATTCTTTGTTTTTCCAAATAAAGTCGATTATTGTTGTCTCAAGGTCTATGAAGAATTTTTTTCGGAATTTTGATGGGGATTGCATTGAATCTATAGATTGCCTTTGGTAGAATTGCCATTTTTACTATGTTGATCCTTATAATCCAAGAACATGGGAGATCCTTCCATTTTCTGGTATCCTCCTCAATTTCTTTCTTCAAAGCCGTAAAGTTCTTGTCTAATAGATCTTTCACTTCCTCGGTTAGGGTTACCCCAAGATACTTTATGCTATTTGTGGCTATCGTGAAAGGTGATGTTTCTCTGATTTCCCTCTTGCTTATTTGTTTTTTTGTGTATAGGAGGGCAACTTATTTTTTGGAGTTGATATTGTATCCTGCCACATTTCTAAAAGTGTTTATCTGCTGTAGGAGTTCTTTGGTAGAGTTTTTGGGGTCACTTATGTACACTATCATATCATCTTCAAATAACGAAAGTTTGACTTCTTTTCAAGTTCAAATACCCTTGATCCCCTTATGTTATCTTATTGCTATTGCTAGAAGTTCAAGCACTATATTGAAGAGGTATGGAGAGAGTGGACAGCTTTGTCTTATTCCTGATTTTAGTGGAATGGCTTTAAGTTTCTCTCCATTTAATTTGATATTAGCTGCCAGTTTGCTGTATATTGCTTTTATTGTATTTAGGTATGAACCTTGTATCCCTAATCTCTCCAAGACCTTTATCATAAAGGGGTGTTGAATTTTGTCAAGTGCTTTTTCAGCATCTAATGAAATGATTATACGTTTTTTCCATTTATTTATATGCTAGATTACATTGATAGATTTTTGTATGTTGAACCAGCCCTGCATCTCTGGGATGAAGCCTACTTGATCATAATGGATAATTTTTCTAATGTGTTCTTGGATTTGGTTTGCCAGTATTTTATTGAGAAATTTTGTGTCAATGTTCATGAGTCAGATTGGTCTGTAATTCTCTTCTTGACTAAGTCTTTGTGTGGTTTTGGAATCAGGGTAACTGTGGCTTCATAAAAGGAGTTCATAAAAACTCTTCTGTTTCTATTTTGTGAAACACATTAGGGATTATAAGTATTAGCTCTTATTGGACATTCTAGTAGAATTCTGCATTGAAATCATCTGGTCCTGGGCTTTTTTTGGTGGGGAGGTTTTTGATGACAGCTTCTAGTTCCTCATGACTTACAGGTCTATTTAAATTGTTCACCTGGTCTTGATTTAATTTTGTTATATGGTACTTATCTAAAAAATGTCCATTTCTTTCACATTTTCCAATTTTGTGGCATACAGGCTTTTGTAGTAAGATCTAATGATCCTCTGAATTTTCTCTGTGTCTGTGGTTATGTCCCCCTTTTCATTTCTGATCTTGTTAATTTGCGTGTTATCTCTCTGCCATTTGATTAGTGTGGATAGGGGTTTGTCAATCTCGTTGATTTTTTCCAAGAACCAGCTTTTTGTTTCATTGATTCTTTGGATTGTTTTCTGTGTTTCTATTTTGTTGATTTCAGCTCTCAGTTTGATTATGTACAGTCTTCTACTCCTCCTGGGTGAGTCTGCCTCTTTTTTTCTATAGATTTCAGGTGTGGTGTTCAGTCTCTAAGGTGAAATTTCTCTGTTTTCTTTATGTGGGCACTTAGTGCTATGAACTTTCCTCTTAGCACTGCTTTCATAGTGTCCCATTGGGTTGGGTATGTTGTGTCTTTATTTTTGTTGAATTCAAAAAAGACTTTAATTTCTTCCTTTATTTCTTCCTTGACCCAGAGGTGGTTCACAAGTTGATTGTTCAGTTTCCATGAGTTTGTAGACTTTCTGGGGGTAGAATTTTTGTTGAATTCTAACCTTATTCCATGGTGATCTGATAGTACACAGATGATTACTACAATCTTTGTATCTGTGGATATTTGCTTTGTTACCAATTATGTGATCAATTTTTGAGAAGGTTCCATGAGATGCTGAGAAGAAGGTATATTCTTTTCTGTTCGGGTAGAATTTTCTATAGATGTCTGTTAAAGTCCATTTGGTTCATTACATCTGTTAGTTCTCTTATTTCTTTGTTAAGTTTCTATGTGGTTGACCTGCCCATTGGTGAGGGAGGAGTGTTGAAATCTCCTACTATTAGAGTGTGGGGTTTGATATATGCTTTGAGTTCCAGTAATGTTTCTTTTACATATGTGGGTACTTTTTTATTAGTGGTATAGATATTCAGGATTGAAACTTCATCCTGACGAATTGTTCCTGTTAAGAGTATAAAGTGTGCTTCTCCATCTCTTCTGATTGATTTTAGTTTGAAATCAATTTTGTTAGATATTAGTATAGCCAGACCCACTTGTTTCTTTGGTCCATTTGATTGGAAAACTTTTTCCCAACCCTTTACTCTGAGGTAGTGTCTGTCTTTGAGGTTGAGGTGTGTTTCTTGTAAACAGCAGAATGTTGGATCCTGTTTTCATATCCATTCTCTTAACATGTGTCTTTTTATAGTCGAATTGAGTCAATTGATATTAAGTGATATTTGATGGAGGAGAGTCATCTGTCTATGTCTTACTTTCATTCGTTAATAAAGAAACTACCTTGGCCCTTTAATAGGACAGAAAATTAGGTAGGCAGAGTAGACAGAACAGAATTGTGAGACAAAGAAAGCAGATGCTTCAGGCAGTCGCCATAGACAGTCCTCATGCCTCTCCTCTATGAGATGGACGCAGGTTAAGATCTCTCCTAGTAAGTGACCACCTCGTGGAGCTACAGGGATTACTAAATATGGGTTAATTAGCCAATAAGAAGCTGAAACTAATGGGCCAGGCAGTGTTTAAAAGAATACAGTTTCCGTGTAATTATTTCGGGTGTAAAGCTAGCCGGGTGGGCCGGAGCCCCGCTGATCCTTCTACAGATTGGCACCCAAAGTGGGGCTAAATCCATTTAAAAACCTGAGAGGGCTTTAAATAAAGGAGAGAGAGTTTAACACAGCTTTTTGCTGTTTGCTAGGACATGCCCTAGAGAGATTTCCTGTTTCAGCAATAGTGGCAGAGGAAAAGCTGAGTCATTTTAAAACACAGCTTCCTGGTGCTGTGCCACCACTGCAAACTCTGGCTTTAAAGCATTTCAATGGTTTTTATAGGACCGGATGTTTGTGTTCCCGGGAGGAAAGTAGCTGAGACCATGCCCTTGGCTCAGCTCTTCCTTCCTGGGCAGAAGTCAGAATTAGACTTGGTCAGGCAGGAGAGCGTGGCAGATTTCTGCGGCCATACAGAGAGATGTTTCCAGGCTGCAAGGTGCTCTGCACGTCAGATTTGGCTGTAACTTGGATGAAAAGAGTTTCCATGCTGCATGCTCAGTCTCAGAATTAAACTGCTGAATGTGGCTCCAATGTGGACTGCTGTGTGCCTGGAACTGTGTGTGGCTCAGGGGCACCAAATGACTGAGAAAATAGCAGCTCAGGCAGGAGCGGCTCTGGCTCTACTCTGCCATGCTAAACTGTGCTGATCTCAGGCAGGATCTATTGTAATTACCATAATAATAGCACAGTTAAGGTTTAGACTGGGCAGGACACAGGTAGTACCGTATTACCTCTACATGGTGCAACTTAAGTTTTTAAGAAGTACTTAATATTTTAAAAAATGCTCCTAGATAGTAAAAAAAATTACAGATTCACAATAGGACAGATTCAGACATAAAAGACCTTTAAATGGTTCACAATGTTGGATGAGTGTACATAGGCTTGAGAGAGAGAAAAAATATATAAAAAATAAAGTTAATGCCTTAAAAAAGGATAAAGTCTTTAAAGGGACAAAATAAAATAAAATGATAGAGTAAAAATAAACCACATAAAAATGGAAAATTCACACAGAGTCTGGATTCTCTGTATTATTGTGTTTTCTTTAAAATTTTTGACAGTAAAGGAGCTAAATACAGAGAGACATTTTATTATATGGGCTGCCAGGCTAGACCAGAATGGACATCTTAATGGTATGACTTCAGAATTTGGATCTAAAAACATGATGCTTTAGAAAAGAGGGTCTTCTTTTGTTTTCACAGAGGATGAAACCCTATGGATTGCTTCTATCCCAATATGGTATGATAGATCACACCCTCCTGAAAGGTCACCATGAACACCTTCAAAAAATTACTTCACACAACTGATGACTGAGATGAACCTGGCACACAGACTACACCATGACAGATCTAATTAACAGCCCCCCTACTCAGTATAAAGCAATTTGGAAAGAAATAAATGCACCCATATTCCCAAATGTTGTTTATAAATTTTCTTTTACATTTAAAGGGGGATATGATATAGATATAAATGATTTACATTGGTATGGATTTTAAGGTCAATTTTGTTATATGTATATATATTTCTAATATTAAGGTATATTGATTATGTAGTTCATTTTAAAAACTGTAATGTATAATTAGAAAATATAGGTTGTTACTGAATAATCATCGATAATAGTAAAGCTTGTAGTTATGTTAGATTTTCTAGATATATAGAGATATATTTCAGTTAGGCATTCTTCATAGCTTTCAAAGGCTACAAAATATGACATTTTAAATGTTGTAATAACTTAGGGTTTTTCATGACAATGAGACATGTCTTCTCCTGGCAGCACCAATCTACTTCAAGAGGAAGATGGGCATCAAAGAGGCTCCTTATGGAGTTTGATAGCCATTTGGGCAAGAAACTGCTCTTGCCTGGACTGTTGCATAAACTGGACACAAAGAACCCAAAGAGAGGAGATTGCTGAACTTGCCTAAAGGTGAGATGGTCTTTCAGGGTTCCTGATTCATAAAGAGTCCGTAAGACATTCTACAGGACACAACAGAAAATGACTAAACTGTCTTTGAAATTTCCTGCTTCATGGAAATGTCTGGTTGATGCTATGGGCCTGAAGGCCAAAGATGGATGTTCCAATGATACAGAGGAACTTTGGGTGACTGTCCAGGCAGCGAGTTGTCTCTTTCATTTCTAGAGTTTAAAAGTTGCATATTTCTTGTTTACTTAGGTAGTATTATATCCTTCTGGAGTCTTTGATGAAATTAAAAAAATAAATAGATAGTTATAGCTTTCCTTAATTATAATAAAAGATAAAATAGATCTAAATATTGTAACTGTAATGCTTGCTGGATAACTGTTTTGTTATATGTAATTTTACCATGTTAAAATTAAAGCCTTCCATTTTATTTAAACAGAAAAAGGGGAAATGATGGAGGAGAGTCATCTGTCTATGTGTTACTTTCATTCGTTAATAAAGAAACTGCCTTGACCCTTTAATAGGACAGAAAATTAGGTAGGCAGAATAGACAGAACAGAATTGTGGGAGAAAGAAGGCAGATGCTTCAGGCAGTCACCATAGACAGTCGCCATGCCTCTCCTCTCCAAGATGGATGCAGGTTAAGATCTCTCATGGTAAGCAACCACCTCGTGGTGCTACAGGGACTACTAAATATGGGTTAATTACCCAATAAGAAGCTGAAACTAATGGGCCAGGCAGTGTTTAAAAGAATACAGTTTCCGTGTAATTATTTCGGGTGTAAAGCTAGCTGGGTGTCAGGACGCAGCCTGCTGCTCCTTCTACAGATATTAATGACAGTCGTTGCTAACTCCGGTTATTTTTTCTAGTGGTAGTGTTTGTGTGTTTCCCTTCTTTGAGTTGTGCTGGTGGAAGGTTGTCAGATCCTTGTGTTATTATGGGTGTTGTTGGTTTCCTTGGTTTTTGGTTTTCCTTCTGGTATTTTCTAGACTGGGTTTGTGATTATGTATTGTTTAAATATGTTTTTGTCCTGGATTATCTTGTTTTCTCCATCGACAGTGAATGCAAGCTTTGTTAGGTATAGTAATCTGGGCTTGCATCCATGGTCTCTTTGTGTCTGCAGCATATCTATCCAAGACCTTCTGGCTTTCATGGTTTCCATTGAGAAGTCAGGTGTAATTCTGATAGGTTTACCTTTATATTTTACTTGACCTTTTCCCCCTGCAGCTCTTAATATTATTTCTTTATTCTGTATGTTTTGTGTTTTGATTATTATATGGTGAGGGGATTTTTTTTTGATCCAGTCTATTTGGTGTTCTGTATGCTTCTTGTACCTTCATAGGAGTATCCTTCTTTAAGTTGGGAAAGTATTCTTCTATAATTTTGTTGAATATATTTTCTGGGCCTTTCAGCTGTAATTCTTCTTCTTCTACTCCTATTATTCTTAGGTTTGGTCTTTTCATGATGTCTCAGATTTCTGGATGTTTTGTGTTAAGCATTTGTTGGATTTCTTATTTACTCTAATTAATGAATTTATTTCCTCTATAGTATCTTCATCATCTGAGATCTGAGATTCTTTCTTCTATCTCTTATATTCTTATAAGAGATATATATTCTTATATAAGTATATATTCTTATACTTGTCTCTGTAGTTCCTGTTCATTTACCCAGATTTTTTCCATATCCAGCCTTCCCTCAGTTTGTGTTTTCTTAATTACCTCTATTTCATTTTTCAAGTCTTGACCTGTTTCCATTACCTGTTTGATTGTTTTTTTCTTGGTTTTCTTGGTATCCTTCAGAGATATATTCATTTCTTCTACCTTTTTGTTTGTCTTCCCAGTTTCTTTAAAGAAGTTTTTCACATCCTGTTTATGATCCTCTATTATTTTCAAATGTTACATTTAAAGTCAACTTCTTCTACTTCTTCTGGAATAGGGTGTTCACATATTCTTCTTGAGTGATCCCTGGATTCTGGTGTTTTCATGTTGCCTTTCAGGTTGATGAAAGAATTCTTGCATCGGTGCCTTCCCATCTCTTCTTCAAATGCAGCCAGGAGAGTCTTGGTCCAATCTTTGCTGTGACTGACTCTCTAGGTGGATCTCCTTAGTGCAGGAGCAGGAACTGTTCCTGAGCCAAGGGACCTCACAAATAATAGGGCAGGCTTGGGAGAGGCAGGGTCATGTGGAACAAAGAAGCCCCTGCATCAGGAGCTGGAGGGGCCTTGTGCTCCTTTCCCAGACTATCTGCCCTGGGATGAGGCACACACCCATCTGGATGGATCCCCTCAGCACAGGAGCAGGGACTTCTGGTAGTAGAAGTACCCCACAGACAAAAGGGCAAACTTGGGGGGAGGGCAGGGTCATGTGGAACAAATAAGCCCCTACAGCAGGAGCTGGAGCTGCCCTGCACTCCCTTCTGGGGACCTTCCATCCAGGCAAGCAGACACTCATTCCTCCCTAATGCCTCTTTTCTTTAATGAATAACCTTTCTTGAAGTTTTACAATAGAGTGCTACTGAAACTCCAGTCCAGACAGTAGTCTTTCCAGGTGAAGAGTATAAATATTGGATCTTTGTATTTTTATGGTGAAAATCAGCTATGTTGATTCCTCATCTTCACATCTCTGTAATGATTTTAGGACATTAATACTTGAGAGCAGAATAATAAGTAGTTAGATAAGAATTAGTAGCTTTGGGCTAGAGAGATGGCTCAGAGGTTAAGAGTACTGGCTGCTCTTCCAGAGGTGCTGAGTTCATTCCTAGGAGCCACATGATGCTTCACAACAATCTATAATGAGATCTGGCACCCTCTTCTGTCCTGCAGGCATACATGAAGACAGAACACTGTATACATAATAAGTAAATAAACTTTAAAAATAATTAGTAGCCTTAGAGGATATCAAGCACAAACCTGCCCCTCAAGGTTAGCTTTAGACCTCATTTCTCTTTTTTTTCTCTGAACACTACAGAGGTAAACACAGTAATTGCCACGCATTAATTGGACCTACTGATCAAAATTAAAGGAATAACTCTGTACCAAAGTGGAGATATTGACAATCTGATCTGCTAAAAAGGATAGAATATGGCATACTCATAATCCAGGTGAACTCATAAATCACCTGGCCAAGGTACCTCAGGATTACTCATTTTTCTAAAGCCATGCTAAATAGATAAGAGAAGTAATTTTTCCTTAGTGTGATAATATATTTTTCCTTCCCAGAAATTTATCTTTTGTAGTTTTTTTTTGTGTATCCTGACTAAGCAAATGTCCTCTATTCCATCTTTCTACAGCTCTACTCTCATATAAGGACTAAAATCCTGAGCATGCTTTCCTTGACACTGGAATTTCTCAGTATTTCTCTGAAGTACAGCCTCCTTTTCTATTATGTAGCTCTTTGCCAAATTCCATTGCTAATCTTTCTTTTTTTCTTGGAACATAAGGCTAAAAGCATGACTTCTCCCCCTCTTCTCCATGTCCTGCCAAGCTCTTTGTAGCTGCCAAGATATTCAGCTTGTCTGCTGTTTGTTTTGTTCTCTAAATTTGAAGAAAATTGTCTTCAAGGTTTTTGCAATTGAGTTTCTAAATTACTTTGTCAACTAAACTAATGATCTATAATGGTCCACCAAATTTTCTAGTACTAGAGGTATGTCCTATTATCTCCACGTTAAAGGAAACAGCTATGAATTTCTGTCATGGAGTATTGTTATTAAAAGAATTGGTTGTAAATCAATTAGCACTAATCTTAGAACAGAGAACAGAATGATACAAGGTTATTTATACCCTTAAAAGGACTGTACACCCAAACAATAAAGTAGCCATTTTGTGATTACTTTGTCTATATGGTAGACATATCTGAACCAGAATTTTACATGAAAAATAGTCTGAAAATTTTATTTAATTATATTTGTATGGCCCTATTTATAAGCTCTCATAATTCTAATTTGACAGTCTATGATTTTTCTCAATTCCACATTTTGATCTTGATAATTCTGGTTTAAAACTTCTTTGTATTTATATATAAATTTTATATTCAACATTTTGAGAATTATTTTTAAAAGTTTGCTAAAATTATATTGATATTGCATACAAAGAAGCAATCTAATCATATATAACTTATGTTCTTTGGTTATTTTGTTCTTAACATATTTCAGCATTCATGGTTAGGTAATATTTGCAAAAATGAGCACCTGAATGTATTTTGTCTTAATTATTACAGTTTTATATTTTATATGTATAGGCTTGGGTTTTTAAAGTTTCATTTTAAATTTTAATTGAATATTTTTGTGTCTCTATGGGGTCATATACATAGAAGTATATTTGCCTGAAGAGGTAAGAAGAGAGTATCAAAACCCATAGAACTAGAGTTGTGATGAAATTATGAGCCAGAAATGGATGTTGGGAACAAAACTTGATTCCCTACAAGTGAATCACATACTTTTAACCACTGAGATATTTCTCTTCCTTCTAATTTTCTATTTTTATTGATTTATTTTTGTACTGCTAGATATGACGAACACAGAACCCTGTACATGGTAGGCAGGCTGTTCCATTGGGTTACATATCCAAGATTCCCCAATTATCATTAAAAGAGAATCCCAGTTAGTAATTACTGGAGAATAAGGAAAAACAATTAATTTATACATATTTATTCTGTGTTATATGACATTTAAAAAGAAATTTTATTCATTTAACAACCAAAAGTTTGCATTAAGGCTTTAGACTCTGGGTAATTTAGAAGTTTGCCAATTCTTCCCTAAATGAAGTTTAACTTGGTGGTGGTATTTTCTTTCACATTTTGCTTTTACATTTCATTCTTTTAGCATATATCTCTGCATTGGAATTGTCCAGCTATTACTTTAGATCTTTCAGTACATTATTTATGATAATTTAAATTTCTTTGTCAAAATATGTGCTTTGACTGAAGAAGGACACTAAAAAGAAATTCCATACTAACTCAGAATTGAGTACAATAAAGGGTTATTTATTTAGATGTAGACTCAAAGATCACAATCATCTGTACAAATGAGGAATTGCATTGCCACCTGAAGAGAGGTTGGACACGCACTTTACATTGCATATATAGTATAAGAGGCCATTCACAGTGGGTGGGTAACTTAAAGGCTACCGGCTGCAGTTATTCCTACAGCACCTCCCCATTTTGTTTAATTAAGAGAGTCCTAAGACTAATACAAAATTATATACAATCAGAACAAATATCAGGTATAAAAATAAGAATTACAGCCATTGGGTTTGAAGATCAGATAGTTGGTATCAAGCAAGAAACATGATAAATGTTTCAATAATTATTCTATCATAAAAAGTTTAAGTCTTATAAATAACTTGGCCAAGCTGTGATAGGAAAGTAACTACAACTATCTAATTTTCAAACGCAATGGAGACCAGAGAGGAGAAATAATATTACTTGAGAGAGCAGGAAGGGCAGTAAAGCAACTTCCAAACTGTGCAACAAATGGCAGAGACAACTGGCTACCTGGGCAATGACCTCATTTGCAACATTGAAGCAACCAACTTTGGCTAAGTCATAGAGCAACTGAAAGATCATTTTCAGAGGCAGGAAAATTTTCAAAGCCATCTTACCCTGTTTTGGCAAGATTTGACAATCCTTTTTACTTGTATCCTTCTTATCCTATCCAGACATCATGCATTTAATGCAGTTTGTCAGTGGTTGATGCATGGGAAATTCCTTGCCCCAAAATCAGTTTCACCAAGAAGAAAACAAACTCCAAGTGGAGTGTATTCTGTGCTCAACATTCTCTTGGGAATAGATCAGTCCTACCAGAAACAATTGTGTCTCACATCAATAGGACCCTAAGTTATTTAAATGCCATATTCTACAGCTCTTTGAAGTGGTTGAAGATTACCTATCTATGCAAATACAATCTCTATACATCTAAAGAACCTGATTAGTCAAACTATAGTATGACAAACATGGATGATTATTAACCGATAATTCTTAATACCTTCATAACTTAATGACTAAGTCTTCATATTAAAATATTAAACAATCTTTAAGTAATTGTGCAACAAATGAGGACAATGACATCAAAATGTTAACAATATAAAAGTATCTTTATCAGAGGTAGGAATGTATATTGTAATATAAAAAATATAAACTAAAATTGTATCAATATACAAAATGTTTTGAGCAGAGGTAGAAACAAGCATGCATACAATCTGACAAAATAACTTTGCATAGGTATACAAATATTAAAGATTAAAATAGGAACATATTCAATATAATTTAAGTTTGTACCAAGATATATCAATATAAATTTCCTATAAATATTGCTCACATGTATTCACTTCATTACTCACTATTATTATTAGTGTGAGTAAGCTCACACTAATCTATTATCCCATCCAATTTCCATTTTTTCAAAAAGAGATCCCTGAGCTTACATAATTATTGCCCCAACCCCAAACAATATTCCAATTATAATCATTCCCTAATATGATGTCCCTAACCATGAGGATAAACTTTGTTAGGAGAGGGGACATTGTCTTCTAAAATTACTTCCAGCATTCATGGGGGTGATGTTCTTTCTATGGAATCCTGTGAAAGGAAAATGATGGTTAAGTTCCATCATTACTGTCTGGTATAATTACAAATAGTCTCTGTGTATTCAGTAGGATTTTCCAGAGGTTTCTATTTGGAGTTCAGGCCAAACCTTTGTAAAATTGCACCATATAAACTAACCAAGTTAGAAGCATCTTGAGCAGCAGGTACCCAAAACAGGTCTTACAGTAGTATCATGACTTTATATCATCCAGGTAGAGTTGTTGTGGGGCCCCATCTTCTTCCTGGAAACATCAAATATTTCTGCAGGAAAATTCATTGTTCTTTGTGGAAACTTTAAATATTATTTATACAGACATATATTGAATGAACGATATAATAGAGATAAAAATAGTTTTCAAGAAAAGTAAAATTTATTCTAAATTCTTTCTTCTCTCTATCCTATACCAGATGACTCATGACATGAGATAATTTTCCTATGAATTACTTGTCTACAATCCCTTCTCATCAGTTGAGGCCCATCATCTAGAACTGCTGAAACTAACTAAAGCCAGTCAAGTGGCTTCACTTTAATTCTAGATGCCCATGCCTGAATCTTCCAGCTTGTATATATTTCTATTGATTTCATTGAGGTACTAGCCTCTGGTCCTCATTCTATACATGTGATCCCAAGGTCTTAAGTTTTTTTCTATTAAAGATAACATCTTATCCTTGGACATTATTTGGATAGGGTGCAGGTTGCCTTCCTGGAGAGATACTCTATATGCTAACCTATCATAATGTTTAAACAATTTTAATTGTCAAATTCAACAGAATGAATTCATTCAGATAATTTCTCAGTATCTTTTGACATGGGAAATTTCCATGTTGCTGCACTCAATTAGCTCTGCTGTGGTGGGAGATTTTATGAAAACTGCTTAGTAGGTATAAGTAAACCAAGCAGGCAGGGGTGGGAAACTTTCTGGGCTGTGGACATGTTAGGCCTTTAATTTGGTCCACCCAGTAAGTGTGGAGTTCGGATCCATGAGCGGCACCAGATGAAAAAGGATACTAAAAAGAAATCTCACACAAGATCAGAATTGAGTATAATAAAGGCTTATTTATTTAGGGGTAGACTCACATATCACAAACCTTCACATGAACAGGAAACAGGAACTATATCACACTACAGGAAGGGAGGACAGATGTACACTTTGTATCAGCATTTATAATATAATAGACCATGCCCAAATGCCAGGTAACTTAAAGGCTACTGGCTGTATAAATTCTTAGAGAATTTGAGTTTTAATAATTTATTGAGTTTTTGATATCTTACGTCTATTTTGTGTTTCCTTTATTTTTGACATACACTCTTGCATAACAAAATAAAAATTGTGATTTTCTTTTCTGTTTTAAAACCCTGAAAATGGAAAATTCATTCTCTTAGGATATGTTATTATTGTGAGTACTTGAAATAATCTATAAAAGAATTTGGGGTATACTATTCCCATTCTCATGGCACCACAGTTTTATAATATATTTAGCAAAAGTCATGTTTGATGTGGGTGGGAATTAATTTACTCAAGGGTTTAGTTTTCAATATTTAATTCAAATATTTGTCTTTGTATTGTGATTTTTTCTTTAAAGTTATTTGATTCATAATATTTACCTAGGAAGCCTGGAAGAAACTGAATTTTGGTTTTATATTGATTTGCTCTTAAGTTCAGTCTGGGATAAGCACTTACCTACTTATTTTTTCTTTGGGCTTGATTTTAGGCTCTGATTAGGTGAATTTGATTACCCAAAAATGGATTGTAAAAATTCTTTTATAACATGCATGCTAGTAAATATTTGTCAGCTTTGTAAGGCATGGATTTCCTGTGGCAAGTATTCATTTCTTTAATAACAGCAAAAAAGGAGCCAATGCCAATGAGAAATTCTGTATAACATTGTACACAAATACAGATGACTGACTGGATTACACCCAAGGGGAATTACTTCATCTACTCTTGTTTTAGAGGATGCTTTTTATAACTAAGGTTTAGATTCCATGGTGTCTGAACAAAGTTTCCATTTCCCAGTGACGATTGTCCTTTGTATGTGAGTCTGAAGTCATTACAACTAGGTCTATTCTACCTCTAGACTCTCTGTTCCTCTAAAAACCTTATTGTAGAATCTGTCCTGTAAACCACTGCTAAACTCATTCACTGAGTACAAAGGTCAGCTTTTGACTTAAACATCATCAGAGAGACTTATGGACCTCTTCAAGTCTCCACTTTGCCCTACATAGCCCTGCTTTTCCTCATATTCTCTTCTTTCAATTCTAACTTTATTTTTTCCTTTTTCTGAGTTCTATAATTTTATTAGAGTATATTTATTGTAGACAATACTGGGTGTCACACTGACACTTTCAAACAAGTAGAACACATGATATAATCATGTTCCCTTTGTTTTTTTAATATTCTTCCTTCTGTTGTCCATTTATTTACTTTAAATATTTTGGCTTCTAATTTCATTCCATGCATATAAATTATCTAGAGGCACTATTTGAGTTGCCCTAGTTATCTTTAATTGTCAAACTGACACATCTTAGAGCCCTCTGAAAGGGGACCATTAATTGAAGAATTCCTAGATCATATCATGTGGGCATGTCTGTGGGAGGTTGTCTTGAATATTTATTAATGGGGGGAACTCTAGCACATTTTGAATGGTACCATACCTTAAGCTTGTGATCTTTTGTTGAATAACAATCCTAGGTGAACATGATCCTGCTGTAGGAAATCTTATAGCTAGTGGTTACCCACCTACTGGGACTTGACCTCATACTATATATGCCAATGTAGAGCATGTGTCCAGCCTCTTTTTTGGTCTTTCTGTTCTGGTTGTGGAATTTGTTTTCTGATCTCTATTCAAACAGAGGATTCTGATTTGTGAGTCTACCCCTAAATAAATAAGCATCTATTTCTTAATTCTCATCAATTGTGGGATTTCTTTTAGGTGTCCATTCACATTTGGTGCCCACATGGATTGGGACTCCATGCCTCCCATTTGGATGGCCCCTATAGTTGCATGTGGCAAATTAGAAATTTCCCAAGCACATGCTCAATACTTAGTATTTTCTGCAGCATCCAGGTTCTGCTCCCTGTGCATGAGTTTTTTGCTCCATTTGGGAATTGATTTAACTGTTTTAATTTGTCGATCAAAGCATATTTATCAATATTTAACCAGTACCAAGGCGGAAAACTAAAGTGGCACAAAAACTAAAAATTGCTCAAGACCATTTCTGTCACCACCACAAATCTATAACCACGATATTTGCTGGACAAAAAAAGATTATTACACTTAAAACAATTTACCAGACCTCATAACAGGTAATTCATAAATCAATATGGCAGATTATATTAATATTGAAACTTTTAGTAACTTTTTTACTAATGCTATGGATTTTATTATGCAAAGATTATATTGTTATGGTGATACTTTAATTTATTGGGTATTGGAACTCATTTTTCTTCTCCATATTCTATCATTAAGAAAGAATATGGCACTTTTAGGAATGATACAGTCTTTACAGATTGATAATAAACAGCTAGTTGATAGGATTGCTACCATCAAAAATCAAAAGTTACCTGAAAAATTAATACTATTAAAAATAACAATTTTACAGTCAAAATTGAATCTGTATCTAAGGGCACTAAGAAGTTATCTGAAAGGATTCATACTGTTGAATTTGACAATAAAAATTTGTAAAAAATTATGAAATTTTAGGAGATAGCCTGTCTCTCCAGAATGGCAATCTGTACACTATTCAAGTAATATCTAAGGATGAGATGTTAGCTTTAAAGGAGAAACTTCAGACCTTGAATCACATGTGCAGAATGAGGAACACAGGCTAGGTGCCTCAATGAAATCACAAAAAATATATATTGGCCAGGAGATTCTGGCTTTACAAAAGAAAATAATAAAAAAAATGAAATAATTGAGGAAATTATTGGAGGTGATGAACAGGTAAAGAAGGTACAATGACAGGATTCAAAATCACCAGTAGCTGTCAGAGATGACTTACCCAAGGTTTTAGCTTCCTACCCTATAATCTATTCTGACAAAGCATCAAGTTCTAAAGGCCCAAAATGATCCAAAGAAGTTAGATGGATACCTATAGGAATGAATGATCTAAAATAAAGCAAGATATTGTAACTTATAGCTTGCATTCCACATTTGTTAAAAAGAAGATAAAGACTTGGGCTTCTAGCATCAAAGAAATACCACATGATTTCTTTCAGTTAGTTTTAGAAGTCCTGGATGATGAACCTCAATTAATATTTCAAATTTATTTCAGAGAAGAAGGCAAAATTTCAGAACTTCAGAGAAAAGCAAAAGGACTTGAGACTTCCCAAGTTTAAATTCTTGGTGAAGGCCCTTATGCTGACCCAGAGGTTCATGATCTTTTTGATGAAGAAATGTTGTCCCTATGCCACAAAGCAGCCTTATATTCTTGGGACAGGATTCAAGAACTAGGAAAATTAATTGAATCATATACCATGGTGAAACAGAGCCAGAGAAAACCCTTTAGTGACTTTTTACAAATATTAACTAAGTTTGTACAAATAGGAGTAACAGACCCAGATGCTAAACAACTATTTCTTGAATCTCTGGCTTTTGAAAATGCCAACATAGAATACAAAAAAGATATTTGGGCCTTTAAAGGTTAGATCAGCATCTATGGATGAATGTATCCTGCATACAATGACTATTGAGACATTTGACTATAATACTGAATCTTAGATAGGAGAAGCAATTTCCAAAGGAATGGAGAGACATCAAAATGCCAATTTTTTAAATTGTGGTAGAATAGGGCATCTGAGAGGGATTGTAGACAAGTAATTCATAGGAAAAATATCTCTTCTGGGAATGGCAAGAATAGGAGGACTCAGCCTTCAGGTATATGTAGAAGGTGTGGCACAAGCCGACATTGAACCAATGAGTACAGATCAACAAAAGACAGATAAGACAACCTGATATCATTGGAAAACTCTTTGAGGGGCCTCTTATGGGCCCCCAAGCCAAAAGCGGCCCAGTCATTCCCAGGAACTGGGGAAGACATGTCTCACCAGGAAAATTGAAAAATAAAATACCATACTGTTCTAGATGGTAGCATAAACATGGAGGATAAGTAAAAATTCCAAAAGAAAATGAGAAATGGATATTTTCACAAACTTCTATGAATGATAAAAGACAAAAGTTAAGAGTGCATATTAATGGCATTATAATTGTTGGTTTGATAGACACAGGTGCAGATGTATCATTACTCCAGAATCTTGGCATCCAACTTGGCCTCTTCAAGAGGCAGATGTTCAATTACTAGGAATTGGAACCATATCTCAAGTTAAACAAAGCATGGGATGGGTTGACTTCATTGGGCCAGAAGGTCAAAGAATGAAGCTGAGGCCATATGTGGCTAATATTGCAGTAATTTTATGGGGTCATGACATGTGGCAGCAATGGAATACTCAGATTAATATTCCTTCAGTCCCAGGAACTTATAATTCTAGGAAGGATATTATAAGGTACTATACAAAAAGGTCACCAGCCATTTGGGCTGTACAAGAACATAAAGCAAATAGAAAACCTTTAGAGGTACCTAAAAGTCCTTCCTGTAAAATGGTTAACTGAGAAGCCTATATAGTTTAAGCAGTGGCCTCTAGCTGAAGATAATTGATTTAGAACAGGTGGTAGAAGAGCAACTAGATGCTCACTATATTGAAGAATCAGCCAGCCTTTGGAATTCTCCTGTATTTGTTGTTAAAAAGAAATTGGGTAAATAGAGAATGGTAACAGATCTAAGAGCTGTCTACAAGGTAATTCAACCTATGGGCCCTATACATCTGGAATTCCTCTATCTTCTCTATTACCATAAGGATGACCTCTTATAGTTATTGATTTAAAAGATTGTTTCTTTCCTATACCTTAACAAGAAAAGGATAGAGAAAAATTAGCCTTCACAGTGCCTACTTATCATAATTCTTAGCCTACTAGGAGATACCAGTAGACCGTTGTTACATAGGGAATGCTCAATTGTCACACCCTATGCCAATACTTTGTAAGTCAGCCATTGGAAATAATCTGTAAAAAAAATTTCCTAAATCTATAATTAAGCATTACATGGATTACATTTTGCTATCTCATTCAAACATAGATACTCCAGAAAGACTATTTGTAGAAGTAAAGAAAGTTTTTCCAAAATAGGGATTACAAATTGGTCCTGAGAAATACAGAGAGGAGATTCTGTAAATTACCTATGTTATAAAATATATTTCCAGAAAATGAAGACACAAAAGCACAAATTAGGAGAAACCGATTAGAGACTCTTAATTACTTTTGAAGATTGTTAGGAGACATTTCCAGTCTATGACCCACTGTTGTGATAACACCTTATCTAATAATTAGTTTAAACAAAACCTTAGATAGTGATAAAGACTTGAATAGTCCCAGAAAGTAAAAAACTGAAACTGAAAAGGAATTGACAATTGTTTAAGAAAAATTACAGGATGCACATGTGGATACATTGAATCTAAATCTTAATAGTATTCTAGTTATATTGCCTTCCAGAATTTTTCCTACAAGAATTTTAATGCAGAAACATGATATTATTATATTTGATCTTTTTACCAAATAAACCAGGTAAAAAATGAAAAACATATGTGGAAAAAGTCCCCGAATTAATGATAAAAGGTAAATTGAGACTTTGTCAATTAACAGGTATAGACCCAGCAGAGATTATAGTGCATTTCACTACTGATGACATAAGAAAAAGTTACGAGAAAACAACGAACCATGGCAAAGAGCTTCTGCTAATTCTGGGGGAGAAATTAATAACAACTATCCCAAAAGCGATATACAACCTTATAAAGAGAAGTTTTGGTATTCCTTTGATAATTGTATATGATGCTCAAATAACTGGAGTCCGCACATTTTATACTGATGCAAACAAATCAGGGAAGGCAGAATACAAATCAGAAGAATTAAGTTAGGTGGAACAAAGCCCTTATAATTCTGTTCAGAAGGTAGAATTATTTGCTATTCTCATGGTGCTAAGGGATTTTAAAGAACTTTTTAATATAGTTACTGAATCACAATATACAGAAAGAGTAATCTCACATATTAAAACCACTGAATTTATACCAGATAATACAGAATCGACTTCATTCTTTATCCAGGTGCAAGACATAATCAGGAATAGAATTTATCCTATATACATAACACACATCCAATCCCATATGGTTCTTCCAGGTCCTCTAACACAAGGTAATGCAGAAATTTATTAATTATTGTTTGGAAGTGTGTTGCATGCCTCAGAATTTCATTAAAACATCATTTCAATAACAAATGCTTAAAGAAAGAGTTTTCAATTACATAGCAACAAGCTAAGGAAATTATGAAAAGACGCCCTTCTTTCTTTTTCTATAACCAAGGTACTAACCTAAAAGGTACTCAAAAAATGTAATCCCACAGATGGATGTGTTCTACTTTACAGAGTTTGGGAAATTAAAATATGTATACCACACCATTGACACTTATTTGAGTTTTCAGTGGGTAACTGCTTTGAGCTCAGAAAAGGCTGATTCAGTAATTACCCATTTATTAGAAGTTATTATGGCCATCTTGGGTATACCTGCACAAATAAAGACAGATAATGGTCTAACATTTCTCTAAGACAATGAAATGTATTTTTGCTTTATATAATATTAAGCATATTATAGGTATACCACACAATCCTACATGTCAAGCAGTTATGGAATGATCAAATTGAACTATAAAGGATATGTTATACAAACAGGGATAAAAATACCTCCAGAATTAAATTACATAATGGTTTATTAACAGTGTATTTTCTTAATGCTAATGAGAAAGGTACAACAGTATCAGAGAGACATTGGATATTAGAAAAGTCTTCTGAATTAAATTATCCAATGTATTTCAAGGATGTGTTGACCTCATAATGGAAGCCAGGAGATGTGCTACATTGTGGAGGGGGTTTTACTCCTGTTTCCACAGGAGGAGAAAAACTATGGATACTATCATAATTAATAAAGATTCGGTTTGAAAAGGAGAAACCTCTTGAAAAAAGAAATGACAGCTCATCCACAATGGTGACAATCATACAGATGGTAAGGAAACCTCATAAGGTTTGGGGCAGGGTTCTGTACTTGTCTTTGCAGGAAAAAAACTAATTTTCAAAAATTCAAGAGACCCGGGATATTTGATGGCTGACAGATGAAAGAATAACTACCCAATAAGTATCATAAAAAATTGAATGTGATTCATAAGTACAAATGACAAAACATATACCTATATATGTACACACACACACACACACACACACACACACACACACACACACACACACATATATATATATATATATATATATATATATATATATATATAGAGAGAGAGAGAGAGAGAGAGAGAGAGAGAGAGAGCTGCCTTTGGAGTCAACACTGGCTTTGTCTCTCTCTAAATCCAAGCATGTTGTAAAAATAAAAATTGAGAGTTTCTGTCTCATTTCAGGAACCATGATATGGTAAAGAAAGAAAGAAAAAAATTATGGTAAAGAAAGAAAGAAAAAAAATAAAAAAAAATTTACTTTTCTTCATATCTATTTTTGTCTCTATTGTACCCTTCATTGAATATATATGTCTGTATATGTCTATATAAATAATGTTTAAGTTTTCTACAATGAACAACTAAATTTCCTACAGTAAACTGTGAAGTTTCCAGGAAGATGATGGAACCCCACAACAACAACTGCACCTGGTTGATATGACATCATGATGCTGATAGCACTACTACAAGAACTTTTTGGAGTACCAGCTGCTCAAGATGGTCCTAACGTGGTTAGTTGAAATGGTGCCCCTTTTTACAATCTTGTGGCCAGAACTCCTACTGCACTTTTTTACAATGTTCTGCCAGTAAAAAACCCTACCAAATACTCAAAGACTATTTGAAATTATACCAGAGAGTAATCTTGGAACTTAACTATCATTTTAATTTTACAGGATCCCGTAGAAAGAATATCACCCCCATTACAGCTAAAAGTAATTCTAGAAGATGACATCCTCTCACCCATCAAAGTTTGTCCTCAGGATTAGGGACAGCAGCAGTTGATTATAATTGGTATAGAGATGGGGTTGGTCAGAAATTTTATAGGCACAGGAATATCTTTAGAAAAAAAAGGAAAATTTGATGGAATAATAGATTAATGTGAGCTTACACTAATAAAAATAGTGAGTAATAGAGTAAATACTTGTGAAATAAATAATAAGTAAACACTTATTATTTTATAGGCAATTACATTGGTACAGATTCTTGTATATTAATACAAAGTTAAATTATATTGAATATTGTATGCATGTATTCTTCTACCTCTGCTTAAAACATTTTTATATATTGATATATATTTATCATATTGCAATGATATTTCTACCTCTGATCAAGATACTTATACATTGTTTACATTTTCAGGTCATTGTCCTCATTTGTTGCACAATTGTTTATTATATAATATTCTAATGACATCTTAATCTTTAAGTTATTTAGGTATTAAGGATTATAAATCAATAGTCATCTATGTTTGTCATACTTATAGTTAGACTACTCAGGTTTTTAGATACATAGTGATTATATTCTGCATAGATAGGTAATCTTCAACCACTTCAAAGAGCTGTAGAATATGGCAATTAAATAACTTAGGGTTCTGTTGAAGTGAGACACAATTGCTCCTGGCAGCACCAATCTATTCCCAAAGGAATGTTGATCCCCGAAGACACTCCACTTGGAGCTTGTTTTCTTCTTGGCAAAACTGGTCTTTGGTCTAAGAAATGCCCATGCCTCAACCACTGACAAGATACATGATATCCAGAAATGAATAAGCAGGACTGTCAAATCTTGCCAAGACAGGATAAGATGGGTTTGAAAAATTTCCTGCCTCTGAAAATGGTAAGTCATTTATTCTAGGCCTTAGCCAAAGTTGGTTGCTTGAATGTTGCAAATGAGACTTTGGGTGATTGCCCAGGTAGCCAGTTGACTTTATCATTTGTTACACATTTTGGATGTTGCTTGATTGCACTTTCTGCTTAATCAAGTAATATTTCCTTTCTTGGATCTTCAATGGGGTTGAAGAGTAGATAATTGTAGTTACTTTCCTCTCATGACTTGGGCAAGTTGTTTATTATACAAGATTTAAACTAGTTAGGATAGGATAATTATTAAATATATTTGTTCTTATTGTACATAATTTTGTATTAGGCTTTGAACTCTCTTATTTAAACAAAAGGAGGAGGTGCTGTAAGGAGTCTTACTGCCAGTGATTACCTACCCACTGGGGTATGGCGTCTTATACCATATATAACGATGTAGAGCATATGTCTAGCCTCTTTTCCAGCCTCTCTGTTCAGGTTGTGGTATTTGTTTTCTGATCTCCATTCAAGCAGAGGATTCTAATTTGTGAGTCTACCCCTAAATAAATAACCATCTATCTCTCAATTCTGAGCTAGTGTGGGATTTCTTTTAAGTGTTCATCCACATGAGCCTTTAAGGGAGACAGAGGGATGACATTTTCTAAATTGGTTTTGGGTGGATTCATATTGATGTCAACTCTATCTTCTGAATTTTAAGGAGCATATCCTATTTAATGTCATATGCTTGTGTATTACTAGAAATGTATATAAATTGAATCAGATGCATCATAGGAAGAAATATGAGCAGTAAATATTACATAACTGGATATTTTCAACTAAACTATACTATATAACCATTGAATGTATGTCAGTAACCAGTTCCTTCTTCTGAATTCCATTAGAGGAAATTCCAAACTGTTAACAATCCCCTGTGTACTCTAACTCAAAGAGCTCTCTGCTTGCTTTATTTCTGATTAGTACTGTTACTTTGCTTCTGAAAATATTGTCCTTGCTGCTTTACAGTCTGAATGTGCTACCTCAATCCCCTGGGGAAAATAAAATCACAAACAACCTGACAACATGTGGTCCATAGAAACCCTCTGGGAAACATGGTGATAACTCAGCATTACTCTTTACTCTTAGATTTACTTTGGGAATTTTGTTTCGTTGTTGTATTAATAGTTTTTGGCAGTGTTCTATGTGAATTTTAATGTTTAACTTTTTTTCTCTACATCTGTGAAGAGTTTTGGTAGGAATTTTCATTGAATCTGTTAATGCTCTTGGTAACGTTGCCATTGTAAAAATATTTTTTCTCTGCTGGATATCAGTCTAAAAACAATGATATACCTCAGTAATGATAAAATAGCCAAATATAAGTTATTTGAGAATATTGATTTAGACTACTCCAAATACCAAGTTGCAGCATGAACAGAGTCTGCTGATGGTTTTATAGTAATAAGTCCATGGCATCATGAGGATGTTGAGGTTTGCAAAACTGGAGAAATCTCTCCAGCATGCCTCATATATTATCTGATGAGATTCTTAGTCTTTGGATTGATTAGTGCTGGGATATTTGTCTGCATCTTTTAAATATAAAATCTTATCATCTACAAATGAGAATATTTTTACTTCTTTCTTTCCTATTTGTATTCCCTCAGTTTCCTTCAGTTGTCCTATTCCTCTAGATAAGTCTTCAAGTACTATATTAAATAGATATGGAGAGTTGTCTCCTTGTCTTGTTTCTGATTTTAGTGGATGTGGTTTGGATTTCTCTCCATTGTGGATGAAGTTGGTGATAGACTATCTGTAAATTACCTTGATTATGGTAAAATATATCTCTTGCATCCTTAGGCTCTCAAATATGTTTTCTCAAGGTTTGATCAATTATTTGTTACTCTTCAAGTTTATTTTTGATTAGGCATAGATTTAGAAGTAGAAGCTTTCAATGAGAGTATATGCTTCTTTGCAATCTCTCCCTAGCAATTTCCTTTAGCTTTATTCATTCTTTTGACCAAAAGTTTAGTACGTCCTTAACCTCCTCATTACTTTTCTAAGCACATTTTTTTTTCTTGAGAGTAATACATTGACATTGGTGGCACAAAACATGTTGGAATAACAATACACAGAATCTTGGGTGCTTTTATTCTGAATGTCTTTCTTTGTTTGAGGACTTTCTGGTAACATACTGGTCGACATCATCTTTTTTTTTTTTTTGAGATACTGAAAGCCTTTTAGATTCTCCTGCTTCTTTTAGGCTCCAACAGCAGAGACGCAGCAGTATCTGTTAGTCCAGGTATATCCTTCTTTCATTCTGAGCTGTTTTTATTTTTTCACAATAATTAAGTTGATAACACTCATATTGGAATCCACAGGGTATCCAAAAACAAACTTTCACTTCTTCATCAAGTGCTTCTTCTATAACAACAATGCCCCTTATTTAGTAGAAAGCATACTATATACTTCACTGGAAAACCTTGTATATTGTTACCATAACTGATTCAGATCACATAAACCTTCCATTCTTTTCACAGTGTATCACTAATCCTACAGGCATGTACAGATCATAGAAAGAATGAAGATTGTGTCCATCACCAGCTTCAGTGAGATATGAAATACTAAAGTTCATCTTGTCATTGCTGATTTCCTAGAAGGAACCATAAAAATGGTTGTCCAGGACATTTATCATAAAGGGGTGTTGAATTTTGTCAAAAGCTTTTCCTTCATCTAGTAAAATAATCATGTGGATTTTATATTTTAGTCCATTTATGTGGTGGGTTTGTTAATTGATTTATGTAAGTTAAACCATCTCTGATGATTCCCTGGGAAAAAGCCAATTTGATCTTGTGGAATAATATTTTAGGGGTGTTTCTGAATTCAGTTTGCAAACAATTTATTGAGAACTTTTTCATCTATGTTTATAAAATATATTGATGTATATTTTTTCTTTAATTATTTTTCTTTTGGGGTAGGTCTATGTGTACTTTTAGTATCAGGGTAATAAAGGCTTCATGAAGACAGTTGGGGAATAATGTTTCTTTAGTTTGTATTTTAAAGAATAATTTTAGGAGTATTGGCATCAGTTCTTCACTGAATTCTGGTAGAATTCTACACCAAATTCATCTGGCTCTGGACTTTCTTTGGTTGGAAACCTTAATTATATACTTCTATTTCACTAAGAGTTATTATATGTTTAAATTGTTTATTTCATCTTGATTTAGTTTTTATAGGTCATGCACATATATTTATTAACAATAAATGAATTAATAAACATATCTATAAAGAATTCATCTATTTCCATTAGGTTTTGTTTGGTGGAATAAAGATTTTCAAAAAGTGCACTTATGATTCTCCAGATATCCTCTTTTTCTGTTGTAATGTAAATCTAATCTTATTAATCTTGATCTTCCTGATCCATCTTTTGTTTAATTTGGCTAAAGGATATCAATTTTGTTGATTTTCTTTTAGAACCAACTCTGTGTTTTATAGATTCTACATAATACTTTTTTCTATTTCATTGTTTTCAACTCTGAGTTTGTATATTTATTCATATTTAATTTTTGGTTATTATTTCTTCTTCTGTTTATGAGGATTTCAAGTGAGTCATTAGGTTACTAATATGAAATTATTCCAGGTTGCTCTTCCTTTTTATGGGTACTTAGTACTATGAACTTCCCTCTTAGAATAGCCTTCACTGTGTCTCATAGATTTGGGTATATTGCTTTTCCAATTTCTTTAAATTCTAAAGTTCATCATTTCCTTCTTGAATTCTGTCTTCCATAATTTTTATTCAGTAGTGAGTTGCTAAGCTTCTATGAGTCTGTATACTTTATGCTATTCTTAATATTGTTGATATCCAGTTTTAATCCATGTTGGTCATAGTTGTGTGCTAATTTGTTTTATATCTTTTAAGCTTTCTTTTCTATCTAAATATGTAGTTCATTTTGGATAAAGTTCCATGAGCTATTGATAAGAAACACGTTCTTTATTACTTGGGTAGAATGTTCTGTAGAAGTCAGCTACGTCTCTTGCATGAGTTCTAATTGATCTTATTAATAAAAACCTGGAGTTAAATATTGGGCAAGTTCTTGAATATCAGATAGAGAAATGAGCCAACTACAATTCTTAATGTGCTAACTCCTCAGCTAAAAGTCTGAATTTCTGTCTGTTCTGCATTTTATTCCTCTCTCTACCTAGCCATATCATTTCCTGTCTGTCTGTGCAGACCTCCAGATATCTATGGTTAACTGGTGGCTAGCACCACACTCTGATCTTCAGGCAAGCTTTATTTGTTAGAGCACAAACAAATTATCACAACAAAGATCCTTTTGATTTATAATATTAGTTAATGCCAGAATTTCTTCTGTTAGTTTTTGTCTAATCTATTGATGAGAGTACAGTATTGAAGTTGCCCATCCTCAATCTGTTAGGGGAAATATGTGATTTCAGTTGTAGTAGTATTCCTTTTATGAACTTGGGTGGCCTTGTGTTGATGTGCAAATGTTTAGAATTGTAGTGTTCTCTTGGTAGATTTTTCACTTAATGAGTATATAATGTCCTTCGCTATCATACTGATTAGTTTTTGTATGAATTCTGTCTGTCTATTTGTATATTTTAAAATATGTATGTTTAATAGCCACAAAGATATTAGGCCAAATATACAGGTAATATTAAAAGGCTACTTGTGGACCTGAAGATACACCAAGAAATTTGGACTCCAGGTCTATAACAATCAAGCTCTCTACAATCACAGAAGTTATGATTAGTCACTCAGCCTTGTATAATATTTAACACAGGTGTATCCTTGTTTATGTTATTTTCAATTCTTTACATTCGTTTTATTTATCCTTTGTGTGTTTCATATCATGACCCTTGATCCCATTCACTTCCCAACCCTTCATATCTCCCCTCTGCCCTTGTATCCCCTGAAAAAATAGAATAAAAATTTAAGAGGAAAAAAAGCAAAAAGAAAAGAAAAAGAAGGGAAAATCTCTTCATGGAAGCTGTTGTGTGACATAGTGAATCACTCAGTAAGCCTTTTGTCCATATATTTTTATTTGCAAGTGTTCATTGCATAGTCATTGGTCTGGTTCAAGGCCTCTGGTTCCTGCTATGCTATTAATGCTGTACCTTCACTGGGACTCCCCTTGAATTTTCTGTAGTTGCCCTGTGTACAACTTAGGGTCTGCAGGACTCACCCCTTCACATGGCCCAGCAGATCATAGATAGACGTACATTGGGGTGGACCAGCTCATAACCCTGATTCTAGCTTTGGGTAGTTGCAGTTTTGGTAAGTCTGGCATCTTTTTCCAATCTTCAGGACTAAGGTGAGTTCTCCAACATTATCCCTCCTAGGGGAGGAGACAGTGCTGCTTTCAAGCCCTTAGGGTTGTCTGTCCTGCATCAGGGTAAACTCTGCTGTGTAGCCCAGGTGAGTTGCAGTGGATAATCTCCTGAATGCTGTAGCTGGTGAGGGACAAGAAGAGCTCTCTTACTCTTTTGGCCTCAGGGCCAGCTTCCCCAACTGTTGCAGACAGTGAGGGGCAAGGTAGGGAGATATCTCTCCCCCTCCCCCCAACTCAAAATAACATATGATAGATGAGGGCCGGATTCAGATCATCCATGCTTATGTTCTTGGAGCCAGTTTACCTTTCACTCTTCTTCCCCAACCCCCCAATCCCAGGCCACAGAATTAGCTTTACTGTACTGTTCAGGGGACATACAGGGCCCACTTTCTTGAGTGTTGCAGCTGGTAAAGGGGAGGGTTAACTCCATTTCCAGCTGGATGTGATAGGGGCAAGGGTGAGGACATCTTTCCTTCACTTCTACCACCACACTGCAGTTGAGTGAGGTGGTACCAGCTATGATCCCCTTATGCCCTCAGGGCTGGTTCATCTGCACACAAGTCTATAGGGTCAATTAACTGTGCTTCCCAGGTGATGTATTCAGGGCCTGTTCTCCCAAGTGCTGCAGCTAGTGAGGTTAGGTCCCCCATATGATGCATTTAGCGAGGGGCGAGGAAAGGAGGACATGTTTCCCTAACCCATGCCACCACATGGCATATAAGCAGTGTGCAAAGTACTCTCCTATTCTCATGCACTCAGGGCCAGCTTACCCATGGCCCTGTGAACAGGGTCAGCTCTATTGTGCTATACATGTGAGGTATAGGACACTGTCTCCTAAATGCTTTAGTTTGTGAGGGCCTGGATGAGTTCTTTTTAGTGTTGCATTCCAGTGAAGGGCAGGACCAAGTATGTATAGCCCTATTCCCTGTAGTGGCATTTGACTTGTATTTTAATAAATTAAGCTTGCCTGAGGATCAGAAAAGTAAAACAGCCACAATGGCCCGCCTTATAGACCAGGCAGCAATAATACACACCTTTAATCTCAGTGACACACTAGCTTGCCATAGAAACCAAACAGTAGTGGTACACTACTTTAATTCCAGCCACTAGAGAGGATTATAAAACGGGAAGGAGACAGCTATCAGACGTAGTCTCATTCTGAGATTTCTGGAGTCAGGATGGCCTTTTATGACTCATTTGGCTGGTTGCTTTGTTTTTCTGACCTTCAGGTTGAACCCCAATTTCTCTCTCTGAGTTTCTGTCAAATCGTACTTCAATCATCACTGTCTTTGATGCTATAGGGAGCCATAGCCATCAGCAGAGACCATAGCTGCATCAGAATCATGAACCCACAGAGCATCCCAGGTCCAAATATCTCCATGGCCCATTCCTCAACTCTTTTGCCTCTTCAGATATGCTTTGGTTCACAGAACATGAACAATTATGTCTTTTTATTTCTCCTATACCATACCATTCATTGGCTCATCATAATTATACCCCCTCTGCTTGGCATGGCAAGGTCCTGGGTGGGCCCTTGTTTTCTTCTTGGAATCCAGGCAGACCAGCCCAGGCCTGCATGTGAATCTCCTTTTCCACTCAGTCCCTCAAGGCTCTGGACAGGACCATGCTTTTTCATAACAAAGAGAGATCATGATAGTCCATAATAGTGCTTCTGGAGCCATGAGGGCTCCTGATTGGTGTAGATATGTTTCTGGAGTCCCCTTGCAAGCTGGTCCTAGAAAGCCCTATTTTTAAATTCTTTTATTCTGGTCATTTTAGTTAGCACAATCTGTAAGCAATGATTTTATTCAGTACCTTCTGAAATGTTTGTAGTGCCTTAACGTTTTCAATGTGGAGACCTTTTATCTCCTTAGGTGCAGTTTATTCCTAGAAATTTTTATTAGTTCTTTGAGAGCTTTACACAACAGTCTCAGTTGGAACCACCGAGAAATAACCAATGTGAACTCTAATTTGATAGGATAAAAGCACTTCTATTCTTTGCAAAATTATCACCAAAAGAAACCTGCTAGACTTCTGTCATAGCTCAGGAGCAATGAGTGCACCACTAAAGTATTGTTAGTGAAGGATAAATGAACAGTAATAATAAGGTCCCCAAACCAGGGAGGTATTGCTAGAGACCATCTGATAAGCTAAAACTACCTGTGCATCTTGCAGATGACAATGAAGATCAAGAGGCAACCTGAATTGAATCCCTCTGTCCTTTCTAGGGTCAAATCAGTAGAAAAAAACAGTTAAAATGAAGCTGCAAATAATTATTGTAAAACTGATTGTGTATATTATTTAATAAAGAGTTCATTTGAAACTTTGTAGATCTGCAAGTCAGACTTGACCTGAAGTAATTTTTAGAAGCAAAATTTTGTCAGCCTCTGTTTGATTCACAACAACTAAATTCAGCTTCACCTATCACCTTGAAGTCATCCTTCCAACAATTGCAGGCACTAATAGCATTTGGTTCCTTTCATTGATTTTTCAAAATGAAAGCAGAACCTTTTTCTGACTGGCATATGCTATTGTATCTTGCTGCAATTCTCCTTAGCCCCCTCCATTACCCTGTTGTGCTGCTAAAATGCTTAATTTCCTTCTAGATACTGCTATGACAGCTAATAAAAGGATTTTGCCATCTCAGACAGCTCTAGTTCTCCAACAGCTACATATACTTTCACTGTTATGTCAGGTTTTACATTTTTTCACTCTTCTGATTGTTGTCTCTACTACTTGACTGTTCATTGTTGTCTTTTATGCTTTAGTAGTATTTTAGCTGAACTTATTTCAGAGTCAGAATTCAGTCAATGAGACACATTGAAATAACTAAACCTTGACAAATTTTGGTGTTTTATCTTTACAAATACACTTCAATTCAGGTTGAATAAGTATTCTGTATATAGTTTATACTAAAAACATATGGTGTGTGTATGTGTGTGTGTTTGTGTGTGTATGTGTGTGTGGTGTTTATCACAAATTAACAGATTTTATGAAATCATAAAACAGTAAAATAATATTGAACATTGATAATGGCAAATAGAGATAATGAAGAACTTTGAACTATAAGAATAGGTTGTCTTGTAAATGTTTCAATATTAACATCTTGAATGCTAATTTGATTTGGAGTCTCAACTAATATTTTCATTTTCCTTGTATTGAGTATATAAGTGTACAAGTGTGTGTGTATGTACATGTCTGTCAATAGAAAACAGAGATTGACATATTGATCACTTTCCTTCATCTTTCTCTACCTTACATTTTGAAATAGTGTCTCACTCTAAACCTGGAGTTTGACATTTGGTTGGAATGGCCCATGAGAATTCCACATATCCTTGTTTCTGCCCATTAGCACCGGGGTTACAGGCATTGGTTATTGTGGGATTATTCAAAGATTTTTATTATTTTATTTTGTATAATGTATTTTGATCATATTCACATATTATCATCAGTTTTCCCAGATCTGCATCCTTTTACTACCTACACAATTTTATGTTTTTTCTTGTTTTTTTAAACAGGTCAAGTATAGTTTGTGATACCTAAAATCATATCTATAAATCTTTTCTTTCAGCTTAAGAGCATCATCCAGATAGTGTACTTTCTTAGGTTGCATATATGTATATGAATAAATATATAATCTTATTCTTTCTAAAGTTTTGAGGTTATATTTTTGAGTTCATACATATATATGTACTTGAAATTATAAAATAAATACATGTCAGATATTATACGCAGTAATAAATTTTATTTGACCTCTCACCTTCCAATACTTGTGTAGAGGGCATATTTCCCAAAGCAGACATCACTATAAAACAATGCATTGTATATCAAACTACCTTCATGCTAATTTGTAGTTTTCAAATGAGGAATCATTTCAAGTCACTCCCACACTAAAAATATATATACTCTGATCAACATGTGGAGAATTTGACAAATTAAGTAGCAAAAAAAGGGTGATTTGAGCAAAAATACTAAAAGAAGCATGACATGAGAAGAAGTAAACCTTGGCTTAATGATAAGATGAGAGAGTTGACATTGGAAATATATGGAACACTAGAATGATTTGACCTCAATATTTGGAGGTTCTAAGTAAAAATAAAAAGAATACTATATATGGAAAAACACATTTCTAATTCATTTCTAGAGGTTCTCATGATTCATCTCACATAAACTGAAAATTTGGTATATACTATAAAGATTGTAGGTATATAAAGACTGTGAGTATATAAACCAGAAGTTTTATGTATTAGAATTCTCTAATATGATGCATAAATTTGTTGAAAATGTTTCAATAAATAAATAAATTCAACAAGATGGAACTTTCAAGAAAATGCTCAAAGTGATTATCTTATGTGTTCTATTGCTGTTAAGAGATACCATGACCACAGCAACTCACAACTCTTATAAAAGAAAACATTTACTTTGGGGCATGTTACAGTTTCAGAATTTTTTCTCATTTTTTTATTTTATACTTTTAAAAAGAAAAAACTTTCTTTTTTTAATCTATGTACCAATCCCAGCTCCCACTGTCTCCACTCCTCCCATTCCCTCCACCTTTCCCCCACCCTACCACCCATTCACTTCTCAGAAAGGCTAAGGCACATTGTTTTGGGAAAGGTCGAAGGCCCTCCCTACTATCTCTGGGAAGAGCACGGTATCCATCCAAAGATAATTGGTTCCCAAAAAGCCAGTTCAAGCAGTAGGGATAAATGATGGTGCCATTGCCAGTGGCCTCATAGTCTGCCACAGGCATACAAATATCACCCTCATTTAGAGGGTCTAGTTTAGTCCTATATTGCTTCCTTTTCTGTCCAACTGGAGTTGGTGAACGCCCATTAGTTCAGGTAAACAGTTTCAGTGGGTGATGTATCATGGCCTTGATACTGTTGCTCAGATCCTCACTCCTCCCACTCTTCAGCTGAACTTTGGAAGCTCAGTCAAGGGCATGGCTTCAGGTGTCTGCCTGTTTCCATCCGTTGCTGGATGAAGGTTCTATGGTATCATCAATCTGACTACAGTGCAAGTCCAGTTTGGGAACCTTCCCTACTATTGCTTTGGGTCTTACAAGGGGTCTTCCTCATGGATTTCTGGGAATTTCTCTAGTGCCAGGATTCTTGCTAGCTCCATAATGGCTCTCTAAATCAAAATACCTCTTTCCTTGCTCTCCATCTCTGTCCTTCCTCCACCCAATTATCCCATTCCCCCAAGTTCTCTTCCTCCCTTTCCTTCACCCCTCATATTCTACTTCTGGCCCATCCTTTTTCCCTACCCCCATGCTTCCAGGAACAATTTTTATTTCTTCTTCCCAGTTGTGTGTGTGTGCATATATAGTAAACACCTTTAATCCCAGTACTGGGGAGGCTGAGCAGAGTAGACCTCTGAGTTCAAGGACAGCCTGGTCTACAGAGTTATTCCAGGACAAAGATATACAGAGAACCTGTTTCAAAAAGTAAAAATAAAAAAAGAAATAGATGTTAAAGTAAAGCTGCATAAAGATGGAAAATACACAGAGAACCTTGATACTGTATGCTATTATGCTCTCTTTGAATTGGTTGAATGCTGAGGAAGAAGCAACAGCTGCTAAAAGATATTTGTTTATAAATGCTGCTGAACTAATCCAACATAGATATTTTGAAAATACCTTGACTTCAGAATTTGGATCTAAGGATATGATACTTTGGAAAAGAGATTCTTCTTTTGTATTTACAGAAAATGAGAACCTATGGATTGCATCTATCCCAATATGGTATGATAGACCACGGCCTCCTGAAAGGTTGCTGTGAAAAACTTCAGAAAATTACTTCACCCAGCTGATGACTGAGATGAACCTGGCATACAGGTTACACCATGAAAGATCTGATTAACAGCATCCCCATTCAGCAGGAAGCAGTTTGGAGAGAAATAACTGTGCCCATATTCCCAAATATTGTTTATAAATGTTCTTTTACATTTAAAGGAGGATATGATATAATATGAATAATTTGCACTGATATGGATTTTGCTTTAGTGATTTCAATTTAAGGTCAATTTTGTTATCTGTATATGTATTTCTGATCTTGATTAAGGTATTGTGATTGTGTAGTTCATTTTTAAAATGTAATGTATAATTAAGAAATATAGGTTGTTAATGGATAGTCATCAATAATAGTAAAGCTTATAGTCATGTTAGTTAGATTTTCTAGATATAAAGAGATATATTTAAGTTAAATAGGCATTCTTCATATCTTTCAAAGTCTACAGAATATCGCATTTTAAATGTTTTAATAACTTAGGGCTTTTCATGACAATGAGACACGTCAGCTCCTGGCAGCACCAATCTACTTCAAGAGGAAGATGGGCATCGAAGAGGATCCTTATGGAGTTTGATAGCCATTTGGGCAAGAAACTGCTCTTGCCTGGACTATTGCATAAACTGGACACAGAGAACCCTCAGAGAGAGGACTGCTGAACTTGCCTATAGGTGAGATGATCTTTTGGGGTTCCTGACTCATGAAAGAGTCTGCGAGACATTCTACAGGACACAACAGATACTGACTGAACTGCCTTTGAAATTTCCTGCTTCATGGAAATGTCTGCTGGAAACTATCAGCCTGTAGGCCAAAGATGAATGCCCCAATGGTACAAGAGGAACTTTGGGTGACTGTCCAGGCAGCGAGATGTCTCTGTGATTTCTAGAGTTTTGTAAGTTGCTTACTTCTCATTTACTTAGGTAATATATCCTTCTGAAGTCTTTGATGTAGTTGAAGAATAGTTATAATTTTCCTTAGTTATGATAAAAGATAAAGTATAGATAGATAGATAGATAGATGTAAATATTGTAACTATAATTCTTGCTTGATAACTGTTTTGTTATATGTAATTTTACTATGTTAAAGTGAAAGCCTTTCTTTTTTGTTAAAACAGAAAAAGGGGAAATGATGTAGGTGTGTCTTCTATCTATCTGATGATTTCATTGGTTAATTAATAAACAAACTGCTTGGTCTAATAGGTTAGAACATAGGTGGGTGGAGTAGACAGAACAGGAAGAAGGAAGTGAGGTAGATGGCTCAGAAAATTACAATTGCCCTGCCTCTCCTCTCTGGGACAGACTGCCATGCCTCTCCTCAGGGAGATAGATGCGATGCGATGAAGCCAGCCATCAGGTCAGACGTGCTGAATCCTTCCCAGTAAGACACCATTCGTGGTGTTACATACAGTATTAGATATTGGTTAGTCAAGATGTGAGTAAGAGGCTGAAAATAATGGGCTAGGCAGTGTTTAAAAGAATACAATTTGTGTGTTGTTATTTCGGGTGTAAAGCTAGCCCTGTGGGAGTTGGGTGGCAGGAAAGTGGCCCGCGGCTCCACACTACATTAACAGATATCTACAGAACATTCCACTTAAGCACAAAAGAATACACATTCTTCTCAGCACCTCATGGTGCCTTCTTAAAATTGACCACATCTTTGATAACAAAGCAAACATCAACAGACAAAAAACATTCGAGTAGCCCATGTATCTTATTGGATCACCATTGTTTAAGTTATAATTTAACAACAACACTAATTACACAAAACCTACAAACTCATGGAAATTCAACAGTGCTCCATTGAACTACCCATGAGTCAAGGAAGAAATAAAGAAATTAAAGACTTCCTACAATTCAATGAGAATGAAGAATCAATGTACTCAATCCTGTGGAACACTATGAAAGCCATGCTAAGAGGAAAGTTTATAGCACTAAGTACCCAAATTAAGAAAGTGGAGAAATCTCACCATAGTGAATTTACAGCACAACTAAAATCTCTAGAACAAAAAGAAGCAGACTGAGACAGGAAGAGTAGATGACAAAATAATCAAATTGATGGCTAGAAGCAATAAAATAGAAACAGTAAACAATACAAAGAATCAATGAAATGAAGAGCTAGTTCTTTGAGAAAATCAATAAGATAAACAAACCATATCCAAACTAATCAAAAATAAAAAGAGAACAGTCAAATTAACAGAATCAGAGATAAAATGGGTATATAACAGCAGGCATAGAGTAAGTCCATAGAATCCTTAAGTCATTCTATAAAAACATATACTCTACAAGATTGGAAAATGTAAAAGAAATGAACAATTTTCTGTATAGATACCACATATGACATGAAATCAAGATGAGGTGAACAATTTAAATAAACCTATAACCTGCAAAGAAAGAAAAGAAGGTACCAAAATTCTCCCAAACAAAAACATCCCAGGGGCGAATGTTTTCAGGGAAAAATTCTACCCAAACTTCAAAGCAGAGTTAATACCTATACTTCTTAAAGTGTTCCACATTATAAAAACTGAAGAAACATTTCCAAACACGTTGTATGAGGCTACAATTACCCTGATACTGTAACCACACAAAGACTCAACCAAGAAAGGAATTATAGTCCAATTTCACTCATGAACATACATGCATAAATAATCTATTACTGGCAAACCAAATCCAAGAACACATAAAGAAAATCGTCCACCATGATCAAGTCAGTTTTATCCCACTTTTAGAATTTTAGTCCTTTATCATCATGGTCTAACATATTGGTGTACAGCAGACATAGTGCTATTGAAGATCTGAGTTATACATCTTGATCCTCAGGCAACAGGAAGTGACCTGTGACATTGGCAGTAACTTGAGCATATGAAACCTCAAAACCCATACCCCAATAGTGACAGTTTCTCCAACAAGGCCATTCCTACTCCAACAAAGTCACAGATCCTAATAATGCTAGCCCTTTGGGAGCCATTTTCTTTTAATCACTACAGTGTTCATAAATATTTGTAATGCAATATATTTAATGAAACAAATCCAATGCAGGAATGCTTAGATAATAGGTAATCCTAAGAGTACATTTGATTTGATTTTGGTGACAGTGTCCTATGGCAAGGGTTAATCCTGAACTCTATGTGTTCAAGAATTACCTTGACTTCTTAAACACCCCATCTTTACATTCTGAGTTCTAGGATTATAAGTATGTACTACTGTCCCTGGTTATGAACAGTTTAAGTGGTAGACAAGACAAAAAACAAGAAAATCAATACATTTAAAATAAAATTCTGAAAAAATTTCATAGTTTACAGTCCAGAAAGATGAATAATTTAAATATATCTGGTCAAATGATAGACTGTTCAGTAAAAGTATAACTGTAATTAAGAATAGAAAAACATATTTAAAACATCCAATACAAGTAATACCTTGAGTTTTCAAGAAGTGATGAAATATATAAAGTTAAAGAATCAATATACACAGACTAGACTGAGGAGAGCTAATTGAAAGCAATTTACAACTAGTCATTTGTCAGTGAAATGATACATAAAAATCAAAGAAAGGAAGGTAAATAAGACTTATGACTTACCAAGAAATTAAAATAGATTGACAACAAAGCTTTTAACAGCTACAGTGTATCAGAAAATACAGTGGAATAATATTGGAAAAGCATTTAGAAAAAATGATCTACCAAAAAGTGATATGTCAAGCATTGTATTTTGATTATATCATGATTTATGTAATGTTTCCAATGAACTTATGTAATTAATATCTTACAATATTATATAATGATTGAATAAATAATTTTCCCACAAAATTGTTCTGATAATAGAGTTGAAGATAAACCTACATCTCTATTCATTCCTTGAAAATATTTTTGTTTAAAGCTATATTCCACCATAGAGTTCCAGTAGAACTAAATTTAATTTGACTACTAATTAATATTATAGGACCATTATTAATAATAGTTATTCATTATAATAATATTATATTTTCCTAATAGTCCTATAGTATTTTCTTAATGGACATGGATATTAAACTGTGATGAACAAATGAAATTTTGTTATGAGGTTGTATAAAAAAGAATGGCTTGAAAAGGTGTAATGAGGAGATCCACAGAGGTAAAAATTTGTTTATACACTGTAAACTAGTTTGAATAAAAGATACTATATTGTAAGAGGAGCCATCAAAGATAAATCTGTGCAGGAGAGTTGAGGTGTTCAAAAACTGAGAAGTCACTGCAAAATCTTAGTCATTATGAAATTACATAATCTTAGTCAGCTTTCTAGTTGATTAGTATAGCTATTAAATATATCATGGTCTAGTGATGTGAAAGGAATATAGTTAAGGAAAATGACTAAAATTTCCATAGATAAAAGATATGAGTGTTGAATTAAAGTTTAAACAGTGATTAAAGTTGCAGAGAAATAGGAATATCACAAATATACATGCATGATAGATACACACACACACACACACACACACACACACACACATATATATATATATATATATATATATATATATATATATATATATATGGAGCTACTAATATTGTATAGTTTCTACCCTAAAAAAACTGATCAGGAAAATGTTTCCTGTGATTTCTTATATTTACACATTTTGTCATTGTGTGGTATGTAGCATGAATTCTAATATTCTAAAGGGTTTTAATAATAAAATCCCAGAATCAGATATAGGGGAAAATGCTGAGAGATCAGAGGGATGAAGGAGCCTATCCACATCCACCTTACCTACTCAACTTCCCAGACAAAAAGAGATTGCATTTCTGTTTCCTTCTATATTATCCCTTCCTCTCTCTGCCCAGCCATATCACTTCCTGTCTGTATGCTTAGCTGGTGGCTCGCTTCAACATCTGATCTTCAGACAAGCTTTATTTATATAAAAAGGTATACTGATTCTCTGCAGTTGTGAGATGAACAAAATTGATAGTTTTCTCTTTTTGCTTTAGAGGTTAGAAGAAAAATATGGTGCAAATATTAAAATTATTCATATCTTTATTGGAACATGCAAAAATGCACTGCTATTACCTTCCTACATTCATTCATCTTTAATGTTCCTTGCAAGGAATCACATATAACTAGGTTATTCATATAAATGAAAGAAATTCTTTGTAAATGTATATTAACACAGTTAGTGAAAATTAGATTAAGTTCTGATCAAAATATCTAAAGCAGCAGTAACAACAGTTTATATCCAAATCTCAGTGGAAAATAATCTTTCCCTAAGTATCTTGATGCCCATAATTATAAAATAATCATCAGATATTTTGGTGAATTCATATTTTGGAGACAGTTTATCTAATTTCAATCATGTATTCACTTTGGACTATAGCCATCAAAAGAAAGTTTGGAGTAGTTTGGAGTACAAATATTTGTGGTTAATGGGGAATTATTTGTGGTAGCTTATTTTAGCAGTTATCCTTAGAAAATTGAAAATTATAAGAAACATCTTTAAATGCATTCATATTCTGTACTATAATTTTAAAACAACTTTTTTTTAAGGAAAGGGAACATGATTTATCTAATCCCTTATGCATATGATTAATGTCTGAACATTTAATCAGTGTTAATCTATTGTTCTGTTTTGGCTAGTTTTATGTCAACTTGACTCAGGCTAAAGTCATCTGAGAGGAGGGAACCTCAATTGAGAAAACACCTCTGTAAGATTAGGTTATAGGTAAGCCTAAAGAGCATTTTTCCTAATTAGTTAGTGATAGATCTGGAGGGCCCAATCCTTAGGCTGGTTGTCCTGGATTCTGTAAAAAAGCTGAGCAATATGGGGAGACCAAACCAATAAAAACACACATTCATGATCTCTACAGCAGCTCCTGCCTCTAGATTTCTGCCTTGTTTGATGTTCTCTCCTAACTTTCTTCAATGATGGATGACAAGGTGGAAGTGTAAGCCTAATAAATGCTTTCCTCCTTGATATTTTTGTTCTTGGTATTTCATCACAGCAATAGGAATCCTAATTAAGGCAAGTAGAATAAGAATATAATTGATTTTTATTTTAATTACCCAGTGAACAATTCTATCTCAAAATTCTGGCAGGGCTACCTTCAAATATGAATAGAATCAAATCACTTTGTTCACCTATTTCAGCTATTTTTTAAATACCTAGATTTGTTAGCTAAAATGATAAATTTCCTTTTGTGACTGTTTTTAATGTGCTATGGAGGGTTTACTATTTTGTATTTTCATTTATTTATAGGAATTTTAATTTCTTCTTTATGTCTTCTTTGATTTATTCATTATTTAGTAATATGTTGTTTAACCAACAAGATTTTTTGTATTTGTTGGAATTTGATATAAATTTGAAGTGTTATTGAGTTGTGATCATATAGGATATTAGGAGTTATCTCAGTTTTTAAAATTTTAATAATTTGTTTTATATCCCAGAATGTGGTCCATATCAGAAAAGCTTCTATGATTTATTGAGAATAATACGTATTCTTTTAGTGTTTGTATTCAGTATCCTATAGATTTTTGTTGAGTCTATTTTATTTTTTTTGTCAATATATTCTGACATTTCACTGTCTATTTTTTCAGATAACCTGTATATTGTAGAAAATGCAGTATTGATGTTATCTGTTATTAATTGATTGTTGTTAATTTCTGTTTTTAAATCTAGTAGCACTTTTCTTTAAATAAATTGGGCACTTTTGATGGATACAGATTTAGGACAGTAATGTTTTCTTGGTTTTCTGTCCCATTGATTAGAATTGTGTCCCTCTTTATCTTTTCAGTTAATTTTAAAATCTATTTTGTTAGATATTAAATTAGAGATGTCTGTTTGCTTCTTGATATCATTTTTAATTACAACAAATTTGTACATACTTTTACTATAAGAAAATGACAATCATTAAAGCTAAGATGGGCTTCTTGTAGACAACAGATATATGCATAATATTTTTGGATCCCTTCTGTCACCCCATGGTTTTTATTATAGAGACAAACCCATTGTTCTTTAATGTTATTACTAAAATGTGTATGTTAGTTTTTATTGTGTTGTTGGTGCCATTTTTTGTGTTCTCAGTGGTATTTTGTGTGTTTATTTATTGATTATTATTAAGCTCTACATTTTTCTCTGCTCCCCTCCCTGCCTTCCTCTTTCACTTCAACCCTCCCTCAAGTTCCTCATGATCCAAATTTATTAAGGAGATATTGTCTTTTTCTACTACCCATGTAGATTAAATCCATGTATATCTCTCTTAGAGATGTCATTGTTGTCTAGGTTCTCTGGGATTGTGATTTTTGAACTGATTCTCTTTCCTTTATGTTTAAAAACCACCTATGAGTGAGTACATGTGATAATTGTCTCTCTGGGTTTGGATTACCTCACTCAAAATGATGTTTTCTAGCTCTATACATTTGCCTGCAAAATTCAAGATGTTGTTATTTTTTTCTGTTGTGTAGTACTCCATTGTGTAAATGTACCACATTTTCCTTATCCATTCTTTGGTCAAGGGGCATGTAGGTTGTTTCCAGGTTCTGGCTATGACAAACAATGTTGCTATGAACGTAGTGGTGCACATGTCCTTGTAGTACGATTGAGCATCCTTTGGATATATACCCAAAAGTGTTATTACTGGGTCTTGAGGAACGTTGTTTTCTAATTTTCTGAGAAATTGTCACACTGGCATCCAAAGGGGCTGTACCAGCTTGCATTCCCACCAGCAATGCAGCAGTGTTCCCTTACGCCACAATCTCTCCAGCATAAGTTGTCATCAGTGTTTTTGATCTTGGCCATTCTTACATGTGTAAAATGGAATCTCAGAGTTGTTCTGATTTGCATTTCTCTGATTACTAAGGATGTTCAACATTTCCTTAAGTGTCTTTCAGCCATTTTAGATTTCTCTGTGGAGAGTTTTCTGTTTCGGTCTGTACTCCATTTTTTTTATTGGATTATGTGTTCTTTTGATGACCAGTTTCTTGACTTCTTTGTATATTTTGTAAATCAGACCTCTGCCTGACGTTGGGTTGGTGAAGATCTTTTCCCATTTTGTAGGTTGTTGTTTTGTCTTGTTGACCAAGTCCTTTGCTTTATAGAATCTTTTCAGTTTCAGGAGGCCCGTTTATTAATTGTTTCTCTCAGTGTCTATGCTACTTGGATTATATCTAGGAAATGGTCTCCTGTGCCAATGCATTAAAGTGTACTGAACACTTTCTCTCCCATAAGGTTCAGTGTGGCTGAGGTCTTTGATCCACTTGGACTTAAGTTTTTTTGCATGGTGATAGAAATTAATCTATTTTCATTCTTCTATATGTTTATATCAGTTATGCCAGCACCACTTGTTAAATATGCTTTACTTTTTTTCATTTGATATTTTTTGCTTCTTTGTCAAAGATCAGGTATCTGATGTTGTGTGGATTAATATCCGTGTCTTCCATTTGGTTCCATTGGTCCTCCTGTCTATTTTTATGCCAATACCAGGATGTTTTCAGTATTGTAGCTCTGTACTAGAGTTCGAAGTCAGGGATTATGATGCTTCCAGAAGTTCTTTTATTGCACAGGATTGTTTTGGCTATCCTGGGTTTTTTTGCTTTTCCATATGAAGTTGACTACCATTCTTTCAAGGTCTGTGAAGAATTTTGCAAGGATTTTGGTGGGCATTGCACTGAATCTTTGGATTGCTTTTAATAAGATTGCCCCTTTTTCTATATTAATTCTACCTACCCAAGAGTATGGGAAAACTTTCCACTTTCTAGTGTCATCTTCAATTTTTTTCTTCAAAGATTTAAAGTTCTTGTTATACAAGTCTTGTACTTGTTTGGTTAGAGTTACTCTGAGATATTTTATGCTATTTGAGGCTATTGTGAAGGGTGATGTTTTTCTGATTTCTTTCTTAGCTCTTTTATCATCTGTGTACAGGAGGGCTATTGGTATTTTGTGTTTTAGTGATTATGTCTTCATAAATCTTTCCACAATGTTTCTTCTATGTGAATTTCTTACATCAGCCTAAAATACTACTATCTGCATTCTGTTTTTTGTTACTGTTGTATCTACATATTTAGATGGTTTATAGCATAGAAATTTTTGCTTCATCCTTCAAGTATGGTCAATAGTTTTACTGGGTTTATAAGTCTAGTTTCTGGGCTCTTCTGACTTTCAAATTTTCATTGAGAACATTCAGCTGTTTTTAGATGGGTTTCTCTTCACATTTGGTTTAAGTTTTTACTCTTGCAGCTTCAATATACTTTTTGTCATTTATACTTTAGTGTTTTAACTATGTTGTGCTATGAGGATTCTATTTTTCTTTTCTAGTCTTGCCAGTTTGGGTGTGCTTCTTGAAACTCTATAGGCATGTCTTTCCTAAATTTCTGGGGTGGTGGTATAAATTCTTTTATGATCTTGTTAAGGATTTGCTCTATTTCCATGTGCCATTGAGTTATTATTTTCCTTCTTAATCTATGCCTATAATTTGAAGGTTTTATGTTGTTGCACATATTATATGTTTCCATTTTAATTTTCACGTTCCTTGTTTATTTGGTATAGATCCTCTATTTTATCTTTCAGTCCTGAAGTTTTACCTTCTGCTTGATTCATTCTATTTTTGAGGCTTTTCTTTCACTTTCCTAGTTGGGCTATTATGTTTTCCAACCATATCTTCATGTCAGTATGTGTCTTTTTCAGTGCTTCTAATGGCCTTATTAAATTTCGTTCATAGTTCTTGGACTGGCATCACCATTTTTACCAGTCTTATCTTGATTATTTTGGCAGTCAATTAGTGTTTATGTTCCTTAAGTTTGTTCCTCTTAATTTCATTGTTCTATCTCTTTGTGTATTCTTAAAACATTTTGTGTTTTTTGCAGAAGGTTTGATGTCTTTTTTGGCTTCGTGTCCTGGAGTTCATCTACTTAATTCTCATTGGCATACATCTCTTCAGTACTGGTAGATTTTATATTTTTGTTATTCCTATGATGGGATCTAGGTGTGTAGACTTCTTTTGTTAATTAAATGATATTGACAAAATAAGTTGGAGCAGTAGAGAAGGTGTGTGGATATGGTGAGCCCAAAATTTGGAAGTTGCTTGAATAGAATGTAATCAGCTAGACAAAGAAGACTGTCCTGGTAGATCTTAATGGGTAGAAGTGTTGGATATGATATGAGATTGGCCTGTGTAATAGGTAATAGGTAGGTGTGGTCCCATCAAGAAGCTACAAATCAGTTGTGGCACAGGCAAGAGAGTTCAGATTAGGAAATTGCATTGGATATGGAACTGGACTAGATATGGGAGCTGGAGAGAAAACGTTGATGAGATGGTCACGGAGATACTGGGCTAAACCCTTATGAAGGATCTCACCTTTCTCCTTAAACTATTCCACCTTAATATTCCCTATGTCTACTGTCTTATTATTTATGTTATACTATCTCTTCTCCCTTAGCAATGTCCTGAAATCATCCCCTCCTTGATTCCAAAGTTATTCAAAGATAAACACATGTAACTAAAGATTCAAAATAAAGAACGACATATGAGAGAAAGAAAATGGCATTTTTCTTTCTGGGCAGGTTTCCACTGCAGTCAGTAAAATTTCTTCCAGTTTTATCCATTTACCTGCAAAATTATTTGTTTTTCAGCTGAATAGATTCCCACTTTCTACCATATTTTATTGTCTATTGATCACTTGGTGCACAGCTGTTGGGCTATAATTATCTCAGGGCCTGTACCTTGAGGCCTGTAGGACAGTGAAAAGCCTGGCTGGAGTTTGAAGAATAGTTTCAAAGGTACTGAGGGGGGATTAGAAGGCAAAATATAGGTAGTCATCCCTCCAGCCAGAAGGAGGGCTTGGCTGTCTCTCATTCGCTGGAGGTACCCTCACATTCCACTATATCAGTTAACTTATATTAGCTGACACTTCCAGTAATAAACTGAGTTCCTGCTTTGACTTGACTCCCTATCATGTCTGATTTTCCTGTGTTGTGGGGCTATGGATCTGATTGTCCTGCATCCTGGGACTGTGGAATGGTGGCTAGCATACTCACCTTTCCTTGGGGAATAAGGCTAAGGAGGCCTGGAACACAGCTTGATTGTTTTAATTTTTCCACTCTTGTGCATAGGGCAGCAATGAACATGTATCTGCACACTTCTGTGTAGAAGCGTAGATAGTCCTTTGGATATCTGTCTAAGTGTGATGCAGAGGTTTCATATGCTAGCTCTCTTTCTAGTTTTTGAGGAAGTTCCAGACTGATCTTCAAAGTTGCTAAACTGGTTTACACACACACACACACACACACACACACACACACACACACACACATTGATTGTATGGATTCTTTTTTTCTCTCATATCTATGTCAGCACTTTCTATCATTTAAATTTTTGATTGTGATCATTCTGATTGAGCTAATGTGAAGTCTTAGAATTTTAGTCTCACTTTTCTGTAACCTAATGTTGCTGAAAAAATTTTAGATGTTTACTAGCTATTATTAGCATTTCTTGAAAACTCTCAGCTCAGTTCCATAGCCTATATTTTTTAAATGAGTTGTTCAAATTATATTCTTAGTCTTAATCAGAGAGGCTTCTATTTGCATTGAAAGGTGGTAAATGCCATGACTAATGACTGATCAAGGTTCTCAGAACATTTGACTGAGACAATTATGCTACCTTCTCTAAGACTTAGGGGACACTGCAGAGGAGATGATGGAAAGAAAATAAGAGTTAGAAGATAAATAGAAGGGCTTAAAAATGTCATGCCATAGGCATGATACAACCATTACAATAATGAACCCATAAGAGCTTCAGCCTCTGAACTGGTTCTGTATAACTTCTGACTAATTAACAGTCAGTTATTGGTAAAGAAATATGCATGGGGTCCTTCCTTTTCCTGGAGAACTATTAACTACTAATGAATACTTACAGGACAGTCATCATCTTTAGTTGTGTGCCCACTGGTGAGTTCAGTAGAATCCAGTGGGTAGTTAAACATACGTAGACACATAGATGGGACCTATTAAACTCAATGAATAATAACACAAAAGAGATTATTGAAAGAAAAGGATTTTTGAAGAATCTGTGGGGTTCACATGGGTTGGAGACAGATAAGGATGGGTAAGGAATGGAAATAATAAAAATGCATTGCATATCTGTACAAAAGGGTCAGAGAAGAAATTCAGTTAATCACAAATTGGAAGACAAACCCACAAAACAAAAATCATATTAAGGTTATGATTACAAGTATTAAAAAAGACAGAGATTTAATTGCAAATTACTTTACATAGTCTTTGTTCCATTGCCTTTGTCAGAAAGAAATTTCTGCATTCTTTGTTTCTTATGAATCTTTGCCAGATTTCTTAATAAACTGTGCTCTTTTTTCATGGATTGTTGTACAAACATTTTTTCTTTCTTCATAGATGACATATTAATTGATGGCAAAAGTACAAATTAAATAGGCAATGATGAATAGTTTTAGATGTATTTTTGAAGACTAGTATATGTACCTTACATTATTTACCAGCATCTGGAGATGTTCTGTGATAGAATTTTGATTTCAAGATGAAAGGAGTCATGAAATATTATACCTACAATATTCACTACAGTTCATATATCAATTTTTCCATACTTTTCAGATGAGAAAACTGAAGTCCACAGAGAATAAGTTACTTATGCAAGATCACAAAGCAAGTTATCAAGACTCCTCAAAGTAAAATATCAATAAATTATATTGTAGTAAGTTTTCTTCCTTCTTAAAGTACTAGCAATAAAACAATGCAAATGTTCTTGTTTGGTACTCTAAGCATTTATTTGTAATAGTCTCCATTTATAACATATTTATACTATCAGACTTCATACAGTAATTTTATATTCAGTAATATATTCAAAAAGGAACTGTATTTATATGATTAAATTTATGTTATTTTATAATGGGAAATTTTTGCATAATTTTATGCTAAAAGCTAAATACTAAAAACCTCAAACCTCACTATGATATGTATTGGTAAAGTAAACTAGGGGAAGCACAACTTAATAAATTAGGAAAAGACACATATTCTCTGATAAACTTTTCATGTTATAGTATGAAAATGTATTTTATAACTTATAAGGAAAAGTAAAACTTAATAAATAATATTTTAGACTGTGAAAAAAGCAGTAAAATTATAACACATGTACCCATGAACAGGAAACTTAATAAAATATTTACAAATCACAATTTGTAACCTTTAACAATCTTAATCCCAACTTGGGGTTTAAAATTAGAATTTAATCCTCTGCTCTGCTTTTTAAACAACATGAAATGTAGCAAGTCTTCTCTCACATGTATATTTTAGAATAACTAAATTTATCAGAATATGACATCTTCAGAGATAAGTTGTATTCCTCATAATCTATAGAAAGCAAAATAAAACACAATTTTATTCCTTTCTCTTATCTACATTATATTATTTTGATTTTCATCTTTTCTGTAATGCATTATTGTCAAACAAATTAAATATACCCTTCTCCTAATTGACGAGTAGTAGTTGGTCACTAGAATTTATTCCTTGCTTGAGTAAGCACTTGGGAATTTTCTATTATTTTTCTTTCTGAAATATTCTTTCAGTCAGCTTCTTTCAGGTGGTCTTTCTCTGAAATTCTGGAACAAGTGGCACCATCTCCTATGAATGATGGCACATCATGTAAAGAGATTTTGCTCTAGTGGAAGCCCTTCAATGGTTTGATTTTGACTTTGCAGTGGTTATATAAAAGAGAGAATACAAGGTGATCTTGCACTACAAAATTATTACATATGTTCAGTGCTATTTTTTTCCCTTTGGACTGAAATCTGAAAATTCTCCAGAACACCTCTGTATGTATGTATGTATGTATGTATGTATGTATGTATGTATTTATTTATTTATTTTATATGGTTTATTTTTTTATATTTAAAAATTTCCATCTCCTCCCCTTCTCCTCCCCCTTCCTTCCTCTCCACCCATACCCCCCCTCCCTCCCTCTCCAGGCCAAGGAGCCATCAGAGTTCCCTACTCTATGTTAAGACCAAGGTCCTCCCAACTCCCCCCAGGTCCAGGAAGGTGATCACCCAAGCTGAGAAGGCTCCCACAGAGCCCGTCCATGCAGAAGAATCAAAGCCCAGCACCTTTGTCCTTGGCTTCTCAGTCAGCCTCCACCATAGGCCACATTCAGAGGGTCCAGTTTGGTCTCATGTTCCATCAGTCCCATTCCAACTGGAGTTGGTGATCTCCCGTTAGTTCTGTCCCACCGTCTCCATGGGTGAACGCACCCCTCACGGTCCTGACTTTCTTTCTCATGTTCTCTCTCCTTCTGCTCCTCATCAGGACCTTGGGAGCTCAGTCCAGTGCTCCAATGTGGGGCTCTGTCATTTTCTTCATCTATCGCCAGGTGGAGGTTCTATGGTGATATGCAAGAAATTCATCAGTATGGCTATAGGAACTGGCCTTTTCAGGCTCCCTCTCCTCAGCTGTCCAAGGAACTAACTGGGGACGACTCCCTGGAAACCCAGGAACCCCTCTAGAGTCAAGTCTCTTGACAACCCTCAGATGGCTCCCTAAATTAAGATATATGCTTCTCTGCTCCCATATCCACCCTTCCTGTATCCCAAACATCCCATTCCTCCGAGCTCCCCCCATTCTCCCCTTCACGCCTTTCTCTCCCCATCATCCCTTGGCCCTGTCTCGCCCCATCCTCAAGTTCCCAATTTTTGCCTGGCAATCGTGTCTACTTCCAATATCCAGGAAGATTACTATATGTTTTTCTTTGGGTTCACCTTCTTATTATCTTCTCAAGGATCCTGAATTATAGGCTCGATGTCCTTTAATTATGGCTAGAAACCGATTATGAGTGAGTACATCCCATGTTCATCTTTTTGAACACCTCTGTATTTAATCTTATTTAAGTAATTGCAATTTTACGTGAATAGATTGGCATTGAAGACAGGGCAACAAAGAAATATTTTTCTCCCTTAGCAGTTAGTAGTGAATTATTAACATTTAAAAATATTGCCTCCTTCACTCTGCTTTTAAGATGCAGTCTGTTTATAGTGAATTTGTCCATAATGTTGTGAAGGTTTATTATTTGCTCCCCTAAACATAGATTTCAAAGCATAATAGAAAGCATTAAAGGGAATGATGTTCAAAATTACAATAGTTTCTGTTTATTCATAGGCTAAATTAGCATTCTATACCTTAGATAAAGTGTATAGGTGATGAAAAGGGCAAGGGTTAACTCCATCATTTTTGGAAAGTCAAGAGTAATTTCAGGGGAATAACTATACAGAAAGTCAAATATGCTTATATCTTCCAGTGTATATACAGGCAGTTGATTATTTTGATATACAGTCAAGGTAGATCACGTTCAGAGTAAAGCAACTAAGTGTAGACTGAAATTCATATGCCAAAATTATCCCGGCCAGCAGGATACGAACCGTGGTCCCTGATAATCCTAGGGGAAAGGAATAGAAGGGCATGAGAGAAACAAGAAATGTTGGCAAGACAATATTTCTGATCAAACTGTCATTTATTATATCCTCAGAATCTGTTATATAGCAAACAGGCAAGGGGGAGGGGAGATGTGTCAGGTAAATTGGAATTCAGGCCTGGTGACATTCCTAGCTGATAAGTAAATCCTGAGGGCTTGTGATTGTTGACTAACAAAGGAAGTGCTAATTGTTTCTAAAAGCCTGGTGTTTTCAGGTCTCACTGGGCTAATGTCCTTGCCCTGCAAAGGTGAACATCTTACTTGTGAATTTAAGATGGCTGTAAACAAAATACAGATCTCAAAATACAGGTCTTTGCTTCTGGCACAAAATAGGTGCTTAAAATGACTGAAATGATTTTCCCTGTAAACCTGATAGCACAATTATTTAACTATGAACTGTGTGGATAATGAACAACGTTCCCAAGTCGAGTTGTGGTGGAACACACTTTTAATCCTAGCACACAGCACTCAGGAGGCATAGGCAGGCAGATCTCTGATTTTGAGGCCAGCCTGGTCTACAAGAGCTAGTTCCTGGACAGACCCCCCCCCCCAAAAAAAAATGAAAAAAGAAAAAAAAGAAAAAGAAACTCCCCAAAATAAAAATGGCAGGGCTATTTGCAAAGTCAGGAATTTTGTTGATCTTACAGAGAATGAATTTTTTTAGTATGCAACTGATCCAAAGGTTAACACTTTCTTATAGTTTCTCCCCCATGGAAAATAAAGATAAAATCAGAAGCATATCAATATAAAGCTTGTAGTACTTATTAAACCATCTTTATTAAATTTGGAATAGTTGATTTCTGCACAGGCACTTTTTTTTTTTTTTTTTTTTTTTTTGGTTTTTCGAGACAGGGTTTCTCTGCAGCTTTTTTAGAGCCTGTCCTGGACCTAGCTCTTGTAGACCAGGCTGGCCTCGAACTCACAGAGATCCGCCTGCCTCTGCCTCCCGAGTGCTGGGATTAAAGGCGTGCGCCACCACCGCCCGGCTTGCACAGGCACTTCTTGAAAATGTTGAATAACATTTATGTTTTTGTGTATTTATTTATTTAGTTAGTTTTTACTTTTTGTGGCAAGTTCTCATAACCCAGGCTAGTTTGCCCTATCTGTGTAGTCAAATATGAACTCAAACTTCAAATTCTCCTGTCTCTATTTTTCAAATGCTAGAATTACAAGTATTTATCATAACAAATGTTTTTTGTAGTTTTGACAACTGAGCACTGGAATTCCTTGATGCTATCAGCTGAGATACAGTCATAGCCCATAAAATTCAGTTTGTAATTAGTGGAAAGTTAGTTACTGTGGAATGTTTTACTCTTTGGACTCTTTTGAGGGGTCCTCCACCCAGCTCCCAAATAAATTGCACACAGAGTTCTTAGTTATGAATGCCTGTTCTTAGCTTGGCTTGTTGCTAGCCAGAGTTTCTTAAATTATCTAATTTACCTCTTATATCTGGACTGGGCTTTTACCTTTCTTACTTCTGTGTATCTTACTTTTCTTCTTACTTCATGTCTGGTTGGGTGGCTGAGTTGCTGGTCCCTAGTGTCCTCCTCTCCTTGTTCTCTCCCTGCTCGTCCTACTGTCCTAATTAATTTTTCTGCCTGCTAGTCCCACCTATCTTTGCTCCTCCCTCATTATTGGCTGTTTATCTCTTTATTAGTACCATCAGGTATTTTAGACAGGCAGAGTAACACAGATTTACAGAGTTAAACAAATGTGATGTAAACAAAACTCACACACCTGAAAATAATATTCCCCAATAGTGTTTTTCCTGGAATGGGAATAGAATATGTGTTGAGAGCAAATTCTGGGAACATGACAGAAATGAGTTTGGCCTGGAATCTGGGCAGGAGACCAAGATGGCTTAGGAAAACACTAGAGCACCTTTAGAGAAAACAAGTTGGAAAATTAGAATTTAATTCAAAGCATCACATAAAACTACAAGGAAAAGAGAAAATCTGTAGCAGCAATGACACTGATAATTGAGAAAAAGAGTAATGCAGAAGTTGAAAGGATAAACAGAGAGATTCTCTAGATGGTAATGACCTTTGAAACAAGAACTCATGGGGGATGTTGTGTCTCATCAGGGCATGCAGAGAAAACTGATATGATCACCAATATGTTCATTAATGTCCTATACTAAAAACTCAGGATAATGTTTATTAATATTCAGACAACTGAAAACCTACTGTAGGGTCATGCTTGTGGTTGAAATATAAGTGACTATATTATTTTCATTAATTTTTCTCTTATCTTCAAAGTTTGTTTCAAATCCTTATCTACTTAGTTTTCCAGTAACTGTTCAAAAATATATATATGGCTTTATCTAAATTAAATAAATAATGGTGTATTTTCTTTAATTTTACATTTTAAACTGATTTAGATTGATTTATTTTCTTCTAAAGATCCTTCTCTATTTGGGACAATTTCCAAACGTGTTTGGGATAGTTTTTTCTATGTGTTTTGGCTAATGATATGTATTATATCACCTTTTTCATTACCACATTCAAGGATCTGAACATATCACAAATCACAATCCCAGAGAACTTAGACAACAATGAGGACCCTAAGAGAGACATGGAACTAATCTATGTGGGAAGCAGAAAAAGACAAGATCTCCTGAGTAAATTGGGAGTGTGGGGAATTTGGGAGAGGGTTGAAGGGGAGGGGAGAGTCAGGGAGGAGAGCAGAGAAAAAGACAGAGCTCAATATAAATTAATAAAAAACAAAATAAATAAATACAAAAAAGGGAACTGTGGAGAGATCTAGAGGAGATACATAGTAGTACAAGCAATTTAGAGAATAATGGCTTCTCAAGAGAGCCATCCCCAAATACATTTAAAACAATTATTATTGAATTGTAACTAACTATTCAATCAGCTTCTAACATCTTCTGCCTCTTTACTCAAGTAATATTTATTATTTTTATTTAAATTGGTTACATATATAGTTTCTTTCAAGGAGGCAGTCACTTGCCTTGGGAGGCCTCATTATATTTCCTCAAATCCCAGAACATGTTGTCTGAAAAGTAATTACCACATGTACAATCTACTTTTGGATTGAACTTGTTCTATCTCTCTGAATCTTGATTAGATGTTGAGGTCCAAGATATGGTGGCTGAGCATTTTAATATTTCCAAAGGTATTTTGTATATATAAAACTATAAATATTTTCCCATGAATAAAATAATTTTGATATACTTAATGATCTTTATTTAGCTTGTTGTATATTATATAAGAATACTACACTTATGTTTTATGTTTAAAATAACATAATATATTCCTAAATGTTTGTTTTTAATTTTCTAATGTTTTTCAATAAAGCTCTATATTTGTTAAACAAATCAGACAAGAAAAATCAAGACACATTGTGTTAGAAAGAGAAATGAAAGACACAGTTGCTATGTGATTCAGCACAGTTAACGAACATTATACAGCAGACACAAGAGCAGTTGCACATATAAACTCACTGTGGTTGTTATAGCAAGCAAGAACAAATGTCAGAGAGGAAGATGAGCACAGAGTCCTATCCCTAGTGACTGAGTTATTGATAACTTATAGCTGCTATAAGATGAAAAGTAATTTGTTTTAAAGGTATGGATCCTGATAGGTCAGAAATGTGGAGTAGATAGCCACACATCCTATAGTTTATATCCAGCAAAAATGACTGAATGTAATTTGTTTAGAATGAAAAATAGAAGTCTTTGTGTAGGAAATAGAGATATACAAAGGATGAGTTTGGAATTGGTGAATATAAAGAAAATATGATTAAAATGTTAAATAATTAATAAAATATTTAAAAGATAAAATGTCCAATCCATATACTCAATACATCTTGTAATGTTTTTAAGTCTAGAAGTTACTTTTTTAGAATATAAGCACCTATGTATTTTAATGCAGCATTAATGTTTAATACTTTGTATGAGCAACCTTTTGTAAATGTTCAAAAACTTTTCATTATATAAGATTATTAATATTTGTGTTATCTGGGGAATAATTCAGATGTGCTCTCAATATATAATCTGATGAAGAAGAAAATTAAGCTGTATTCTAACCTCTGTAGCTAGAAGCAGGTTAATTGAAACAATAGTTTGTTTTCAAAATTCTCAAAGTATGCAAGCAGAAATTTCTCAAAAGTAGGTATAAAATAGCCAACAAATGCGTGAAATTTCTCACTATAACGAATCATCACTGAGAAGAATATCAAACCCATTAGGAATCATCACTATGCATATCATAATATAGCTATTCTGAAAATAAGAGCAGATGACAATGTTGGCTATAGTGTTAAGAAATAGAAGTCCTTGCACATGTATTATTTGTGTAAATGTATAGTAAATTTGGAATTGGTGCAGTTGTGAATCATGGTATATATAAAAGCTGGTCAGAAAATTAAAGTCAGAACTAACCCCTAAATTGCAATATGCTGATGTTCTAAGTATATATCAAAAGAGAATTACATCAGTACGTTAAGATATCTTAAACCTCATATTATATCATTGTTCTCCATAGTCAAGTTCTGGAAGTAAACTACATGTTCATCAACTGATAAGTGAATATATATATATTTATGCTCAACAATAATTATATCAGCATTCTTAATAGCAAGAGCCTGGAAAAAACTAGATGGCCCTCAACTGAAGAATGGATGAAGGAAGAGTGATGCTTTTACACAATGAAGTATTACTCAGCTGTAAAAAAAAAATGACATCATGACATTTTCAGGCAAATGGATGGTATTAGAAAAAACATCCTGAGTAATGTATCCTGATGTGTGAGAGTCTTCTGTTTGTGTTGATTTCATTCATTAATAAAGAAACTGCCTTGGCCCATTTAATAGGCCAGCCCTTAGGTGGGTGGAGTAGACAGAACAGGAAGAATGAAGTGAGGTAGATGGCTGAGACAATTGCCCTGCCTCTCCTCTCTGGGACAGTCGCTATGGAGCCAGACACCAGGTCAGACATGCTGAATGTTTCCCGGTAAGACACCACTTGTGGTGTTACACAGATTATTAGATATGGGTTAGTCAAGATGTGAGTAAGATGCTGAAACTAATGGGCCAGGCAGTGTTTAAATGAATATAGTTTGTGTGTTGTTATTTCAGGGCATAAGCTAGCAGGCAGCCAGGAGAGGGGCGGCGGGAATGCAGCGCACAGCTCCTCACTACAGAATGGCACCCACTTGGACAACTGAATCCACAGAAAGCTTGAGAAAGCTTGGGAAAGAATAGAGTAAAGCATGTTTTCTTGATAGCAGCAATTTCTCAGGTCTGCTCTGCTTGCTAGAGGCTAGCAAGTGCTCTCATCTAAGAGAGGCTTCCTGACTCAGCTTTAGCTGCAAAACTCTGCAGCTCTTTTAAGAGGTCCTGCTAAAAAACACTTAAATGGTGTTGATGAAAATTAACTGCATGCTTTTCGGTTTTTAGCCATAGCAGGAAAAAAAAGATGCACCCTTGTAAAGTGCTGGCTTCTGGGCTGTCCTGCCAGGGCAAACTTGGACTTTTTCAAGCAGGCAGTCCTGACTATGGAGCTTTTGAGTGTTGTTTAACACTGTTGCAGTTTGTTTTCTGGCAGGGACCTTGAAACACTGTAGAGTTGTGGCAGTGAACATGGTTCCGGCCAGTATCTCAGCCACAAGGCTAGAATTGCAGAAATCTAAGGGATAAGCTGGATTTAGCTGTCAAAGTCACGGCTTTAGTCCTACCAATATTGTTTGGTAAATTAAAGGCTCATGTGGTCACAAAAAGAGAGATATACAGTAAAAGAAAGATTCAAAGTCGAAGAAAACATCTAAATGTTTTCCAGTGTGTAAAAAATATATGCAGGCTAAAGGTTAAAGTTCTTAAAAGTTAAAAAAGAAAAAAATGAAGTAATTTGGTATGGTAGTACACAACTTTAATCCAACACTTGGGAGGCAGAGGTAGATTGACCTCTGTGACTTCAAGGTGTGGTAGCACACACCTTTAATCCCAATGCCTGGGAGGCAGAGACAGACAGATCTCTGTGAGTTGAAGATATTGTAGCACACCCTTAATCCCAGCACTTGGGAAGCAGAGACATTAGATCTCTGTGAGTTCAAGGACAGCCTGGTCTACAGAGTTTTTCCAGGACAAATGTATACAGAGAACCTGTCTCAAAAAGTAAAAGTAAAAATAAAAGAAATAGAGGTTAAGTAAAACTGCATAAAGATGGAAAATACACAGAGAATCTTGATATTGTATGTTATTATGCTCTCTTTGAAGTGGTTGAATGCTGAGGAAGGAGCAACAGCTGCTAAAAGATATTTGTTTATAAATGCTCCTGAACTAATCCAACATAGATATTTTGAAATTACCTTGACTACGGAATTTGGATCTAAGAATATGATACTTTGGAAAAGAGATTTTTCTTTTGTTTTTACAGAAAATGAGTTTGAATGGATTGCTTCTATCCCAATATGGTATGATAGACCACACCCTCCTGAAAGGTTGCTGTGAACACCTTCAGCAAATTACTTCACTCAAGTGTTTACTGAGATGAACCTGGCACACAGGTTACACCATGAAAGATCTGATTAACAGTGCCCCCATTCAGCAGGAAGCAGTTTGGAGAGAAATAACTGCGCCCATATTCCCAAATATTGTTTACAAATGTTCTTTTACATTTAAAGGGGGATATAATATAGATATGAATAATTTGCATTGATATGGATTTTGCTTTAGTGATTTCAATTTAAGGTCAATTTTGTTATATGTATATGTATTTATATATTAATAATGATTAAGGTATTGTGATTGTATAGTTCATTTAAAAATGTAAGGTTTAATTAGGAAATATAGATTGTTAATGGATAGTCATCAATAATAGTCAAGCTTGTAGTCATGTTAGTTAGACTTTCTAGATTTATAGAGATATATTTCAGTTAGGCATTTTTCATCTCTTTCAAAAACTACAGAATTTGGCATTTAAAATGTTTTAATAACTTAGGACTTTTCATGACAATGAGACATGTATGCTCCTAGCAGCACCAGGTTCTTCAAGAGGAGGATGGGCATTGAAGAGCCTCCTTATAGTGTTTGATAGCCATTTGGGCAAGAAACTGCTCTTGCCCAGACTATTGCATAAACTGGACACAGAGAACCCTCAGAGAGAGGACTGCTGAACTTGCCTATAGGTGAGATGATCTTTTGGGGTTCCTGATTCATGAAAGAGTCTACAAGATATTCTGCAGGACACAGAAGATACTGACTGAACTGTCTTTGAAATTTCCTGCTTCATGGAAAAGTCTGTTGGATACTATGGGCCTGTATGCTGAAGATGGATGCCCCAACAGTATAAAAGAACTGTTATGGTTTTGGTCCCTGTCCCTTTAAGAGACAAGTCACCCCCATTCCCTCCCCATCAACTGAGGCAGGCTGATCTTCAGCTTCCTGCCTGAGCTTGCTCTCTTTTCCATCTTCCTCTCGGAGAGGCAGCTTCACTTCTGCCTCTCTCCCCGCTTCTCTGCTTCCCTTTCTCTCTCGGTCTCTCTCTCTGTCTCTCTCTCTCTCCCCGTCCCCCTTCCCCCTTATAACTCCCCTGAATAAATATTCAACCTCACCATGTCTCTGTCTTCTGCCCGCCCGCCATGTGTCTCCATGCCTGGGACCAGCCACTGCTTGGGGACCAGCAGCCATCTCTGCCTGGGACTGGCTGCTCCCAGAGCCCACTGCCTGCCACCACATGGGCTGCCACCACTGCTCAGGCCCACTGCTCTAAGACCGGCAGCCTTCTCTGCTTGGGACTGGCTGCTCGCAGGGCCCACTGTCTGCTGCCACATGGCCTGCTACCACCATTTGGGACTTTATAGCATTTGCTGCTTGCCTACAGCTGCTGCATGGGACTCTGTAGCATTTAGAGAGAGAGAGAGAGAGAGAGAGAGAGAGAGAGAGAGAGAGAGAGAGAGAGAGGGAAGCAGAGAAGTGGGGAGAGAGGCAGAAGCTAAGCTGCCTCTCCAAGAGGAAGATGGAAAAGAGAGCAAGCTCAGACCGGAAGCTGAAGATCAGCCTGCCTCAGCGGATGGGGAGGGAATGGGTGTGGCTTGTCTCTTAAAGGGACAGGGACCAAAACCATAACAAGAACTATGGGTAACTGTCCAGGCAGCAAGATGTCTCTGTCATTTTTAGAGTTTTGGAAGTAGCTTACTTCTTGTTCACCTAGGTAATATTGTGTCCTTCTGGAGTCTTTGATGTAGTTGAAGAATAGATAGATAGTTATAGTTTTCCTTAGTTATGATACAAGATAAAGGAGATATAAATACTATAACTGTAATTCTTACTTGATAACTGTTCTGTTATATGTAATTTTGCTATTTTAAACAGAAAAAGGGGAAATGATGTGGGAGAGTCTTCTGTTTGTGCTTGATTTCATTCATTAATAAAGAAACTGCCTTGGCCCATTTAATAGGCCAGCCCTTAGGTGGGTGGAGTAGACAGAACAGGAAGAAGGAAGTGAGGTAGATGGCTCAGACAATTGCCCAGCCTCTCCTCTCTGGGGCAGTCACGATGGAGCCAGCAACCAGGTCAGACATGCTGAATGTTTCCCGGTAAGACACCACTTTGTGGTGTTACTCATATTATTCAATATGGGTTAGTCAAGATGTGAGTAAGAGGCTGAAACTAATGGGCCAGGCTATGTTTAAATGAATACAGTTTGTGTGTTGTTATTTCAGGGCATAAGCTAGACAGGCGGCCGGGAGCAGGGTGGCAGGAACATGGCCCGCAACTCTACACTACAGAATGGTGCCCACGTGGATAACCAAATCCACAGAAAGCCTGAGAAAGCTTGGGAAAGACTAGAGTAAAGCATGTTTTCACGTTAGCAGCAATTTCTCGGGTTTGGCTTTGCTTGCTAGAGGTAAGCAAGCGCTCTCATCTAAGAGAGGCTTCCTGACTCAGCTTAGCTGCAAAACCCTGCAGCTTTTTTAAGAGGTCCTGCCATGAAATAATTTAACAGTGTTGATGAAAAGCTTTTTTGGTTTTTAGCCATAGCAGGAAAAAAGCTGTGCTGTTTTAAAATGCTGGTTTTCTGGGCCTTCCTTCCAGGGCAACCTCTGACTCTTTCAGGCAGGCAATCTGACTACAGAGTGTTTGAGTATGGTTTCTGAGTGCAGTGCTGCAACTTGCTTGCTGGCAGGGACCTTGAAACACTGTAGAGTTGTAGCAATGAACATGGCTCTGGCCGGTATATCAGCCACAAGGCTGGAATCGTAGAAAGCTGAGGAATGGGCTAGATCTAGCTGTCAAAGTCATGGCTTTAGTCCTACTGATATTGTTTGGTAAATTAAAGACTCATGTGGTCACAAAAAGAGAGATATACAGTAAAAGAAAGATTCAAAGCTGAAGAAAACGTCAAAATGGTTTACAATGTGTTGAAAATATATGCAAGCTAAAGGTTAACGTTCTTAAAAGTAAAAAAGAAAAAAGAAAGTAGCTAGTTTGTAGTGGTATGCACCTTTAATCCCAACACTTGGGAGGCAAGGTAGATTGACCTCTGTGACTTCAAGCACCAGAGGTGGATTGAACTCTGTGACTTCAAGGTGTGGTAGCACACACCTTTAATCCGAATGCCTAGGAGGCAGAGACAGACAGATCTCTGTGAGGTCAAGGTGTGGTAGCATACAACTTTAATCCCAGCACTTGGGAAGCAAAGGCAAGTGGATCTCTGAGAGTTCAAGGATAGCCTGGTGTGCAGAGTTATTATTCCAAGACAAAGAAATACAGAGAACCTGTCTCAAAAAATAAATAAATAAAATAAAAGTAAAAATAAATGAAATAGAGGTAAAAATAAAGCCACATAAAGATGGAAAATATACGGAGAATCTTGATACTGTATGCTATTATGCTCTCTTTGAATTGGTTGAATGCTGAGGAAGGAGCAACAGCTGCTAAAAGATATTTGTTTACAAATGCTGCTGAACTAATCCGAGATAGATATTTTAAAAACACCTTGACTTCAGAATTTGGATCTAAGAATATGATACTTTGGAAAAGAGATTTTTCTTTTGTTTTTAAAGAAAATGAGTCCGTATGGATTGCTTCTATACCAATATGGTATGATAGACCACGCCCTCCTGAAGTTTGCTGTGAACACCCTCAAAAAATTACTTTATGCAACTGATGGCTGAGATGAACGTGGCACACAGGTTACACCATAAAAGATCTGATTAACAGCGTCCCCATACAGCAGGAAGCAGTTTGGAGAGAAATACCTACATCTATATTCCCAACATATTGCTTGTAAATGTTCTTTTACATTTAAAGGGGGATATGATATAGATATGATATAGATATGAATAATTTGCATTGGTATGGATTTTAAGGTCAATTTTGTTATGTGTATATGTATATTTCTGATCTTGATTAAGGTATTATGATAGTGTAGTTAATTTAAAATGTAATGTATAATTAGGAAATATAGGTTGTTAATGAATAATCATCGATAATAGTCAAGCTTATAGTTATGTTAGATTTTTCTAGATATATAGAGATATATTTCAGTTAGATAAGCATTCCTAATATCTTTCAAAGACTACAGAATATGGCATTTAATGTTTTAATGACTTAGATTTTTCATGACAGTGAGACACTTCTGCTCCTGGCAGCACCAATCTTCTACTTCAAGAGGAAGATGGGCATCGAAGAGTCTCCTTATGGAGTTTGATAGCCATTTGGGCAAGAAACTGCTCTTGCCTGGATTATTGCATAAACTGGACATAGAGAACCCTCAGAGAGAGGACTGCTGAACTTGCCTAAAGGTGAGATGATCTTTTGGGGTTCATGACTCATGAAAGAATCTGCGAGACATTCTACAGGACACAACAGATACTGACTGAACTGCCTTTGAAATTTCCTGCTTCATGGAAATGTCTGCTGGAAACTATCAGCCTGTAGGCCAAAGATGAATGCCCCAATGGTACAAGAGGAACTTTGGGTGACTGTCCAGGCAGCGAGATGTCTCTGTGATTTCTAGAGTTTTGTAAGTTGCTTACTTCTCATTTACTTAGATAATATTACATCCTTCTGGAGTCTTTGATGTAGTTGAAGAATAGATAGATAGTTATAGTTTTTCTTAGTTATGATAAAAGATAAAGTAGATATAAATACTGTAACTGTAATTCTTAATTGATAACTGTTTTGTTATATGTAATTTTGCTATGTTAAAGTTAAAGCCTTCTTTTTTGGTTTAAACAGAAAAAGGGGAAATGTTGGAGGCGGGTCTTCTATCAATCTGTTGATTTCATTGGTTGATTAATAAAGAAAACTTCTTGGCCTAATAGGTTAGAACATAGGTGGGTGGATTAGACAGAACAGGAAGAAGGAAGTGAGGTAGATGGCTCAGACAATTGCCCAGCCTCTCCTCTCTGGGGCAGTCATGATGGAGCCAGCCACCAGGTCAGACATGCTGAATCTTTCCCGGTAAGACACCACTTTGTGGTGTTGCTCAGATTATTCAATATGGGTTAGTCAAGATGTGATTAAAAGGCTGAAACTAATGGGCCAGGCCATGTTAAATGAATACAGTTTGTGTGTTGTTATTTCGGGGCATAAGCTAGACAGGTGGCTGGGAGCAGGGGGGTGGGAACACGGCCCGCAGCTCAACACTACATACTCACTCCCAAATTAACATTAGATGTAAAAAATGATAACTGACCTCTCCATTGACCAGACTCTACAAGCTAAAACAAATCACACTCCAATCCCAAAGAGACTCATCCTCAAAGACCTCAGAGGATCTCTGACACACAGACTGTGACTGCCAAGAGTAGAAAAAGAAGTAAATGACCAACTCCCCAAATGGACAGCACAACCTCTAGGACCTTGGTACCTGGGCAAAACCCCAGGCCCCTTCCCTACTATCCTTAGCTTCACTAGGCAGCCAGCAGGCAAGCCACCAGCTAACAGGCTGCTCCAACATGCCCCAATGATTAAACCCTACAGGCCCCACTCCTCCCACACACCCACCCATCTCTAGAGACCTCAGCAACTTCCTGAGACACATAAAATCACTGCACATAGCTGACCAAGTATGGCTCCCCAAGACACAGATAGCAGCTGCAACAATCAGTCCAAGAGAGGATCCCTGAGACACAGACATTAACTTCAAGGATTGAACCAAGAGGCAAAGATATAGCCAACACTAATTAGAGGAAAAGATGGGTACGTACCAATGCAAAAATTCATTCAACAACTTACAAAGCAACATGGTAACATTAGAACCCAGTGGTCATACAACAGGAAGATGTGATCAGTCTAACCCAGAAGAAGCAGAAGAAAATGACCTTAAATATAACTTTATGAAGATGTTATTCACCCTTAAAGAGGAAATGAAACATTCCCTTGAAGAAATGGAGAAAAGTAAAAAAAAAAAAAAAAAATTGGAAGAAATCAGAAAATCTCTTAAAGAAACCCAAGAGGGAAAAAGAAACAGGTGAAGCAATTAATGCTAACAGTTTAAGGCTTGAAAACTGAAATAAAATCAATAAAGAAAACACAAACTGAGGGAATTCTGTAAACTAACAGGAACTACAGATGCAAGCATAACCAACAGAATACAAGAGATAAAAGATAGAATTTCAGGCATTGAAGATATATTAGAAGAAATAGATTCATCTGTTAAAGAAAATGTTAATTCCAACAAAATTTTAACACAAATAATTAAAGAAATCTGAGACACCATGAAAAGATCAAAGCTAAAAATAAATGTGATAGAATTAGGAGAACTCCAGCTCAAAGACAAAGAGATTATATTAAAAAAAATCATAGAAGAAAACTTTCTAAATAATAATAATATGTCTATAAGGGTACAAAAAGGTTACAGAAGACTGGCAATCTTACCAAAGCAATCTAAAGATTCAACACAATGCCCAGCAAAATCTCAACAAAATTCTTAACTGACCTTTAATTTCATATGGAAAAGCAAAAAACTCTGGATAGCCAAAACAATCCTGTACAATAAAAGAACTTCTGGAACCATCACAATCCCTGACTTCAAACTAATACAGATCTAGAGTACTGAAAATAGCCTGGTATTGGCATAAGACCAGACAGGAGGACCAATGGAACTGAATGGAAGACACGAATATTAATCCACACATCAGACACCTGATTTTTGACAAAGAAGCAAAAAATATCAAATGAAAAAAAAGAAAGCATATTTAACAAATGTTGCTTGCATAACTGGATATCAACGTGTAGAAGAATGAAAATATACCCATATCTATCACCATGCACAAAACTAAAGTCCAAAAGGATCAAAGATCACAACATAAAGTCAGCCACACTGAACCTTCTAAAAGAAAATGGGAAGTATGCTTGAACACATTGGCACAGAAGACAACTTCCTAAATATTATGCCAGCAGCACAGATATTGGGAGAAACAATTAATAAATGGGACCTCCTGAAACTGAAAAGCTTCTATAAAGCAAAGAACCTGGTCTACAAGACAAAATGACAACCTACAGAATGGGAAAAGATCTTCACTAATCCCACATCAGACAGAGGCCTGATCTACAAAATATACAAAGAACTCAAGAAATTGGCCATCAAAAGAACACATAATCCAATAAAAAATGGAATACAGGCCTAAACGGAAAACTCTCCACAGAGGAATCTAAAATGGCTGAAAAACACTTAAGGAAATGTTCAACATCCTTAGTAATCTGAAATATGCAAATCAAAACAATTCAGAGATTCCATCTTACACATGTAAGATTGGCCAAGATCAAAAACACTGATGACAACTTACGCTGGAGAGGTTGTGGGGTAAAGGGAACACTTCTGCATTGCTGGTTTTAATGCAAGCTGGTACAGCCCCATTGGATGCCAGTGTAGCAATTTCTCAGAAAATTAAAAATCAACTTTCCTTAAGAACCAGCAATACCACTTTTGGGTATATACCCCAAAAATGCTCAATTGTACCACAAGGACATGTGCCCAACTATGTTCATAGCAGCATTGCTTGTCTTAGCCAGAATGTGGAAACAACCTAAATGCCCCCTTGACTGAAGACTGCCTAAGGAAAATGTGGTATATTTACACAATAGAGTACTACACAGCAGAAAAAAATAATTGCATCTTGAGATTTGCAGGCAAATAATTGGATAGAGTAAACACCATATTGAGTGATGTAGCTCAGACCCAGAAAGGCGAATATTATATGTATTCACTTATAACTGGCTTTTAGACACAAAGCAAAGAAAACTGGCCTAAAATTCAGAATCTCAGAGAACCTAGACAACAATTAGGACCCTAAGAGAAACATATATGGATCTAATCTATGTGGGAAGTAGAAAAAAAAAGATCTTCTGAGTAAATTGGGAGCATGGGGACCATGGGAGGGATTTATAGAGGAGGGGAGAGTAAGGGAAGGGAGAAGAGTAAAATTTATAGTTCAATAAAGTCAATTAAAGATGTAATATATAATCAAGAAATATAGATTAATAGGTAATTATCTATAATCGTCAAGCTTCTAGTCATGTTATATAGTTTTTTAGATATATAGAGAAATATTTCAATTACATAGTTACTCATGAAATCTTTCTGAGACCTTCAGAATATGGCATTTAAGATGTTCTAATAACTTAGGACTTTTCATGACAATGACATACATCTGCTCCTGGCAGCACCAATCTACTTCATAAGGATAATGGACATTGAAGAGATTCTTCATGGAGTTTGTTAGCCATTTGGGCAAGAAACTTCTCTTGCCTGAATTACTTGATTAGACTTACAGGATCCACAGAAAAATTACTGCTGAAGCTGCCTAAAGAAGGTAAGACAGTCTTTCGTAGTCCCTGCTTCATAATAGAGTCTGCCAAACATTCTGCAGGACATACAAAAAAGTGATCAACAAACTGCCAATATAGGTGGAAATGCCTTTGAAATTTCCTGCTTCATGGAAAAACCTGCTGGATGCTATGGGCCTGCAGGCTTAAAATGTGTGGTTTGATGTTAAGAAAACCTTTGGGTGACTGTGCAGGGAGCAAGATGTATCTGTTAATTCTAGAGTTTTGGAAGTTACTTACAATGTACTTTCTGTTAATTTAGGTAATTTTATATCCTTCTGCGGTTTTTGATGGAATTGAAGAATAGATAGCTATAGTTTTCCTTAGTTATAATAAAAGATAAAGGAGGTATAAATATTATAACTGTTAACCTTTCTTGATACCTGCTTTGTTATATGTAATATTGCTATGTTAAACTTAAAATCTTCCTTCTTTTTTAGACAGAAAAGGAGAAGTTATGTGGAAGGTGATGAATTTTGTGAATATGTTTTATTGCCATTGGTTAATACAGAAGCTGCTTTCAGCCAATGGCTTAACAGTGTAAAGCCAGGCTGAAAGAGATATATAAAGAAAGAAGGTGGGGTCAGCGAGATGCCATGTAGCCTCCAGGGGAGAAAGATGCTAGCTACCCACTGAGCTTTGCCTGCAACCTGCCAGCTGAAATTTTGCTGGTAGGCCATGAACTTGTGGTAATGCCCAGATTAATGGAGATGGATTATTTTAAGACATAAGAGCTAGCTAGAATATGCTTAAGCTATTGGTCAAACAGTATTGCAAATAATATAGTTTCTGTGTGATTATCTTGGGCCTATGCTGCAGGGAACAAACGAGCAGCCTCTAGCATCAGATTAATGTTAGATTTCAGACAACACTTAATGTAGAAAGCCTACAAACTCATGGAAATTCAATAGTGTTCAATTGAACCACTCATGAGTCAAGGAAAAAATAAAGAAAGAAATTAAAGACTTCCTGGAATTCAATGAAAATGAATTAACAATATACCAAAGCCTATGGGACACTATGAAAGTAGTGCTAAGAGGAAAGTTCATAGAATTTAGTGCCTACATGAATAAAGTGAAGAAATCTCAAACTAGTGACTTAGCAGCACACCTGAAAGCTCTAGAACAAAAAGAAGCACACCCAATGAGGAGAATTAGATGAGAGGAAGTAATCAAATTGAGGGCTGAAATCAATAAAATAGAAAAAAGAAAACAATACAAAGAATCAATGAAACAAAGAACTGTTTTTTTTGAGAAAACCAGCAACATAGACAAACCCATATCCAAACTAATCAAAAGGCAAAAAGAGAATTGCCAAGTTAACATAATCAGAAATGAAAAGGGGGACATAACAACAGACACTGAGGGAATCCAGAGAATTATTAGGTTATACTTCAAAAGCCTTTGCTCCACAAAAGCAGAAAATGTAAAAGAATTGGACAGTTTCTTGGAGTACTACCACATAGCAAAATTAAAACAAGACCAGCTGAATAATTTAAATAGACCTCTAACCTGTAATGAAATAGAAGCAGTCATCAAAAGCTTCCCAACCAAAAATAGTTCAAGGACTGATGAATTCAGCACAGAATAGTTCCAGAATTTCAATGGTGAGCTAATACATATATACTCCTCACATTGTTCCACACAATAGAAACAGAAGGAACTTTGCCAAACTCTTCCATTATCCTGATCCTGAAACCACACAAAGATTCAACCAAGAAAAAGAATTACTAACCAATCTCCCTCATGAACATTAATGCAAAAATACTCAATAAAATACTGCCAAACTGAATCAAGAACATAGCCAGAAAAATCATTTACCAAAATCAAGTCAGCTTCATCCCAGATATGCAGGGATGGCTCAACATATGAAAATCTATCAATGAAATCCACTATATAAATAAACTGAAAGGGAAAGAGCCATATGATAATCTCATTAGATGCTGAAAAAAAAACACTTGGCAAAATACAACACCTCTTCATGATAAACATCTTAGAGAGATTAGGGATAAAAGGAATGTGTCTAAACATAGTAATTACAATATACAGCAAGCCAAGATCCAACATCAAATTAAACGGAGGGGAATTCAAAGTGATTCCACTAGATTCAATGCAATCACCATCAAACTCCCAACATAATTCTTCACAGACATTGAAAGAACAATATTCAACTTCCTATGGAAAAACAAAACAAAAACACAGGGAATCCAAAACAATTGTATACAATAAATAAAGGAACATCTGGAGGCATCCCTATCCCTGATATCTGGTTCTTTTATAAATTAAGTAATGAAAGCAGCTTGTTATTGGCATAAAAACAGACAGGTGAACCGGTGGAAGCAAATAGAAGACCTAGATTTTAATCTATACCCCTATGAACACCTGATTTTTGACAGATACGGTAAAATCTTATCTGTCATACAATGACATACAATGGAAATCATACAATGGAAAAAGAAAGCATCGTCATTAAATGGTGCCAGTATAACTGGATGTCAACATGAAGAAGAATGCAAATAGACTCATATCTATCCCCATACACAAAACTGAAGTCCAAAAAAGGAATGAAATACCTCACTATAAATCTTGTCACACTGAACCTGATAGAGGAGATAGTACAATGTAGCCTTCAATGCATGGACACACGAGACCCCTTCCTAAATATAATGCTTGAAAGAAACAATAAATAAATGGGACCTCATGAAACTGAGAAGCTTCTACAAGGCAGAGGACACAGTCAATAAGACAAAAAGGCAGTCTAGTGAATGATAAAATACCTTCACCAAGTCCACAACAGACAGGACTGATCTCTAAAATATACAAAGAACTCAAGAAAATCATACCAAAATACCAAAGAAACCAATTAAAAAATAGGGCACAGATCTAAACAGAATTCTCAACAAAAGAATTTCAAATGGCTGAAAAACTCTTAAGAAAATGTTCAACATCCTTAGTAATCAGGAAAATGGAAAATGCAAAGCAAAATGACTCTGAGATACCATCTTATACCTTTCAGAATAGCCAATATAAAAAATACCACTGATATCTTAACCTGGAAAGAATGAGGAGTTAAGGGGAATGCTTCTCTATTGCTCGTGGTTGTGCAAATTTGTACAGCCACTTTGGAAATCAATATAAGAGTTTATTTAAAAAAAACTGGGAATCAATCTACTTCATGACCCAGCAATACCACTCTTGGGCATATACCAAAAAGATAATTATATTATAAGGACATTTGCTCAGGTACATTCATAGCAGTATTGTTTGCAATAGACAGAACCTAGAAACAACCTAGATGCCACTCAACTGAAGAATGGATAAAGAAATTATGTGGTACATTAATACCATGGAATACTACTCTGTAGTGATGAGCTGCAGGCTGCATTCCTGCTGCCCAGAACCCGGCCACCTGGCTAGTTTATGCCCCAAAATAACAACACACAAACTGTATTCATTTAAACACTGCCTGGCTGTTGCGGGAGCTCCTTCTGCTCCTTCAGCCAATAGCCGCTGAGATACCAGCCCATTGGGGCGTGGTCTCTCTTTTTAAAAATGCGGCCACTTCCCTCCGCTCTCTCTCTGGCTTCCGGCTCCGCTTCTGACGACTAGGCTCCCTTCCTGATTGCGCAGAGGGCTGTTGTCTGGGACGGTGATCTGTAAGTTTTTTCCCCTTTAAATAAATAACCATTCTATTAATCATAATTCCAAACTGGTGTGGGATTGTTTGTGATTTACGCCATCACCTGGCCCATTAGTTCCAGCCTCTAACTCACATCTTGACTAACCCATATCTAATAATCTGTGTAGCACCACGAAATGGTGCCTTACCAGGAAGTTTCTAGCATACGTCCATCTTGGGCCAGAGCTTCTTCGCGTCTGACCTGGTAGCTGGCTTCATGGCATCTGTCTCCCTGAGGAGAGGCACGGCAGTCTAACTTTCCAGCATTCTGTTCTGTCTACTCCACCCACCTAAAGGCTGGCCTATCAAATGATCCTGGCAGTTTCTTTATTATCCAATGAAATCAACTCAAACAGAAGACCCTCCCATATCATTTCTCCTTTTTCTGTTTAAACAAAAAAGAAGGCTTTCACTTAGCATAGTAAAATTACATATAACCAGTTATCAAGCAAGAATTACAGTTACAATATTTATATCTACTTTATCTTTTATCATAACTAAGGAAAACTATAACTATTTATTCTTCAACTCCATCAAAGACTCCAGAAGGTTATAATAATACCTAGGTGAACAAGAAGTAATCTACTTCCAAAACTCTAGAAATCACAGAGACATCTCGCTGCCTGGACAGTCACCCAAAGTTCTTTTGTACTGTTGGGGCATCCATCTTCGGCCTACAGGCCCATAAGTATCCAGAAGACATTTCCATGAAGCAGGAAATTTCAAAGGCAGTTCAGTCAGTATCTGTTGTGTCCTGTAGAATGTCTCGCAGACTCTTTCATGAGTCAGGAACCCCAAAGAATCATCTCACCTATAGGCAAGTTCAGCAGTCCTCTCTCTGTGGGTTCTTTGTGTCCAGTTTCTGCAACAGTCCAGGCAAGAGCAATTTCTTGTGCAAATTGCTATCAAACTCCATAAGGATCCTCTTCGATGCCCATCATCTTCTTGAAGTAGATTGGTGCTGCCAGGAGCAGATGTGTCTCACTGTCATGAAAACTCCTAAGTTATTAAAACATTTAAATGCCATATTCTGTAGTCTTTGAAAGATATTAGGAATGCCTATTTAACTGAAATATATCTCTGTATATCTATAAAATCTAACTAACATGACTAAAAGCTTGACTATTATCGATGATCATCCATTAACAACCTATATTTACTAATTATACATTACATTTTAAATGAACTACACAATCACAATACCTTAATCAATATCAGAAATACATATACATATAATAAAATTGACCTTAAAATCCATAACAATACAAATTATTAATCTCTATATCATATTCCCCCTTTAAAAAGAACATTTATAAACAATATTTGGGAATATGGGCACAGTTATTTCTCTCCAAACTGCTTCATGCTGAATGGGGACGCTGTTATTTAAGTCTTTCATAGTATAACCTGTGTGCCAGGTTCATCTCAGTCAGCACTTGAGCAAAGTAATTTTTTGAGGGTATTCATAGCAACCTTTCAGGAAGGTGTGGTCTATCATATCATATTGGGATAGATGCAATCCACAGGGTCTCATTTTCTGTAAAAACAAAAGAAGAATCTCTTTTCCAAAGTATCATATCCTTAGATCCAAATTCTGAAGTCAAGGTATTTTCAAAATATCTATCTTGGATTAGTTAAGCAGCATTTATAAACAAATATCTTTTAGTATTTGTTGCTTCTTCCTCAGCATTCAAACAATTCAAAGAGAGCATAATAGTATACAGTATCAAGATTCTCTGTGCATTTTCCATCTTCTACAACTTTATTTTAACCTCTATTTCATTTATTTTTACTATTATTTTTTGAGACAGGTTCTCTGTATATCTTTGTCCTGGAATAACTCTTTAGACCAGGCTGTCCTTGAACTCACAGAGATCCACTGTCTCTGCTTCCAAGTGCTGAGATTAAAGGTGTGTGCTACAACACCTTGAACTCATAGAGATCTGTCTCTGTCTCCCAGGTATTGGGATTAAAGGTGTGTCCTACCATACTTTGAAGTCACAGAGGTCAATCTACCTCTGCCTCCCAAGTGATGGGATTAAAGGTGTGTACCACCACAACAAACTACTTTCCTTTTTTTCTTTTTTACTTTTAAGAAGTTTAACCTTTAGCCTAAATATATTTTTAACACATAGTAAACCATTTAGACATTTTCTTCGACTTTGAATCTTTCTTCTACTGTATCTCTCTCTCTTTTTCTGACCACATGAGCCTTTATATTACCAAACAATATCAGTAGGACTAAAGCCATGGCTTTGACCTCTAGATCCAGCCCATTCCTTAGCTTTCTGCAATTCCAGCCTTGTGGCTGAGATACCGGCCAGAGCCATGTTAATTTCCACAGCTCTACAGTGTTTCAAGGTCCCTGCCAGCAAGCAAGCTGCAACAGTGTTAAACAACACTCAAAAGCTCCATAGTCAGGACTGCCTGCTTGAAAGAGTTTGAGTTTGCCCTGGCAGGACTGCCCAGAAAGCTGGCATTTTAAAATGGCACAGCTTTTTTCCTGCTATGGCTGAAAACTGAAAAATACATGTTCAGCTTTTCATCAACACCATTTAAGTGTTTTATAGCAGGACCCATTAAAAGAGCTGCACGGTTTTGGAGGTAAAGGTGAGTCAGGAAGCCTCTCTTAGATGAGAGCACTTGCTTGCCTCTAGCAAGCAGAGCCAGACCCGAGAAATTGCTGTTACCAATAAAACATGCTTTACTCTATTCTTTCCCAAGCTTTCTCAAGCTTTCTGTGGATTCAGTTATCCACGTCTGGGTGCCATTCTGTAGTGATGAGCTGCAGAATGGCATTCCTACCACCCAGAACCCAGCTGCCTGGCTAGCTTATGCTCCAAAATAACAACATACAAACTGTATTCATTTAAACACTGCCTGACCCATTAGTTCCAGCCTCTTACTCACATCTTGATTAACCCATATCTAATAATCTGTAGCACCCACGAAGTGGTGCCTTACCAGGAAGATTCTAGCATACATCCATCTCGGGCCGGAGCTTCATAGTGTCTGACCTGGTGACTGGCTTCATGGCATCTGTCTCCCTGAGGAGAGGCACAGCAGTCTGACAACTTTCCAGCATTCTGTTCTGTCTACTCCACCCACCTAAAGGCCGGCCCATCAAATGAGCCAGGCAGCCGGGTGATGGTGGCGCATGCCTTTAATCCCAGCACTCGGGAGGCAGAGGCAGATGGATCTCTGTGAGTTCGAGACCAGCCTGGTCTACAAGAGCTAGTTCCAGGACAGGCTCCAAAGCCACAGAGAAACTCTGTCTCGAAAAAAAACCTCAAACATAAGACCCTCCCACATCACTACTCAGTGGTAAAAACAATGACATCTTGAAATTTGCATACAAATGGATGGAACTAGAGAAAACATCCTGAGTGAGGCAACTAAAACACAGAAGGACTAGCACAATATGTACTCACTTATAAGTGGATAGTAGACTTAATCTAAACATAACAAGCCTGTGGTCCATGACCTCAGAAATGCTAGATATTAAGAACCATAATAGAAGAATACAAGGATTCTCTGGAAAGGGGAAATAGACAAGATCTCCTGAGAAAACTGGGAGAGTGGGGGGTAGGTGAATAAGACAAAGTGGAAGGGGAGGAGGAGAGGTGAAGAGGAAAGGAGAACTAGAGGGAATGGGATGGTCACAATGGGGAAACAACAGAGAGTGAGAAAAAGGAAAGAAATATGTTGGTTGAGGAAGTCATTATGGGGTTAGTGAGAAACATGACACTAGATAAATTCCCAGGAATCCACAAGGATGTTCCCAGCTAAGATCCTGAGCAATTGTCAAGAGTATCCCAGAACTGTCTTTACTCAGTAATCAGATTGATGACTGTCTTAGTAGTCATTATAGAACCTTCATCCAGCAACTGATGGAAATAGATGCAGAGATCCAGAGGGAAGCACACCACTGAGATCTAAATTCTAATCATAACAAGGGATGAGTGATAATATGAGCAAAGGGATCAAGACCATGATGGGTATACCCACTGAAAAAGATTACCTGAGCAAATGGGCATTCATCAGCTTTGGCCTGACAACAGGGGAACCCACACAGGAACAAACTAGTCCCTCTAAATGTGGGTGACAATTGTATGGCTGGGATGGACTTTGGAGTCACTTGCAGTGATTCCAGGATGTATCCCTACTGCTTATACTGTCTTTTTGGAACCCATTCTCTTTGGATATATATATATATATATATATATATATATATATATATATATATATATATATATATATATATAGCTCAGCCTAGATATAATGGGGAGGACCTTGGTCCTGCCTCAAACAATGTGCTATCTTTGTTGACTTCCCATGAGAAGCCTTACCTTCTATGATAAGTGGATGGGGTATGGGGTAGGGAGAAGTTAGAAAGAGTGGGAGGAGGGGAGGGAGTGGGAACTAGGATTGGGATGTAAAGTGGAAAATATATTTAAAAACTAAATTAAATTAATTAAAAAGAAAGAAAAGGATAACCAGATTACAACCCACAGCTCCAGAAAAGCTAGATAACAAGGAAGAACCAAAGAATGACAAATGGATTACACTGGAAAGAGGAATTATGTGGATGTGAAGGGGACAGTATAAAGGAGGGTACAGGGGATGAGAGCGTATGGATGTTGTGGGTGGAGAGGGATGGAGTGGGAGACCAATGAATGAGAGATTTTGATAGAGAGAGCTACTATGGGGTTATGGAGAAGCCTGTTGCAAGGGAAATTCCCAAGATTTTACAACGATGACACCAGTTGACTCCTAGCAGCATTGGAGAGTGTAGTGAGGAGCTGCGGGCTGCATTCCCACAGCCCGGCTTTCAGCCTCCTGGCTAGCTTATGCCCCAAAATAACAACACACAAATTGTATTCTTTTAAACACTGCCTGGACCATTAGTTTCAGCCTCTTACTCACATCTTGACTAACCCATATCTAATAATCTGTGTAACACCACGAGTGGTGTCTTACCAGGAAAGATTCAGCACGTCTGACCTGGCGGCTGGCTTCATCGCATCTGTCTCCCTGAGGAGAGGCATGGCAGTCTGGCTCAGAGAGGCGAGGCATGGCGATTTATCTCACTTAGGAGAGGAGTGGCATCTGACTGATCCATCTACCTCACTTCCTTCTTCCTGTTCTCTCTACTCCACCCACCTAAGTGCTGGCCAAGGCAGTTTGTTTATTAGCCAATGAGAATCCTCCATCAGGAGAGGATGCCTGAAGTGTCTTTCCCCTTTAATTGGATTGGTGAATACCCACTATTTTCATAGAGCCTTCATCTAGTAACTGATAAAACTAGATGCAGAGATCCATAACCAAGCAACAGGCTGAGCAGCAAGAATCCACCTGAAGGGAGGGAGGAAGGAATATATGAACAATGAGGTCAAGATCAACAGGAAAAGCTGAAGCAAGCTTTTGAAAACTCATAAACTCAAGACCTTTGAGTCTCAAGGTGATGGAATTATGATATGGGATTTCCGTCTGTATGCTGTGAATATCATTGGTTAATAAAGGAACTGCTTTGGGCCTGTAGCAGAGCTATAGGGGAACAGAGCTAGCTGGGGAAAACTAAACTGAATGCTGGGAGAAAGAAGGGTGGAGTCATAGAGAAGCCATGGTGCTGCAGTCACAGTTAGATGCACTAAAACTTTTCTGGTAGGCCATGACCTTGTGGTGATACACAGATTAATGAAAATGGGCTAAATTAAGATGTAAGAGTTAGAAAATAAGAAGCTAGAGCTAATAGGCAAAGCAGTGCTTTAAATAATATAGTTTCTGTGTGATTATTTCAGGGCTGAGTAGCTAGAAACCAACAAGCAGCTCATGCAACAAGTTCTTCCAACATAACTAGGTCCTCCATATGATGAGGGATTTCTTTCTGTATGCAATGAACATGCTTTATTACCATTGGCTAATAAGAAGCTGCTTTGGCCTATGGCAGGGAGGAACATAAAAAGGTGGGAAATCCAAGACAGGACATAGGACGAAAGAAGGCAGAGTCAAGCAGATTCCATGATTCAAGCAGATTCAAGAAGGAAGCGGTAACAAACTATGAACCTTGTGGCAAAATATAAAGCAATAGGAATGAGTTAATTTAAGATATAAGAGTTAGCTAATAAAAAGACTAAGTCATTGGTTAAACAGTGTTGTAATTAATAGAGTTTTGGTGATTATTCCAGTCTGGGTGACTGCGAAACATAAGAACAGTCTTTGTTTGCATCCATATATGGGAGACAATGGTGAAGCTTGGACTATCTGAGAGTCCACTGGCAGTAGAAGAAGAATCTATCCCTGGTACATGTACTATATTGTTAGAGCCTATTCCTTACTGAGGTCTGCCATGCTCAGCCTTAATACAGAGGGGAGGGGCTTGGCTCTGACCCAACTTAAGGTACCAGACTTTGATGAATTCCCATGGGGGACCTTACCCATTGAGGGGAATGAATAGTGCATGTGTTTGAGGAAGGTGAAGGTGGGGTGGGAGGAGAGTTGGGAGGGAAAATGGTGGTTGGAATGTAAAATGAAATTAAAATACATACATAAATAAATAAAAGTTTTAAAAAAGAGATAAACCTTACAATTTTCACCAAAGTAAATGTAAGTCTATTCATGTACATTAAAATATTAATCCACATATGTATACACATATATTTGATGTATAAATAAAATATATAATTTTATAGATAGATAGATGATAGATAGATAGATGATAGATAGATATGTTTCATAGTTATGAAAGAAAAATATACTATTCATTTTCTGAGAATATGAATGGATCTGAAAAGAATACTATTAAGTGAAACAAGGTAGGCAAAATACTGCATGATCACACTTACATGTGAAAGTAAAAATTGAGCTCCTACATGGAGAGAATGTGAGAATACAGGACATGCTTATCAAATTGTCAGATAAGGAAATAGATTTGCAGAACTATTGCACAGGTGGTAAAAATTAAAAATTGTATCATGAAGTATATAACAATGTTGAATTTCTAATATATTACCTTAGAAATTAACTGGACTGATGGATAATTATTGTGTAACTAAGACACATATACCAAAACACCATATTTTAGTTAATAATTAGAAGTAATAAATCTTTGTAAATCTATAAAAGTTAGCTTTTGCAACTAAGCTCTTTTTTCTAACTTTTCACATCTTTATCTACCCGGTTTATCAGAAAAACACAGAATTAAGTTATATAGTATTTGTTATTATTTTTTGTTCTAATGCTGTGTTGTAGCCACTTACATTTTGAAACAGCAGTGAGGCATGATGTGATAGTGTAAGAACAACAGTTTAGAAAGACTGATTTTTTAGGGTGAGCTGTATTCAGTGGACTGATGCATGATGTGAGCATAATACACTGTTTCTGGTTCAGAAAATTTCAAAGAAATACAGCTTGAACACAAAGAAAGAAAACTACTGTCAAGGACTGATAGGTATCTTAGAGCCCTGCATCAATTCTCAGCTTGAGAAGTCAGGCATTTTTTGCTTAAGTATCTCTAGAGAGCTCCCTTCAAAATCCCATCAGTTCAGTTTCTTCCTGTGACAAGAGTATGGAATAATCTGAAGTTCTCAGGGGAGTACTAAGAATGAGATAGTATATGGGAGACCATCTGTTATACATATAATAAGTGTATTTTTTCTTTATTTAATTAAAGTGGATGTACACTTGGGAATATAAACTGATTACTGCAGTTGGTCTGCAGGAAAACCTCACTGACATAGCAAATGCACATGTGTGTAATATGTGCATGTGTTTTATGACTCTATAAATCAGATCTGGAAAAATTCTCAGAGTGCAAATATTAAAATTTTAGAATGTGAATATACTTTTCAAGATCCAAAGTGTGTAAGTGACAGCTTTTCTTAGCAAATGCCCTTAATAATAGCAAACTTAAGGTAAGCTGCAATTAGTTCAGTTGTTCTGAACTTAAGGATATATAGCTCAAGCCTAAATCTACTACTTGAACCAATCTTCCATATATGAACACAGGGGGCAAATGAATCATTATCAAGGAGTAAGGAGAAAAGTACATTGTTAAGCATATAGGCATATTTCATCATGCTTTATAACATGAACCTTTATAACACATTATGCATAAAGGTAAGGAAGAGAAAATTATATTCAAAATAACAAGAGAGTCAGTTACTAAAGTGTCATATATGTAGCCTATCTTTAAAGGAAATCTTGAACTTTAAGATATGAGAAACTGAGATTTAGTGAGACAATGTAGGAAACTCTATAAAATCCCTGAACTTGCAATTAATTGGCACCACAAAGTTAAGACCAGATAAAAAGTCCCACTAACATCAGCAAGAATTTTTGAAAAACAAACTGAAATATGTATTAAATGTCTTACTTTTTAAATATTTATTTTATTTTTAATTATATAGATTTTCAAAGCATGATTAACACAAACTCAGGGAAAGAAAATGGGGCTCAACCTGAAGATCTGAAAAGCAAAGCATACAGTCACTGGTTCTTACCTCAACCTCAGTCCAGAATAACATTCCTGATGGAGGAAGGTCATCTGTCTATGTGTAACTTTCAGTGGTTAATAAAGAAACTGCCTTGGCCCTTTAATGAGACAGAAAATTAGGTAGGCAGAGTAGACAGAACAGAATTGTGGGAGAAAGAAAGCAGAGTGAGGCAGACGCCTCAGGCAGATGCCATGCCTCTCCTCTGAGACAGATAGAGGCAGGTTAAGATCTCTCCTGGTAATCCACCCCTCGTGGTGCTACACAGATTACTAAATATGGGTTAAAGCAAGATGTGAGAATTAGCCAATAAGAGGCTGAAACTAATGGGCCAGGCAGTGTTTAAATGATTACAGTTTCTGTGTAATTATTTCGGGTAAAGCTAGCCAGGTGGTAGGAAGCAGCCCGCCATTCCAGCTACAGAGTGGCGCCCAACATGATGGACTAAATCCACTTAAAAACCTGAGAGTGCTTTTAAAAAGGGAGCTAGAGTTTAACAAAGATTTTTGCTGTTTGTTGCTGGCGTGCTGCAGAGAAATTTCCCTGAAATTTTCCCAGCCATAGCAGGAAAAAAACTGTGCACTTTTAAAACTCAGCTTCCTGCACTGTGCTGCCAGCACAAACTGTGGCTATAAAGCATTTCAATGGCTTTTATAGGACTGGGCGTTTGTGAGCCCTCTTGGGATCGGAAGAAAGTACTCTGAGCCCATACCAATGGCTCAGTACTCCCTGCCTGCACCTGGGCAGACAGCCAGATCAGGTTTACTAGGCATGCACAAGCCGGAAAGCATGGCGGACTCCCACTGCCATACATAGAGATGTTCCCAGGCTGTGCTGTGGTCTGCCTGGCAGATTAGGCTGTAATTGAGATACAAAGGTCATTCTCAAGAGTTAAAATGCTGAGTGCGGCTATCTGGCAGCCCCAGAGCTAGTAGAAAATGGTACATCCTCCATTTTGCAATTGGAGAGAGGTGGAACCAACATCCAGAGCAGCCTGCTGCTCTGCAGCTCAGAAGCACAACTGATTTAGTCACAAGCATAACTGATTCAATCACAAGCGGTTCTGGCTCTGCTCCCTGCTCCCCTCTACCATGCTGAACTGTGTTGGTCTCAGGCAGGAACTATCATAATTATCATAATAACAGTGCAGTTAAGGTTTAGACTGGGCAAAAAACAGGTGGTACCTTATTACCTCTACGTGGCGCAACTTAAGTTTTTAAAAAGCGCTAGCAATTTAAAAGCACAAAACAAAAGTTCTCCTGGATAGTAAAAAAAAAATTACAGATTCACAATAGCACAGATTCAGACATAAAAGATGTTTAAATGGGTCACAGTGTTGGATGAGTGTATGTAGGCTTGGGAGAGAGAAAAAAACTATATAGAGAATAAAAATAAAGTTAATGCCTTAACAAAAAGGGTAAAGTCTTAAACTCGGCAACTCAGACTGTACATCACTAATGCTGCCAGGCTCGCATGCTCACACCCTGCTGAACTGCAGACTGCCCTGTCTTCTCATGGGAAGAAACGCAGAATGGCTGCCATTCCCAATGACCTCAACTCCCAGGTCTGGGGTATCCCCAAGACCATACTAGTTATGAACCAATAAATAGGTAAGAAAGTAAGAAATTATAAAGAAGCAAAGATTCTTTAAAAAAAAAGAGACAGAGTACAGATTATAGATTAAAAGAAGTAAAGAAAAATAAGCCACGTAAAAATGGAAAATTCACAGAGAGTCTGGATTCTTTGTATTATTGTGTTTTCTTTGAATTTTTTGACTGTGAAGGAGCTAAGTACAGAAAAACATTTCATTGTATGGATTGCTAAACCAACATATATGTTCTAAAGGTATCTTGACTTCAGAATTTGGATCTAAGGATATGATGCTTTGGAGAGGGTCTTCTTTTGTTTTCACAGAGGATGAGACCTGTAAATATCTTCTATCCCAATATAGTATGATAGACCACACCCTCCTGAAAGGTTGCTGTGAACACCCTCAAAAAATTACTTTGCTCAACTGCCGACTGACATGTACCTAGCACACATGTTATATACCATGAAAGACCTAAATAACAATGCCCCCATTCAGCAGGAAGCAGTTTGGAGAGAAATAACTGTGCCCATATACCTAAATATTGTTTATAAATGTTCTTTTACATTTAAAGGGGAATATGATATAGGTATGAATAATTTGCATTGGTATGGATTTTAAGGTCAACTTTTTATATGTATATGTATTTCTGATATTGATTAAGGTATTGTGATTGTGTAGTTTTTAAAATGTAATGTATAATTAGGAAATATAAGTTATTAATGGATAAAATAGATCTAAATATTATAACTGTAATTCTTTCTTGATAACTCTTTTGTTATGTGTAATTTTACTATGTTAAAGGTAAAGCTTTTCTTTTTTGTTTAAACAGAAAAAGGGGAAATGATGGAGGAGATTATCTGTCTATGTTTCTTTCATTGGTTAATTAATAAAGAAAACTGCCTTGGCCCTTTAAGAGACAGAAAATTAGGTAGGTGGAGTAGACAGAGCAGAATTGTGGGAACAAGGAAGTAGAGTTGGGGAGACGCTTCAGGCAGTTGCCATAGTGAGGCTCCATGCTTCTCCTCTCCGAGATGGACGCAGGTTAAGATCTCTCCTGGTAAGCCACACCTCGTTGTGCTACACAGATTACTAAATATGGGTTAAAGCAAGATATGAGAATTAGCCAATAAGAGGCTGAAACTAATGGCCCAGCAGTGTTTAAATGAATACAGTTTCCATGTAATTATTTCAGGTGTAAAGCTAGCTGGGTGGCAGGATGCAACCTGCTGCTCCTTCTATACATTCCTACCTCTAGGAATCTCAAAATGAGAATGTGCTCGAGAGCTATTTCTTCCTATTTTATATTCCTCTCTAGTTCTGGGATAAAAGGCATGGACCACTGGGATTTAAGGCATGCACTGACTGTTTTCTATGGCAACTAGTGTGGCTACTGAAATTAAAAGTGTGTGTTACCACTGTCTGGCTATAAAGATGACCAGTCTGGTTGTTTTATTCTCCTGATCCCCAGGCAAGCTTTATTTATTACAATACAACTGGAATGCCACTACAGATTTATATATATGTATGCAATACCAGTTGTAGAATAAAGATGATGTCAGATACCCTGGAGTTGAAGTTATAGGCAACTATGAGCTACCTACATAAATACTGGGTCCTAGGCTCTTAGTCCTCTGTAAGAACAGTATAGTTGAGGCACCTCTCTCAACACCAATAATCTTTTTTATGTCACTTGATCAATTAATTTAACATCTAGAAAAACATCAGATTATATAATTAGACTATATGGAATGATTATGGACTATAAACTTGGGCACCACATTGTTTATGATAACAAATTTGACAATAACAAATATTAAACAGCAGAACTGTTCATCTGTGTTAGTCAAATCTTCCACAATCATGTTTTACAAACATCACAAGCCTATATAGTCATCAGCATGTCATTCAGAAAGTATTCCTAATGGCATAAAGAATTGTCACAGTTTTGTACTGAGTACCAGAAAGTAACCTGTGAAATTTTAATAAAGTGTATTATATCTGTGTTATATGTACCTGTAAGTTCCAGTCTCTGGCCCCTGACTTTGGAGGCCCCATCCCTGTGCCCATCAAGACCCAGAGGAGGGTCAAGACAGCCAGCCAAAATCTTGACCACTGCCCCAGTCTATTTAAACTGCTTCCCCGAAAAGTCTCTTCCTGGTTTCCCCCACCCCATGGTTGCTTTTGTGGCTTCCAGGTTCTCCCTTGGGGACACACAAGGGCACGGGAATCCCATTAAACCTGGATATTTTTTAATTTGGCTAGCTGTGATTTGGCTTGATTTGGATTTTTATGTTAGCAGAGAGCTCGTGTTAGAAAAATTCTTAACAATACCTATCATTTAAATGTCAAAAATAAAATCTCCAATACATCATTCAACTTAAAAGTTAAATATCACTAACTTTTATTTGTGAATATAGTTTCAATTTCACAATTAATACCTACCATATTTTTATATTGAGAAAACAATTATAAATTATATATTATAATTATAATTAATTATGCTTTATGACACTACAACATTCTTTAACCATGTTTGAGAACTATCACCTTAGAACAAATTTAAAGAATAATTATTCATGAATATCCAGTTGAAAGTACCATCAGTTACTTTGTTACTAAGCACAATATTTTGCTCTACTAAGTGCAGCATCAGAGCAAACTTTTAGTCTGGTTGAATGTACCTCGGTTTGGGGTCATTCAATATTTCTTCTTATCCTGTCTTCTAGCTTATGACACCTAGATCAGTGACTTTCATGGTTCTAAGAATCTAGTGAAAAATTAACTTACATTACAGATCTAGATCATGACCTAAACAAAAACATTGAGAAGAACTGTGAAACAAGCAAGATGTGTACCATCATAAGAAAGCATTCTAACTTTGAATACAATAACTGAAATGAGTCTTAATACAGCTGAGATCACTTTATTAAAATAAAAATCCTCAAAACCACAAACAAAGCATTCCATACAAACAACAACAAAACTACAAAAAAACCCCAAGACTTCAGAGTTTGTGACTGTTTGGCCATGCTTCAGTTAAATCCAATAAGAATTTGGAAATAAAAATTGTATTGCTGCTACAGACAATGAATTTATATATATATAGTGTATACATTAATGAAAATGTATTTAATTTAATTAATACATTAAATTTGGATTTAATTTAATTTATTTTAACTAATACATAAAAATACAATATTTTATACATTTATGAGGTAAAATATGATGTTTCACCACATATGTATATTTAAATGTGGGAATAAAATTGCTTCAAACATTTATTTCTTTACTATGGTGAACTACTTGAAACTACTTCTAGCCTTTTGAAACACACATCCTATAGTTATATATGGTCACCCTTCTCTTTAATAGTGTGCTAAAATTCTGCTTCTCTTTGAACTGTTTTCATTATGTAGGAAATAAAAATTAAGGATTAGAATTGCTGATTACTTCTCATTCTAAAGCTGTATTTCATCCTAGATAATGTTTCAAACTTCAGAAATTTGAGATTCAGGATATTTATAATATTTCTTGTGTCATAAAATTGTTATGAATGAAAGTGTTAATTTCATATAAAGAACAAGCTGATTATTCCAAATCAAAGACCAAAATGAGATGTGAACAAGGAATTTGACTCAGGGATACATTATCAAATGCAATGTAAACTTGAAAGCTTCACTAGATAATGTTCATGAATTAGTCAAGAAGCATATTCCTAATTGTCCATGTATGATGTGGGAGAGTCTTCTGTTTGTGTTGATTTCATTTGTTAATAAAGAAACTGCCTTGGCCCATTTAATAGGCCAGCCCTTAGGTGGGTGGAGTAGACAGAACAGGAAGAAGGAAGTGAGGTAGATGCTTCAGACAGTCGCCATAGTCAGTCATCATGCCTCTCCTCTCCGAGAAGGACGCAGGTTAAGATCTCTCCTGGTAAGCGACCACCCCGTGGTGCTACACAGATTACTAAATATGGGTTAATTAGCCAATAAGAGGCTGAAACTAATGGGCCAGGCAGTGTTTAAAAGAATAGAGTTTCCGTGTAATTATTTTGGGTGTAAAGCTAGCCGGGTGGCGGGACACAGCCCCGCCACTCCATCTAAACATATACTCCTTTTTAAGCTGTATTCTGCCCTGTCATAGGCCAAACAGCCTCTTTGTTAATCAATGGTAATAAAACCTATTCATAGCATACAGAGAGGAATCCCACATTACCTCCTCTTTTCTTACATAATCAGAGACTGCCTTTTCATTTGCCATCCACCTAGCCCTGAATAATCACACAAAACTATCTTAATTACAACAATGCTTGGCAAACAGATGAGGAATATGACTAGCTAGATCTTATATCTTTAATCAACCCATTTCTATTATCTTATGTTTTGCTATGGGGCTTCTGGTTTGTTACCTCTTGCTTCTCAGGCACCTACATGGCATCTTTCTACTTTGGTAGCTACATGGTGTTTGCCTAACTCCACCTTCTTTCTCCCTGCATTAAGTTTTGTTTTCCAACTACCTATATTCTGACCTGCCATAGACCAAAGCAGATTCTTTATTAACCATTGCTAATAAAACTTATTTATAGCGTATAGAGTGGAATTTCATATCATCTGGGTATTTCTTTAGTGGTATATGACCACTAATAAGTTTTTTTTCAGTTAATAGGTCAACAAACCATACTAACACATGAAACCATAATTAAATTCCATGATTTAAAAATAAGATGAACTGTAGAAAGCTATAGAGAAACCTTGCCTCAAAAAACCCCAGATAAAAACAAACAGATAAAAAGAAAAACAAACAAACAAAAAAAACAAAAAAAAATAATTTTTTTCCTAAATGATGCTAAATTAGAATGTGGGCTTGTTGCCAGATGGTGGTGGTACATGCCTTTAATCCCAGCACTTGGCAGGGAGAAGCAGGCATATCTCTGTGAGTTCAAGGCCAGCCTGGTCTACAAGACCTAGTTCCAGGCTTCAAAGCTACAGTGAAACCCTGTTTCAAAAATTAAAAACAACAACAACAAAAAAAGAATGAAGAATGGTTTTAGTGGGAGAGGGTTTGGGATGAGAAAATACAAAGGTAATTTAACAAAAGGACAACAAACTATTATGTACATGTAAGAAATTGGAAAAGAGTAACAAAGTAAAATAAATAAAATCCATGTTAATTTGTGAATGATTGTTTTCAACTATCAATTTTTCCAAATTGGCATCTTGGCTTGGCTTCATAACTTTATGCCCCATGTCTTGACACTGATGCTATGATACACATAATGCAGTTAAAGTGTTATTTCTTAACAGGTAAACTTCAAAAATATTAATTCATTCCTGATAAAAAGGAAAACACATTCTAAGAAAATAATAATCTTTAAAAAGAAAGAAAAAATAAAATTGGATCAAGAGAAGAATTGATTTTATAGTATTTCACTTCTTTGATACCTACAAACTAATTTATCACATAATCTAAATAAAAAGAGAAATTTATTTTTTCTTTCATTTGATGCTGGAAAATAACACAAAAATATTATGTAAAACACCATGCATAGGAAAAGGATTATTAACCCTATGAAGACAAATTAGGTTTAATTTGATATTGAGAGGCAGTTATTGCAGCATGATGTTTCAACCAAGAGTTCTAGGTCTTAAGACTCAACACTCAGTCCCAAAATCTGTCAAATGAAATATTTTCCTTTTAGTCTACATCCATTTACATATTAGCAAGGTGTGATTTTTTTCTAGTTCCATCCATCTGCCTGAAAAATTCATATCAGTTTTTTAAATAGCTGAGTAATAGAGTAATACTACATTGTGACTACCACAATTTCTTTATTCATTCTTAAATTGAGAAACATCTAGGTTCATTTCCAGTTTCTGGCTATTATGAATAAAGCCTCAATGAAAAAGGTTTAGTAAGAGTCTATGTGAAGGCTGGGCTATGTTTTAATTTTATGCTCAAGAGTGGTATGGCTTAGTCCTGAGGTAAATTGATTTCCAAATTTCTGAGAATCTATATGACTTCTATAATGGCTGTACAAGTTTTCACTCCACTAACAATGGAGGTGTTTTTCCCTTTCTCCACATACTCTCCAGCATGAGCTGTCACTAATGTTTTTGATCTTAACCATTGTAAAAAGTGTAAGATGAAATCTCCAAATAGTTTTGATTTGCAGTCCCCTGATGCCTAAGAATATTGAAAATTTCTTTATATGTTTCTCAGTAATTTTAGATACCTCTGTTGAAAATTATCTGTTTAGATTTTAACCTATTTTTCAATTAGATCTTTTTTTGATATATAGTTGTTTCAGTTCTCTGTATATTTTGGATATTAGTGTAACATGATGGCCTTCTTGTTGGGGTTTCTGTCCTGCCCAGTTTCCACAGCCATTTAACCCCCAAAATCACAGAGGTCTCCATAAACTATAAACTGTTGGCCCATTAGCTTAGGCTTCTTATTAGCTCTTGTAGTTTATTCTATTATATTCTAGTATATGTTAGCCACATGGCTCAGTACCTTTTTCAGTGGGGCAGTCACATCTTGCTTCTTCAGTGATCTGGGCAGGACTGTGGAAAGAGCTTCCTTCTTCCCAGAATATTCCTGTTCTCATTGCCCTGCCTACAATTCCTGTTTGGTTATCTGCTTATACTTCCTGCCTGGCTACTGGCCAATCAGCATTTATTTAAAACATAATTAACAGAATATAAACAATTCTCCCATGCCCCATTATCATTTTTGAAAGACACACACACATAGTAGTTTAATACAATAACAGTGCAAGAGATCTTGGGGAGGAGCAAGTTAAGTGGGTGAGAAGAGTTAAGGTAAGCTGAGTTGTATGAGCCTGGTGAAGTATTACAAGACAAAATTGCGGTGCTCAGAGACAAGGGAGACATGAAGCAAAGGGAAAAGCATTTATATAAAGGCTAGTAAAAACCTTTTCTAACTACAGATCCAGATAATAAGAGGAATTTTCATGCAGTGTAATTAGCTAATTTGGGTGCCTATACTGATCTAATAAATTCATCTTTTTCATGTTTTATGGCACAGATCTGTAGATTTTGTTAGTGGCTTGGTATTAATTCATAGATGGGAAATTATGTAATTCTCTGCTCATAAAATTAATCCAAAGAAGTCACTGTATTACTAGACAGACAGGAATGAGACTTCTGCTTTTAAAATCATTACCAGAAAAAAAATTATTTTAACAGAATAACAAAATAATTTTGGAATAGAAGTGAGGGAAAAACAGAGACTAATGGGGAGTGATTACAATTGAAGAACCTCTACAAACATGGCATAATGAAACCTATTGTTATGTAGAATAAAAATATGCTATTGTTCCTTTAAAATACAAAGCAATTGAAATAGATAGAGTTTGAGAACAGATAAGTTTTCCATTGTCTGTAAGCAACTTCAGTAAATTAAGGAGCTGTACGAGATCAGTGACTTGAAAATTGTTTTCTAAAGAAGCTACTTCTAGAGTTCTTCTGGAGTTTGAGAGTGATGAGGGGAAAGGACAAGCTTCCTTTTTCCAGCCCCATCTATCTTCCAGTCACTGTAGCTGTCCCTTGGAATATTGCATTTGAAAGAATTTTCTATGATGGGAATCATATAAAATTATTATATTTAAATACTGTTGGTCAGATATTATGACATTATTAATTAAAACAAATATCAAGCTTTAATAAAACAAACCTTTAAAATACTGTCTTAGGACCCTGGCTACAGTAGGATCACCAAATATTATCTATCCAGGCCTCTAGTTCGGTGTGACATTCAGAATGCACAGATGTTCACTAATGTAAAGAATTTAGACATGCTACCTTAATCTACATTGGTGATGGTTTTATCTATGAGTTAATTACAATGAAGTTATTTTATTAAAATTCCTTTGCCACACTTATAAATTAAATGCTTAAAAATTTCAGTTTGCATTTAGATGGACATAGGAGCATATATTAAGGTATATTCCAAAGATGAGTAAATTTTAATCAAATAAAATACTATATTGTCCTTTTATATATGAAATCATATCTCCATACTAAGAAAGACATATATATATATATATACACACATACATACATACATACATATATATTATCCTTTAAAATTACATGAATATTATTATTATTATTTGACATTATTACCTCTTGTATTATAACTCATAGCTTTTTCTTATAAGATGTTGATGGCTTAAGTAAAAAAATAATCATATAGTAGTTCAGAATTACTTGTAATAAAGGGTTACTTATTTAAAGGAGACTTACAGATCACTGTTTTAGATCACAGTCCTCTGCACAAATGGGGAACAGGAACAGAGTCTAGCAGCTAGAAGCAAGAGCCAGAAGCAAGAGAGTGTGTGTGCATGCTTTACAGTTGCATTTATAGTATAAGAGACCACACTCAAGTGGGCCAGTATCTTAAAGGCTATTGGCTGAAGGAGTAGAAGGAGTTCCCACAACACCTTGCCCTTTTGTTTAAATAAGAGATTTCCAAACCCAGCAGGTGTTGAAGTTTCAGCCACATGGCCAAGAGATGCTAGCAGCAGTGAACAGCATGTGTTATTTACTTAGGTACTGAAAATATGCTTTGTTTAACATATTAATAACAGTTATTAAGGCAATCAAATGATTACAAAAGTTGGGGCCCAGGATAAAGAGGAAACCCAAAGTTTTACATCAGTGCGAGTTGTAGACTGTGTGCACCATGGGAATCACAGACAGCAGTGTGTGGACTGTCATGTGGATCACAAGCCAAGGAGCATTGAGCAGACATGGGCAGGAAAGTCAATGCTCAACATGCCTCTCGGCTGGTGGATCAATCCCAAAAAGTGTGGACAGGTCCCTACATTTGGGCACCAAATGATGGCACAAGTTACAAAATAATCCAACACTAGTTCAGAATTACATATAATAAATGGGTATTTATGTAAGGGAAACTTACAGGTCACTTTCCTAGGTCACAGTCCTGTGCACAAATGGGGAATAGGAACAGAGTCTAGTAACCGAAAGCGAGACCTGGAAGAAAGAGAGTGAGTACATGCTTTACAGCTGCATTTATAGTATAAGAGACCACACACAAGTGGGCTGGTATCTTAAAGGCTATTGGCTAAAGGAGTGGAAGGAGCCCCCACAGCAGGACTTTTAATCATATAATATATTTCATTATTAAGCCCTTTATAGAACATAAAATTGCATTTATTTCCTACAAACTTAAAATTTGCAGTGGAGTATATTTTTAATGTTAATTTAAAATTTTCCAGTATGTATACTTTCTTTTGTCATAAAATATCATTTAGGATTGAATTCTGTTTTATATTTATTTAACAAAATACAGTTGATTATATAAAATGAATTATACATAATGAAAACATGTAATAAACTTAACTCATGTGAAATGCATTGTTAATACATTTGGAATAGATGTTTTATTTTCAAATAGTAGGTTTCCTTAAGTAAACAATAATTTATGTTCCAATTAAGGTTATTAGTCACTTAAGTGCTTTCTTCTGGGTTCATATGTGCATGTTGGGCAATTCGTATGTCTTTTGTACTTCCTAAGTTTGTATAGATTTATATTTATTAATTACTGTCACCCTTTTGAACTACTTCTTAATTACAATAAATGTTTATTAGCTGTTACATCACTTAGGGTTCCATTCAATGCACTTAAGTTGAAAGTATAGAAGTCTCAAGAATTATAAAGAACATGTAAGCCAGTGAAAATCTGATTCACATTCTCAACAGTTGCTAATATCATTTTGGTATGTACCTGTATTTAGGGCTTTAGAGGATTTTTGTCCCTGTGTTATGATGGGAGGGTCAACTTGAAAATAAAGCCTTTATTTTATAAAAGAGTAGAAGGGCAAGTGTTAGAAGAGAGGAAAGAATAATGAGTCTGCAGTCCATTCTCAGGGTATATCTAGACATACCAATTTGAAAAAGATGACAGAAGTAGATAAGACAGAAATACTTTTTCATGGAGCAAAACAAACCCAGTACCCCAAGCCCTCAAGGACATCTGTATTGTGATTGTCCAACTGCACTGGACAGTATCTCACTTGTCTTCTCATTTAATCAACCTGTAGTAATAATGGATTATTCTGTTATGGACCCAAACCTTAAAATGGCTTTGCAATGAATAAACAAGAAGAGAAACAAGTGTTTTTCTCCTTTCATTTGCATCATATTAAACCTTTTTAAATATCAGCATTCCTTGACTCAGTTTTTGTCTTTCCCATGTGTATCTGATTGAAAAATCAACTTGAAAATTGAGTTTTCCAGTTTACTTGTAAGTATATCCAAAGCAAATAAACCCTGTTTCATGCCTCTTGCCTACTGATAAATTGAATTGACTTGAACAAAAATACATTAAATGTTATATGAGAAGAATATAGGAAGAAAGGAGAAGTGGCATGATAATTGCCTTAGAGACTTTATATCGACCTTGCTATTAGTTTTCATGTTATTAGTAAAACTTAGAGGCAAGTTCATTAGAGTAAATACAGTGATTTACTTTATGTTATAATTGCACTGTTCTAGTTTAGAAGAGAAGCATGACACAGCTACATGGATTCAGTGCAGGACTCTTTAGGTAATTAACTCCAGCAGTGACACAATTTTAAGATAACAAGGAACAGGCAATTTTCACCTGAGGGCTCCAAACGTGGCTTCCTTCATTCAAAGACTCCAGATTCTAGTCTTGAGAACTATTTGATCCATGAATTTACTTAGGCACTTTTAATCGCTACTTCCTAGATCATTCAAGCTTAATGAAGACTCTTTCACTGTTCATATAACTATAGAGTAGCATAATTATGTGAAGTGATTAGCTTTAGCTTTTGACAGAATTGAATGGTAATTATTAGAATAATACATTCACTAAGAATGAGTGCCTCAAGTTTTTGAGTACTGATAAGTCTGTGGTGAAATTTTGATAAAAGAAAGAGTGGAACAGAACAATGAAGAAGAAAGAGGACTGTACTACATATTTATATGTATGTCTATATTTCTACATGTTAATATCAAAATTTTATGAAAAGTCAGTGAGGCAATAAAATCAATGCATACATTTTCACACCATAGCAATCATACTCTGATGGTTGCATATGTGACCCCAGTGACTTGAGATGATTCATAGAAATAATCTGAGCTAATGACCAATAGCACTTTACCCCAATGGTCACTCTTAAGAAGACCATTATTTCTTTACATTTTATTATTTAACAGCATAGTGAGATATCTTCTTATCTATGTAGATATCAACTTCACACAATGGCACATGAGTAAAAACAAGGAATTTCCTGTTATCTGATATAAAAGAGTTTCCAGTCTATCTCAGGAACTGAATCTCTCTCTGAGGTTATGCCTTCTGCATTTCTCTCTCTGTCTCTCCTTATAGTACATCTTCTTTATTCTTCTCTGTGTCTAGCATGGTCTGATAAACAGTTCTACTCCCATGATTTTTGATTGTAACTTGCATTTCTGGCACACTATAGGAACATGTTTACAGAAAGTAATACAGAGAGCCTACACAGATGTCTATAAATGAGCCTATTATTTTATAGATAGAAATAGTCATGATCATTTACAAAAGTATATAATCCTGAAATAACATTTACATACTTTGTCATATGAGTATATATAAAATGTATATATATTGCATAAATACTAAAGTATATACATAATCAATAAAAGAATGATCTTAGAAAAACAATATGTTTTTACTTGAACCTTTAACTTATTATATTTAGGTCTAAGGCTATGCCTTCTTCAAAATCCAGACAAAACTAAACAAATAAAATAAAACTAAATAAATACAATATTACAAAGATAGATATAAAACTGAAACAAGAAAGAGTACGTGAAAGCAATTTGAAGTACTAAAGTACTATGGATGTGTAAGCATATGATGCATTTCTTTGAACTCATACCAACTTTCTGTTTTCATGATCTCAGATTCACCACTTATTATCCTCAACATCTTGGGCAACATAATTAACCTCTATTTACCTTAATTTATAGAAAGGGAATTATAAATGTTCTTCAAGAAGTATGTATATGCTGTACATGTGTTTGTGTGTGTGTGTCTGTGTGTGTGTGATATTCATGTCTGTGTGTCTGTGCATAAGCTACATGGCACAAGACATGCATAGACTATGATCCTTCATATGAATTTATGGGTGTGAGCATACAAGTCAATGCTCACTCAATTGATTTTTGCTGAGAAAATATAGAAGAAAGATTGTTCCTCTTTTCAGTTTTCAAAAATAATAAAGATAACTATCAAAGACTTCTGTGAGTATAAATCCAGATTGGTTTTTTGGATGTAGCTCATAGAAACTTCATGGCTCAAAGAAGCACCTTAATTTCTAAGATTCTCAATCTGCTTTGTAAAATAGAATATAACATTCTTCTTAACATATCTTTGATGTAATAGTTTACCAGACACCGCATACATGTATTTGCTTTTTTAAATTCTCCTCATTAAATTCATGTGCTTACTTATTTAAAAAGCATTATTCTTTCTATTTCTTCAAGTTGGTCATTACCTGAACTCACAATTGAGAAAATAACTTCAGAGAAAAAATGAATGCTGTATGTTCAACTTCTCCCTATGTTTTTAAAAGACTTATTTTTAACTCTCTTATATGTATATTTTTGGCCACATGATTGGAAAAGCCAGAAAATTACCTGGAACTTGATACAGGCTGTTGTGGGCTACCTGATGTGTATGCTAGGTATTGAATTGAGGCTCTCTGCAGTACCTCTGAATGTACTCTTAACGTCTGAGGAATATCTATAAAAAACTGCTTGGCATTTGTGAAAATGAAAATAATTATATTGTGACTAGGATAAGGTTAGAGACTAATAAGAAAAGAGGCTATAAAGTTGATAACTATTTTTTGAGTAGAATCTGGACAGTCCAGTAACACTTTTAAAAAACAAGTTCCTGAGTAAAAGGAAGGCATAGGATTTGTTGTGGGTACACTCATCAATTTAGTGACTGATAAACACACTGGCTTTTCTGAAGGGACTTAGTGACATCCTCTGCAGTCTGCTGCCAGGAGGAAAAATTGAACAATTTGTAATCTGTGGATGATGTACTAAAATTGCCTTAGAAATCTGGCTGCTTGTATTTCAGGTCTTATGTTCTCATTCCCTAACCTTCTTCATTCTCCTCTTCACTTCTTCCTCTTTCTCTTGATTGTGTGTGTATATGTGTATAGCTGTATCAATAAACATAAATTATGAAAATGACCATTTTTATTGATGATGTTTATTGATATTAACATGACCACATTTTTCTTCATATATTTATTCCATAGATAATTATTCAATCTTTACTGTATTTCAAGCACAATCTTAGGTTCACAAGACCTAACAAGGAAAAGATGATAATGATTATTTATCTCAATGAGCACAAATTCTTGTTGTGGATGGAGATAAATATAGGTAATTTCAAGGGGGAAAATTAAAGTATTAAATACAGAGACCAAGAAAAGTTGGAAATTATGAGTAACCACTCACTTCAGACTGGACGCTTGGGTAGATAATGTTCCCATTTACTGGCAGTGAATATTCTGGAGCTAAAAGAGGTCTTAACTTTTTCTTGCTTTTAAGACTCTTCTGACCTGACACAAATAATAGATTCCATTTTAAGTGTGTTGAGCTTTAGCGGTTTGTGCTACATCTCCTAGTTATATGTTTTAATCAGCAGTGTGATGTAGTGTGGAGTTGCGGGCAGGCCTGCTTTTCATCCTGCCCAGCTCCCGGCCACCGTCTAGCTTATACCTCGAAATAACATCACACAAATTGTATTCTTTTAAACACTGCCTGGCCTATTATTTTCAGCCTCTTGCTCACATCTTGATTAACCCATATCTAATAATCTGTGTAGCACCACAAAGTGGTGCCTTACCGGGAAGTTCCTAGCATACGTCCATCTTAGGCTGGAGCTTCATTGCATCTGGCTTCTCTCTGAGGAGAGGCATGGCGGTCTGTCTAACTTAGGAGAGGCGTAGCATCTTACTGATCCTTCTACCTCACTTCCTCTTCCTGTTCTGTCTACTCCACCCACCTAAGGGGCGGTCTATCAAATGGGCCAGGCAGTTTCTTTATTAGCCAATGAAATCAACTCAAACAGAAGACTCTCCCATATCAGTGTGACATGTTGGTCTTTACCTTTTCAGTGTCTGGATACCATCCTATTTTCTCAAGGAACTTTTTTTGATTATTTATTACTTCAACTCTGTTAAGCTTCTTTTTCCTTTTACAGTTACATGTTCATTTTTCACATGTAAAAACATCTGAGGGGACATTCATGCTCTTTCTTTGTATTTCTTTTAGTATATTTCATATATTTTATCATCACATAAATCAATTAATATATAGTAAAGCCATCTTAATAACTTTGAAGATTAGTAGGGTTATAAAAGTGGTAAATGCCATCAGCACCAGCCATGTTTGTATGCTGTGTTTACATAATCTGAACAAATTGTTCATATGCCATATTTTAGAAGACAATCATAAAGTATTGACGAAAAGTGCAGCAAAAAGACCAACATAGACAGAAAGTTCTGCAGAAAAAGTTGTGGCCAGAGTAATTTAGTTTATTCTGTACTAAATATGAATAGATTAAAAGACATTAAATGTTGCTTCAGTCATCAGGAAGTTTATAGTATATATTTAAGTAAGAGTGGAAATGAGGCTATTTCATTCTTAGTCTTAGTGAGAATTAAATCCGTATGTGTTCAAATGTGATAAGGTAAGTCAAAACTATAGAGTCAAATTCAGATTGATTTTTCTGTCCTGAAAACTTTGATGGGTAATAGTATACCTCACTAAAATGAAGAGTACATGGGAAAAAATTGCTTTAAGTTCAGAGTTCTGAAACACATTTAGACATTTTAAATGTAAGAGATTCTTGAGACATTTCAACAGATATGTCAGTAGACACATGAGAATACTAAAGGGGGAGTAATGAGATCTTTCATCCTCAAGTGTAGATAATGATTTGGTACAGATTATGTATGGAACTCGTGATTACAACAAAACAAAAAATGGTCTTCTTTTATATTTGTCACATGAAATAAGAACAATCAATTCCAGAGACAAAATAGTCTTCTCTTCTTACTCTTACCAACTTTCTTTGGTGCACAATTATAGTTTAGTAAGAATGATATTTTGAGAGATTAAAATAAGACATAGAGGTATTTTCTTGGGAATCACTATATGGATTGTAATAAAACTTATTGGGCTAGGAAGGACTGTTTTGGGATACTCAATATTGAAATGAACAAATAAAGAAGCAGAACTTTAAATATGGTAAAATATAAGAAGATAGTACAGAATTGTGGATTTTGAGACAAGACTAGAAAATATTGTTCTAAACTATAGAAGAAACACTAAGAAGTGCAAACTTCAATGAAAGCTGAATGAAAACATTATTTCAAGAAATATAAGGTAGGCAAATGTCAAGTACAGGGAGGTGTGGGAAATGTGTCCTCTTTTTTAATAAATGTTAAGTAAATACTCACCACGTGCTAAGAAAACAATAAAGAGTAAAATAGAGTTTTGATCCCTGAAAATATTACAGTTAAGTTAATAAAACAGACTTTTAGTTAGTTATAAAGTAAAATAACATTTACTAGGAGAAAAATCATGAAAAAATTGTTTCTGGAGAAAGTACGTTGAAAAGAATGAGAAAGGTGAACAAGGATAGTGTTGGAGAAAATTTCATACAGAAATAAATATTGATAGAAAACATTTAAATGTAACATAGAATTTACTATATGTGACAAGCATGACATTTGATAAATATAAAAATAAAATATAATTCATAAAATATGTTGGGTAAATTTTTGAAAAGTTATGCCATGTTGATAAAGGACAACAGAGGACACATTATATTTTAAATTTTACTTTATTTTTATATTTTATGTATATAAGAGGTTTGTCTGTATTTATTTAAGTTCACTACATGTGCAAAGTGCCCAAGGGGTCTAGAAGAGAATGCCAGGTATTCCTCAAACTGAAATTTTCAAGGATTGTGAGTCATCATGTGAGCACTGGGGATTAAACCTTGGTCCTATGCTATTTCCCCGCTGTTAGTCTGGAGTCATTAAGCTCCCATTAGCTAAGCTATTTCAGTGGGTGTACTCATCATGGTCTTGACCTCTTTATGTTCTTTTTCAAAGCAAACAAAAAAATAAAGACTAAGCTCCCATCAATCTGAAATGTTCAAAGTCCCTATTTTTATCTATTTGCATGATTCCTGCAACTTAGAATGTATTTCTATGTTTTGCCTCCTATAAGAATCTTTATCTGTGAAATTTGCCTATAAGTACCTAGATGAATTAATGCAACAATGCAAGGTTTGTGTTATTTTACAGCTTTTGTGGGGCCCCACAGAAGTGAGTCCATTCAACCTTGAAGGTCACAGAGTTTAATCCTAGTCTTACTGTTTCATAGTTAAGTCAGATAAGAGGTCTCACTTGAGGAGTAGCCACAAACAAGGTGTTTTGGGTATTGAGATGGTCCACAGAGTTGTCCACACTGACCAAAGGTCAGAGAATTCAAGCCTATTCCTGCTCCTTCAAAGATATGACAAGAGGGTTGACCCAGCAAATGGCTGCCTTCAGGATGCTTGGTCTAAGATGTAGTCACAGCATGTCTTACCTAAATAAAAGAATGCTTAATTCAGGATATAGTGGCTTGATCTTTCAAATATTGAAACACATAATTGCTCTGTTTGTTCTTTGTATCATGTTGAAGCAGTCCTTTATCTTCTGCTTTCATGGATTAGAGTATATAAGTATATGGAAAATAAATGCAGGCAAATTCCATATTCATTGGATTGCCTTCCCTGTTCTAACCTATGTCTCTGTATTACTTTATATCTCTGTTTCTTCTACCTAATATTTCTAATCCACATGCCCCTATTCTGGAACATGTGAACCCCATTGAGGCTAGAAGGCTGGATCTATTACAGATGTTGCCCCAATGTGTGGCTCTGACAACCTTTACTATTATTGATAATAGTAATTTTAATAGTCCTTGCTATGATTAAAATATTACTTCATTTATGGTACAACTGATGTCCTCTTGTCTGTATATCATATATCTCACTCCACTTGTTTTTCTGTAATTAAATGCTCTAGTGGCTTAATAGCAGATACTCATTTCTAATAGTTAATTAAGTTTATAAGAGCCAGGAGGGATGGAGGGAACCAAGAGAATAAGGCCTTCTTAATTAAGTATACAAAATACATATGAACACACAGAGACTGAAGCAGAAAGCAAACAGCCAACATGGGTCTCTATCAGGTCCACTGTGCATATATTATAGTTATTAGTTTATTAATTTTATGAGACTTCTGACTGCAAGAACAAGTCAGTCTCTGTCTCCTGTGTCTGCTCTTTGGACTCTTTCTTCTGTTTTGTTGACATGTCCAACTTAAATATGAAAGTTTTTGCTTTATATTATTATATTTTATTTTTTCATGTTTAGTTGTTATCTCTTAGAAGCCTGTTCTTTTCTAATGAAAGACAGAAAGAGAGTGACTCTGAGGTGAGGAGAGGTGGGTAGGAACTGGGAGCAGAAACTATAACCAGGATATTTTATAACAAAAAAGAGTCCATTTTCAATAAATGTTATTTTAAAAAGGATGGAAGGAGATTCAGTGTCTGATTTGCACTACATTCCTGTAAATGTTTTTCTCCTGATATAACAGAGGCAGAAAAGGCTTTCATGTTTTCTCTTACAAAGAAAATAATCCCATCATGAGCACTCAAATTTCATGACCTTGTCTAAATCTAATTACCTCTCAAAAGTGCTACTCCTAACACCATTACACTGTAGGTTAACTAGCCAACAGATATATTTTCCAGAGGGTAGGGAAAAACAATCTGTAAAAGCCAGACTGTGGTGGCAAAGCCTTTAATTCCAAGCACTCAGAAGGCAGAGGCAGGAGAATCTCTGTGAGTTCGAGGACAACCTGGTCTACAAGAAATAGTCCTAGGACAGTCTCCAAATGACAGAGAAACCCTGTCTCGACCACCCCCTCCAAAAAAAAACACCACAAAAAACAAACAAACAAACAAACAAAAAACAGCCTGTAACACTTAGATACTTATGTCTAGTCAGTGTTCTCCTGAATGTTGAGTAAAAAATAGATTCAGAGGTATCAACACATATCTTTTGGGTACATGAGTGCTCTCCAACTTGAAGTTTATCCTAACCTCTTAAGGCTATACTCTGCATCTACTATTATATTAACTGAAGCATATCTTTTTTCTAGAACACTCTTAGCCACTGATGAAGAGCAGCAGGAATACTGAGGCAAAGCATACTCCATGAGATTCTGCCCTTTTGTTATAGTTGAATGTGGCATGAAGATTCTCTTCTTAGAACTGTTCAATAATTTAAGACCCAGCCAGATAAGATAGCATTTTCCATTCCTATCTTCTTCATGTCTAGATCTAGATTTATGTATAAAATACAGTATAGTTCAATACTTTTTCTAGCACACTGTTTTCATATCCCTTAATGAGTAGTATTTTCAAAAAAAGAGAAGCTTTTGCATGTGCAATTTATTGTTGTTGTTTGTTTCTCAGAGGACTTTGAATAACAATTGAGTCAAATTAGTGAATCAAGTAATAGCAAACACTTTTATCTTTTAGAAGCTTTTGTGTTAATTAAAAAACATGTTGTTTTTCACAGCCCAAGTTCTTTTTTATTTTCTTTTATTTTTAATTATGCTTTTGTGAAAACATAATTACATCACTTTCTCTCCCTTCCTCCATTCAGTCCTTTATAGGTGCTTTTTTTCCCTAGGCCCTTTCATTACCTTCTCAAGTTAATAGCTCTTTTCCTTTATTATGGTTGCATACACACCTACACACCCACACCCACACACAGGCACACATGCACACACACACACACGTGTATGTGTGTGTGCATGTGTTTGTGTGTGTGTGTGTGTGTGTGTGTGTATGTGTGTGTGTACAGATACATAAATACATCCTCCTAAGGCTATTTTTCTTGTTCATGTGTATATGTTTTCAGGCTGACCAATATGCTCTAGATAGCTAATATGATAACACATCCCTAGGAGAGGTTAATTCTCTTCCTAGCAATTGTTATTTGCTTGGTGTTCTGGTCCATTTGGAGAACCATGTGAAATTTTCCTTCTTCCATGTTAACATGTCTACTGTGTTTTTATATGTTGAATGGTAGCCTCAGGAGTATTAATCTTTTATCAATGATTATTATTTGTTCCTAGAATAGAGCCTAATGACTCATTCATATTTACTGTAAAAAAAAGTCAAGGAAAAAAGTGATACTACTAAAATTTATAAACTTGCTTTTTGTTTATATAAAAGTAATCTGAAAACATTTAGTGCATATCTTAACTTCATCCTTGTTTATAGTTGCACTTTTTGAAGATAGAAGTTGGAAGACATAAAACTAATACTGCAAGTAATGCAGCATAGAACCTGAAGCACAAGACTCTTACTGCATTCCTATTATTAACCATAGATTGGACATTGACAATATGGCCAACCTAATACATGGAAGGTTCCAGGAACTACCTGGAAGTAGTTATACATCAGGCATATACCAAACATTAGAAAATATGAATTTTAGAAGTATATACATGCTATTTAACTTTTATCTTTTAAAAAATACAGTAAGCTCATTCTGCATGAGGTATATCAGATCCAGAGAGAGAATTATGAGTGTGACTTTACTTACATGTGAATGCTAACTATTAAAATGATAACCGAGTTACAATCCATAGAATCATAGAAGGTAGGTATAGAGGACTAAGGTACTGTGGAGACAGATATAATTATGACAGGGAAGTAGAATAAATATTCATGGATTGGTGGGGGAAATGAAATGGGAGGACCAAGTGTGGAAGGGGTAAAGAAAAAAAAAGAGAGAGGGAATACAGGGAGAGACAGCTAAAATGTGAGACCATTTGAGGGCTAGTATGTAAACCTAATTTAGTACAAGCTTCCTAAATTATATACATATATGAAGGTGACCTAAATGAAACTGGCAAATAATGAAGAAAATGGAACGCCAACTGGCCATCTCATGTAACCAAATGAAGCTTTTAGTACTGGGATTGGATTACATTTAATTGAGCTGTTGACCAAATGAGTCCAAAGGGAATCCACAAACAGTTGTTGCTAATAATGCTTTCCACAAACTGAGAAAAAAATAAACCATTGCAGAAGGTACCACCTGTATAACTCATTGAATGTAGAGAAGTTGAGCTGGGCCTTACATGCAGACTGTATCCTTGTGTTCTAGTGTCTTTGGTACAGGAAGGTACTCTTCATAGTATCAATAGAGAAACTGGAATACCAACCACAAACCCTCTGATGGACAATTATGTCCTGCTTTCAAGATATGCTTGTGTAATATTAGCTCAAATATTGTGTAAATAACCAACCAATATCTGATTTGACTTAGGGACTACCCCATGACATGGAACCCCTAAGCAACATGACTTTGGTGACCAAAATCCCCAACTATACAGCCCAGAGACCTAGGGTAAACCCAAATACTACTATTATAAAAATATCAAACATAAAAATTCTAGCAATAAAATGAATCCTAATGACATTCTGCTACTCATGTATCAGTTATCATCAGAAAAGCTTCTCCCCTGCAACAGATGGGAACAGATCCAGAGATCTGTAAACAGATATTATGCAGAGAGTGAGAGGCATATGAACAGTTAGCTCTAAATGTGATGTCTCCATCAAATTTCTTCTCTCAGGGCTCAAAGAATTCTGCTGAAGAAGATGCAGAAAGAATGTAGGAGACCAAGGGAATGGAGAACACCAAAAGAACAACTCTAAATGAGCATGAGAAAATGTAATAGAAACTCACAGAGACTGAAATAGCATGCACTGAACCTGCACAGGTCTGCATCAGTTCATTTGCATACATGTATAATGGCTTCCAATTTAGTGTTTTTATGGGATTCCTGAGTGTGTATAGAGTGGAGCTCTGTATCATTTATCTTCTCTTAGGCTCTATCCCTTATATTTGTTTTTTTTAATTACAATGTGATTATTTTTAATGAATTTCATTTTATTTTACGTTATTATCTAATAGAAACCATTTTTCCTTAATGAGGTATGGAAAGGAAGTGTTTCTGGATGGGGGAGGAGGTGGGGAGGAATTGGGAGGAGTAGAAAGAAGAAACAATGATGAGGATATATTATCTGAGGAAAAAAACCTATTTTAAATAAAAGAAAAAGTCCTTACAAATTAAAGAATAGATGTAATATAACTCAAAATAATAAAGGTTAGAGCCGGGCGGTGGTGGCGCACGCCTTTAATCCCAGCACTTGGGAGGCAGAGGCAGGTGGATCTCTGTGAGTTCGAGACCAGCCTGGTCTACAAGAGCTAGTTCCAGGACAGGTTCTAAAGCTGCAGAGAAACCTGGTCTCGAAAAACCAAAAATAAATAAATAAATAAATAAATAAATAAAGGTTATATTCAATAAGCCTATAGCCAACATTATACTAAATGTAGACAAACTGAGACTACTTATTCCCAATTCAGGAGCAACACAGCATGTCCTTTCCCTTACTGAGTATAGAGCTGGAATTCTTAGCTATAACAATTAGACAAGAGAAAAACATAAATTGTATATACCAATAACGAGAAGGAATTAATATTCTCCCTCTTTGTAGATTTATTTGTTTGTTTGTTTGACACCCTGACCACAGATTCCCCAACCTCCTTTCCTTCCAGTCCCTCACTCTGAACACCCCTCTAAGACTCTAAACGTTTTTTCTAAAACTCAAAAAAAAAAAAAAAGGAAAAGAAAAAAAGATGAATCCTAAAATGGATTTTCTGGTTCAAACAACTGTATCTTTGAAGAATGAATTCCACATGGCTTGGAGCTTTGCCAACATAAAAGATATGGATACAAATGGTGACTTCAGTGTAATCGTAACAGGATTCATTTATTTTTCACTATTTCTCCTCATGTTTTTCCTCAATTACTAAGGCACAATTTGCATGTTTCTTTATTAATGCATTAACTTCCTTCAGATTCCATTCCATTCATCACCATTTGATAATCTATTAGCTTCAAAGGTATTAGAAACATAATATAAAATATTTAATAATGATGATAAACTTTCTAGTCTTCAAAGTGATTGAAAAAATGAGAACATGCATTTCACATATAAGAATATTATGATAACCATACTGAGTCTACTTCTAATATGGATAATTCAAAAAGGTATTGATGTGGAAAAATATTCAATTAATGAGAAAATGAAACAAATATAGCTACCTACTTCTCTGGACCACAAATACTTTTTTCACTCATGTCATAAACATTTTTCAGAAGAATATATTTTCTTCTTTAATTCAATTTATCACACATATTTATCTGAATTTTTATATTTCTACAGCTTTCATCATATTTTTTTAAACAGAGATATTTTAACAGCTATTCCCCATTGAGTATTAGAATATAATTCACTTCAATGTCCCTCGCAGTGGTAAAATATTTTTCTGTTTTTTTTTCCATGTAGAAAATAAATTACTGGTTTTACAACTTTGAATGCAGTGTCAGTGCCCAGCCCAATACATAATGCCTTGTTTGATTTTGTTTTTGCCTGCATCAGTGCTTCAGTGCCTCAAAGGGCTTCTGTAAATCTTGGTGGAGCTTTACAGAACTTAGCTGCACTCAATAAGGAAAAGGAATTTGGGGGGGAGGCAATTCTGCTTGTTTTATCATTTCAATTCAACCCTAAAGTTATTGCCTCTTATGATTTCTAAATCTGTGAAGTAACACAAGTTTTCTTTTTTTATATATAAATTCTAGTGTGTTTCATGTATTCAAGAAAGCACAGATCAGAATATTACAGATATTTCTAACAGAAATACTCTGCTGCAGTCCCCTTAGAACACTTCTGAATACAACCTCCATCCTAATTGTACTCATTTACATTCTTTATTTTGTTCATGTGAATATATATTTTATAAGACTAAAATTTGCTTAGTGTAGTGTATCAGGCATTATGCTAAGGGCAATTACATGTTCATTTACTTTTCAGTTCTCTGTAGTGAGGAAGGCATTGTTATATCCATTAAACAAATTTAAAAAATGATTTTTTCCAAGCTTCAAACTCTCCTATATGACAGATTGAGAATTTGTTACTGGGTTTGTATACTAGGTTCTTGAACAGTGGTCATCTCTGCGTTTCAGAACCGTTTTAGCTTCTTATCTATCTACTTACTAATAGTTTTCTGTGTGCATCATTTTTGAATATTTAATTTTTTTACTCGTGTGTGTGTGTGTGTTTTACTCTGTGTGTGTGTGTGTGTGTGTGTGTGTGTGTGTGTGTGTGTGTTTGTGTGTCTGTGAGCAGACATGCCTGTGAGTGCTCATGGAGGCCAGAAGAGGACACCTGGTCCCTGGATCTGGAGTTGCAGGCATTGTTGAGGTACCAAATACAGATGCTGGGAACTGCACTGCACTTGTCTTGAAGAGCCTTAGAATGCTTTACTAATGAACCAACTTTCCAGGTTATTATATACATCATTTTGATATGAAAATTTGATTTGCTTCATTTTCTCTTCATACCACAAGATACATGAAGTTTGGTATTTTGTAAATTAAACAAAAATTAGCTATTGGTTTGTGTGGGCTTGACATTTTAGAATATTGCAGCTGTATCTATCTGTTCAGGCTTCTGGTAAATAAACACCAACATTTTTTCATAGAAAAAAAACAATCACCTACACAAAAGACCATATTGAGAGAGAAAAATAAGGACACCAGGATCAAATTTACCTTTCAATTTATACCTAATATGTTTCTAGAAAACTAACTTTATAGAGCCAACATCAGTCTCGCCAGAGTCAAAACTTGATCAGTTGTGGCTGATACCAGCTTCCACACCTTTATCCACAGCCTATGTGTACTGCTAGAATGAGGACAGTGTACAACACATAAGCTTTTCCAAACATAAACCATAGCATATATCAACATTTGATTCATAATGTTGTATTAGTTTGCTAAGGCAACCATTGAGAAAATATCACAGACAAGTTATCTTTATTATTTTTCTCACAGTTCTGAATGTTAGATTTCAATTCTAATGTATCTGTAAGTTTGTTTTTTCCTAAGGACTCTCATTTTGGCATCCACTTGGATACTTCTCAATGGGTCCTCATAGACTTTTAATATACATGCATTTCCCATGTCTACCTTTATATGCACATTTGTTCTTCTAAGCATGTTAATAATAAATACTGCATTAAGGAATATCCTAGTGGTACCTTAAATTTAAATATACTGTCACAACTGAATGAAGCACTGGAGTTTAGGAGCTCAATCATGAAATTTCTGTAGAATGGCACAATTTACTAAATAATAGATATAGCACAGTATTATCATGTTTATATTTTTAGATGTTTTTATTTTTGACATTGGGGCATACAGATGATAGAATTCCAACATCATAATGAATACATGTTTATTGTTAGGAGTTAATTTTTTCTTCAGGTTGGTTGTACACAGTAATTTGCCAATTTTCAGTTTAAAAGAAACTTTTTTATCCTATTTTCCCCCTTGAAATTTTTGTTAGTTTAGAACTCTCATAACACAGATGAGTATGATATATATCAGAGGTTATTGTTGAAATTATCTTTATATTAAAATAATTGTGTTCCAAATTCCTGAGTTACAGTTCTAGGTTCTTCTGTTAATTACATCTTGTCAGCCTTTTTCTTACACTAAGGAAATTAAAGATATTATATATTTATTTTTATTTATTTTTACAATCAGTGATTACAATCAACATTGCAACTGATTATATCTTTTAGGTTAAAATAATTTCTATTTTGATATTGGATTGTTAGTATTTCCCTTCTAGTTTTCTTATCTTTGTGTTGTTAATAAGCATTTTTCAGCTAAGAGGTTGGATAATTTATTTTTTTCAAAATTTTAGTATTTGTTGTACTTGTTTAGAGATCATTTTACTGTAAGGTTCGCTTCTGTTGTTGTTATTTTTACTTGCTCCAGGATTGCCTCAATGTCACCATATAGCCAAGAATGGCCTAAAAATCCTTCTAGATATACCTACCAAATTGTAGAGGTACAGATGTGTAACATCGTGTTTATATACTGTTTACTTGGAGGTCCTTGGATCCTAACAAGGGGCCCTGCTCCCATGCTGAGGGGATACAGAGAGCCTACCTTTTTGTCTGAAAGGTCCTTGGAACCCAGTAAGAAACCTGGTTCCCATGTTGGGGGGATCCATAGAGCTCGCTTTTTTGTCTGCATGGTCCTTGGAACTTGGCAAGAAACCCTGGTCCCATGCTGGGGGGATCCGGAGAGGAAGGGATGGGCAAGCACCAATGCAAGAATTCATCCAACATCCTGAAAAGCGACATGATAACAGCAGAATTCAGCAAACATGCAACAGGAAAACTTGAACATCCTAACCCAGAAGAAGTAGAAGACATCGAATTTAAACATAACCTTATGAAAATGATGGAAACCCTTAAAGAGGAAGTGAAAAACTCCCTTAAAAATGGAAGAGAAGACAAATAAGAAGTTAGAATAAATTAATAAATCCCTCAAAGATACCCAAGAAAATAAAAAAAAAAGCTATCAAACAAGTAAAGCAAACAGTTCAAGACTTGAAGACCACAAAGAAAACACAAACTAAGGAATGGCTGGATATGGAAAATCTGGGTAAATGAATAGGAACTACAGAGACATGTATATCCAACAGAATATAAGAGATAGAAGAAGGAATCTCAGGAGCTGGAGATACTATAGAGGAAATAGACTCATTGATGAAAGAAAACAGCTAATCCAACAAATTCTTAACACAAAACATCCAGGAAATCTGGGACACCATGAAAAGACCAAAACTAAGAATAATAGGGGTAGAAGAGGAAGAATTCCCACTCAAAGGCGCAGAAAATATATTCAACAAAATTATAGAAGAAAACTTTCCCAACCTAAAGAAGGATATTCCTATGAAGGTACAAGAAGCTTACAGAACCCCAAATAGACATCTCCTCGCCATATAATAAACAAAACATAAAACATACAGAATAAAGAAAGAATATTAAGATCTGAAAAGGAAAAAGTTCAAGTAAAATATAAAGGTAAACCTAACAGAATTATACCTGACTTCTCTATGGAAACCATGAAATCCAGAAGGTCTTGGATAGATGTGCTGCGACACTAAGAGACCATGGAAGCAAGCCCAGACTACTAAATCCAGCAAAGCATTTTTCATCATCGATGGAGAAAACAAGATATTCCATGACAAAAACAGATTTAAATAATATGTATCCACAAACCCAGCCTTAAAGGATGTACTAGAAGGAAAACCTTAACCCAAGGAAGCCAACAACACCCACAATAGCACAGATATCTGACAACTCTCCACCATCACAACTCAAAGAAAGGAAACACACAAACACTACCACCAAAAAAATAACTGGAATTAACAAGCACTGGTCATTAATATTGGTTAATTTGAATGGACTCAATTCACCTATAGAAAGGCACAGGTTAAGATAATGGATATGAAAACAGGATCCAACATTCTGCTGTTTAAAAGAAATGCACCTCAAAGACAGACACTACCTCAGATTAAAGGGTTGGGAAAAGATTTTACAATCAAATGGACCTAAGAAACAAGTGGGTATGGCTATATTAATATCTAACAAAATTGATTTTTTTAAAAAAATAAATACCATATACCAAAATTAAATCGACCAGGTGAACAATTTAAATAGACCCATAAGTCAAGAGGAAATAGAAGCTGTCATCAACATCCTCCCAAACAAAAATATCTCAGGACCCGATAGTTTTAGTGCAGAATTCTACCAGAATTTCCAAGAAGAGCTAATACCTATACTCCTTAATGTGTTCCACATAATAGAAACAGAAGAACCATTGCCAAACTCTTTTTTATGCAGCTACAGTTACCCTGATATAAAATCCACACAAAGACTCAACCAAGAAAGAAAATTACAGACCAATTTCTCTCATGAATATTGATGCAAAATTTCTCAGTGAAATACTGGCAAACTGAATCCAAGAACACACACACATGCACACACACACACACACACACACACACACACACACACACACACACACACACACACAAACCAACAACAACAAAAAAAACCCACATCATTATGATCAAGTAGGTTCTTCAGGGCTGGTTCAACATATGAAAATCTATCAATAAAAACTGGACCCTCTGAATGTGGCTGACAACTGGGCAGACTGAGAAGCCCATGATAAAAGGCACTGGGATGTGTCTCTACTGCATATATTGGCTTCTTGGAATCCTAGTATATTTGGATGCATACTTTCCTAAACCAGGATGGAGGGGGGAGAGCCTTGGACTTCCCACAGGGCAGGGCAACCTGCCCTCTCTTAGGACTGGAGGGGGAGAGGGGAGGGTGAGTGGGGGAGCAGGAGGAAAATGGGGTGAGAGGAGGAAGTAGAAATTTTGAATGGTATTATAAAGCAAAAAAATCTCAGTTTACTTTTACTACAAGATTTATAAATTTTCAGATGTCAAATATAGGATATACTGAGTAACAATTTAATGGCTAGCAACCTGTGATCATATTAGCATATGTTAAACTATGTATTTGTACTCTAATAGTCATAATAATTTATACAATATATTATATCAGAAATGGTCATTTATTGTTTCTATTCAACAATTAAATAATATAAAGAATTAATAAGTTATTTTTCTCATGTCAGCCACACAGTTATCTAGGACAATTAGGTTTCAATTTTGATAACTTCATTGAAATAATTATACTCTAATACCATTAAGTGGCACTTATTTTATACATCCATGAAGCAGTTTCTGAATTTTATACCATTTCCTCTGATTGAATTATCCTGTTACAGTTCACATGATTTTAATGATTTTTCCTTTGTAATGTGATGCTGTTTGATAGGGAAAACTTCCTCAATTTGTATATTTTCTTTACAAATAAATCAATTATTCTCAGAACTTTTCTTAATTAAACCAGCTTTTTAAGTTCTATTTAATCCTATCTGCAGTCCTATTGTGAGAACATTGTCATCCTAGATCAATTTTAGAGGTATTAACATCAGTATGATATATCTTTCTGAGAATATGCTAAAATTCTTAATTTTGAGGTTGTTATATGTATTCAAAAACTTTTTATGTATCCTTCAATATTATGCAATTTTCTGCTCAATATATTTTTTTATATTTAATTATATGCTTATTGCTATAGGAGGAGACTGCTTGTTTGTCCCAGCCAACCAGAAGTAAAATAACCACACAGAAACTGTATTAATTAAATCACTGTTTGGCCTATTAGCTCTGGCTTCTTATTGGCTAACCCTTACATATTAGTTTAACCCATTTCTATTAATCTGTATATCAACATGAGGTCATGGCCTACTAGCAAAGTTCCAGCATGTCTGACTCTGGTGGCAGCTCCATAGTGTCTCCTGACACCACCCTTTTTATCGCAGAATTCAGTCCACTTTTTCCTGCCTACCTAAGTTCTGCCCTATCAAGGGGCCAAGGCAGTTTTATTATTCATTCATAGAAATCACTGTACACAGTGGGGACTCCCACATCACTTCCCCTTTTCTGTTTAAATAAAAAGGATGGTTTTAACTTTATCATACTAAAATTACACATAACAAAACAGGTATCAAGCAAGAATTACAGTTACAATATTTCTATTTACTTTATCTTTTATCATAATTACGAAAAACTGTATAATCATAAATTCTTCAACTCCATCAAAGAATCCAGAAGGATATAATATTACCTAAGTAAAGAGGAAGTACTTTGTAAGCAACTTCCAAAACTTTAGAATTGACAAAGACATCTTGCTACCTGGACAGTCACCCAAAGATCTTTTGTAACATTGAGGCATCCATCCTCAGCCTACAGGCCCATAGTATCCAGCAGACTTTTCCACGAAGCATGGAATTTCAAAAAAATGTCTGTCTATATTGGCAGTTTACCAGTCACTCTCTTTTGTATCCTGCAAAATCTCACAGACTCTTTTTTGAAATAAGAACTCCGAAGGATCATCTCACTGTACAGAAGTTCAGCACTTTTTGTGGGTCCTGCATGTCCAGTTTATACAGCAAGACAAGAACAGTTTCTTGCCCAAAAGAATAACAAACTCCACAAGGAGCCTCTTTGATGCCCATCTTCGTCTTGAAGTAATTGGTGCTGCCAGGAGCAGACATGTCTCACTGTTATAAAAAAATCTTAAGATCTTAAACATTTTAAATGCCATATTCTGTAGATCTCTGAAAGATTTGCAGAATACTTATCCAACTGAAATATCTCTATATACATCTAGAAAATCTAACATGACTACAAAGCTTGACTATTATAGATGACTATATATTAACCTATATTTCTTAATTATACATTACATTTTTAAAATGAGCTACAAAATCACAACACCTTAATCAAGAACAGAAATATACATATAACAAGTTTGACCTTAAATTTGTATCTATAAACCACAATCTATAGCAATTCAAACTACACACACACACACACACACATAGCCCTTTTCATACTACTTCCTATGTTTAAGGGGCACTGATAATCAGGTCTTCATATTGTATCCTGTGTGTTTTATCTCATTCAGCAGTTCGATGGAGTATTTATTTGAGGGTGTTCATGGTAACCTTTCAGCAGATGTGGTCTATCAAACCATACCTGTCTGGAAGCAATCCACAGGTTCTCATCTTCTCTCAAAACAAAAGAAGAACCTCTTTTCCAAAGCAACTTATTCTTAGACCCAAATAATGAACCCAAGATACCTTTATAATATGCATGCTGGTTTAGCTTAACATCCCATACAATGAAATGTCTCTCTGCACTTAGCTCCTTCACAGTCAAAAAAATTAAAAAAAGCAACAATAATATGCATAATCCAGACAATCTGTGAATTTTTCATTTTTTCCCTCTTTTACTTTTTAATACTTATTTTATTATTTTTACTCATTTAATCTATGACTGTCTGTACTCTGTTTCTTTAAAGACTTTATCATTTTTTCAAACATTACCTTTATTTTATGACTCTCTATACTCTTTTTTCTCTCTTCTAAGCCTACTTACATTTATCCTACACTATGATTCATCTGGATTTGCCTTTATTGCAATATATGTAATTATTTTCTTACCACAAGTGCTTCTTAAAATGCTAAGTGCCTGAGAATATAAGTTGCAGCATTACTAGGTCAAATATGGCACTGGCTGCTTGCTTAGCACAGTTGCTCAGCTCAGTCCAGCATGGCAGAGCTGCTCACTGCCTCTGAGAGACATGCACAGTGCCCCATCTTTAGGCGCACAATCAGTCCATGTTGCCACCAAGCAAGCTGCAGCAGTGTGCTCACAAATCCCAGTCAAATGCTCTGTCTCCTGAAAGAGCTAGAAGACACATGGGCAGCAGAGCCCAGAAAGCTGGCCTTTTAAAATAGCCTCAGATTTTTTCCCACTATGGCTAAATCAGGAAAATCTCTCTTAAAGGAACTGCAGTAAGCCACCAGCAAACAGCAAGAAGCTGTGTTAAACTGTATTTTTTGTCTAGAATTCCTTTTCAAGCTGTCTCAGATTTTACATGGATTTAGTTGGCAATGTGGGTGCCAATTTGTAGGTGGAGGCCCCTGGTTAATCCCAGCCACCCAGAACTGAAATAACCACACAGAAACTGTTTTAATGAAATCACTGCTAGGCCCATTATCTCTAGCTTTTTATTGGCTAACTCTTATACCTTAATTTAACTAATTTCTATTAAACTGTATATTAACATGAAGTCATGGCCTCCCAGCAAATTTCCTGTTGTCTGACTCTGGCAGTGGCTCCATAGCATCTTCTGATACCACCTTCTTCCTTCCAGCATTCAGTCCAGTTTTTCATGCCTATGTAAGTTCTGTCCTATCAATGGGCCAAGGCAGTTTCTTTATTCATTAATGGTAATCACAGCACACAAGGAGAGACCCCCACATCATATTGCTGTATTTGATGGGAATGTTTTGTTCATAGTCTTTTTTTTCTCAAACACACACACACACACACACACACACACACACAGAGAGAGAGAGAGAGAGAGAGAGAGAGAGAGAGAGAGAGAGAAAAAAGATAGGTAGAAGATAGATAGATAGATAGATAGATAGATAGATAGATACAAAGGCAGAAACATAGATAGATAGATACAAAGGCAGAAAGATAGATAGATAGATAGATAGATAGATAGATAGATAGATAGATAGATAGATAGATAGATAGATGATAGATAGGTAGATAGATAGATAGATAGATAGATAGATGAATAAACATGTAGCTAAAACCTGCTGAGTCCATTGGTGTTGCTCAAATGTTTATGATGCACATGTATATGTTTGAATGAACAGTTTCAAGTTCGACAAGCAGTTAAGGAACTCATCCATAGGAAAGACTAATACTTTCCTCTCAGAAGTTATTAACTACCTATAGCTGTTCATCTTGGGATGAGTCTGCAAGAGATTTTTACCTTTCCACAATAGCATGATAACTACTATTGACCATTTTAATTGCTTATTTAGACATACGTTATTATTATCAAATATAGGATTTTGCATATAAGAAATGAAATTTCTTATAATTATACCCTTCAATTTCTTTTACAGTAAACTAACATATAAATTGGTGTTTATAATTCTCTTTTGTAAGATTTCTTTTTTATATCATATTTATTGAACTAGGACATTCAATAGTATACTGTACAGGAGTTATAATCAAAGTTATTGCTTTTTTAATTCTTGAGTAATTATATCATTAAGGACCTCTGCTTTAACCTTGATGATTACCATATGCTCATTTTGATTTGACCTGATCTCAACTTGTAAATGGTAGATTTTAATCATAACAACACACAAACTGTATTCATTTAAACACTGCCTGGCCCATTAGTTTCAGACTCTTATTGGCTAACTCTCACATCTCAACTAACCCATATCTAATAATCTGTATGCCACCATGAGATCGTGGCTTACCGGGAAAGATTCAGCATGTCTAACCTGGCAGCTGGCTCCATGGCATCTGTCTCAGAGAGGGGAGGCATGGCTTCTGCCTAACTTCCTTCCCTTCTTCCCAGCCTTCTGTTCTGTCTACTACACCCACCTAAGGGCTGGCCTATCAAATGGGCCAAGGCAGTTTCTTTATTAACCAATGAAATCAACAAAAAACAGAAGACTCTCCCACATCAAAAGGTTGTGATGATATCCATTGATATAATGTGTGGTGAAGAACCATGAGTTAATAAGAGTATTGTTATATAGTGCCTGAAAAGTTTTCATTATAATCATAGATGTGCAATTTGCTATGATAATTACATAATTACATCATTTAAAGTAAAAAATCCAATAGTTAAGAAATAAATCCTTGTACCTCCATTGTTTTAAATAATAATTTACTTAAATTTAATTAAAAATAGACTAAAGAATGTCTTAATGCCATTAGTAGAATGTTTAAATAAAGAGTGAAATTATTAAAATTTAGATGGTGACTTGTTATACTGAGGTCATGACTCCTTACAGTATTGTATGTCTGAATTTTGTGATAGCAAAATAAAATAATAACAATATGAAAATACACAAAGAACAAAAATCAATTCAAAAATGCAGTGAATTAAATTTGGCATAACGTAATCTATGCTGTGACATCATCAGAATTCCAGTACTGAAAATAGCATACATATTTTGCAATGTTATCCAATAATGCAACACACACACATCCATACACACACACATATATGTGTTTGTGTTCACACACACATACACACACACACACACACACACACACACACACACACATATATATATATATATGAGTTCAAAAATGACATATGTCTGTGTTATTGTATACATTGGATTTCAGAAAACCACTCCGTTTTGTCTACATTTTGTTTGAATGTTTGATTTTATTTTTTTATTGTAAAAGTTGATATTTGAGAAGCTATATGAATTTCAAAGAAATATTAAATGAATATGACTTTGTATTAAGATATAATCTCCAATAATTTATTCAATAGCTCTAATCATTCTTTTGCTATTTGCACTATGTATATATGCAAAGCTGCAATCTCTGCACTGTGGATTTTAAAATTTAAATAATCAACTATTGAAAAATTGAAGGCTTTCTAAATTCTGAAGCACTAAATATATAGGCAAGATTTAATTCTTTATGTAAAAATAGATAAGCATATCTATTTAATTAGTATGCAAGTTTGTTTTTGCTTTTAAAAATAGGAAAAATATATGTATATCAAATGGGTACTTTTTAAAAATATGCTTTAAGATTATAAAACTTTCACCCTCTATTTCTCCTCCCAATCATTCTTAGCTATCCTCCTTTGAATTTTTAGCATCTCCTCCTCCATTATCAAGTTGGTAGTCTCTTTTGCTATGATTATTATTGCTACATTTATACATACATATGTATGTATCATGTGGGATTATCCTCTATATCTTGTGAATACCATTGATTAGTAAAAAAATGATTTGGCCTGATAGGGTAGATAGGAGGGGAAAACTAAACTTAATGCTGGGAGAAAGGAGGCAAAGTTGAGGAGAAGACATGGAACAGCTGTCAGAGACACATACATTGAAACCTTTCTGGAAGGCCATGAGTCTCATGGCAAAATATAAAATAATGAAAATGGGTTAAATTAAGATGTAAACACTAGCCAAGAAGAAGAGCTAAAAGGCCAAGCAGTGATTTAATTAATACAGTTTTTGTGTGGTTATTTTGGGAGTCTGGGAAGCCAGGAAATGAACAAGCAGCCTCCTTACTACATATGTATGTGTGTATAATCCATCTTTGTTGTCTGCATGTAAAATGATTTCAGGACTGGGTGATCTACATTGATTGTTCAAGTAGTTTTAAAATTCTTTTAATAAAGTAAATATTTGACTTGTATATCCATTTTGTATGCCTACAAGTAAAATTTATCTGCAGAAGAGATACTGAATGAGTGAATGAAGATTAATTAAAAGCCCTGATTTAGATTATTAGGAAGCTTTTTAATAAATCTGTAGTGGGCCACGAAGATAGCTCTATGGGTAATAGTGTTTCTCATGTACGCCTTATGACCTGAGTTTAAGGAGCCACCTGAGGGTTGTCAAGAGACTTGACCCTAGAGGGGTTCCCAGGTTTCCAGGGAGACGCCCCCAGTTAGTTCCTTGGGCAGCTGAGGAGAGGGAGCCTGAAAAGGCCAGTTCCTATAGCCATACTGATGAATTTCTTGCATATCACCATAGAACCTCCACCTGACGATAGATGAAGAAAATGACAGAGCCCCACATTGGAGCACTGGACTGAGCTCCCAAGGTCCTGATGAGGAGCAGAAGGAGAGAGAACATGAGAAAGAAAGTCAGGACCGTGAGGGAACCTCCATCTGGCGATAGATGAAGAAAATGACTGAGCCCCACATTGGAGCACTGGACTGAGCTCCCAAGGTCCTGATGAGGAGCAGAAGGAGAGAGAACATGAGAAAGAAAGTCAGGAACGTGAGGGGTGCGTTCACTCATGGAGAAGGTGGGACAGAACTAATGGGAGATCACCAACTCCAGCTGGAATGGGACTGATGGATCATGCGACCAAACCCGTCTCTCTGAATGTGGCCAACAGCGGGGGCTGACTGAGAAGCAAAGGACAATGGCGCTGGGCTCTGATTCTTCTGCATGGACGGGCTCTGTGGGAGCCTTCTCAGCTCGGTTGATCACCTTCCTGGACCTGGGGGGAGTTGGGAGGACCTTGGTCTTAGCATAGAGTAGGGAACCCTGATGGCTCCTTGGCCTTGAGAGGGAGGGAGGGGAGGTATGGGTGGAGGGGAGGGGAGGGAAGGGGGAGAAGGAGGGGAGGGAAGGGGGAGAAGGAGGGGAGGGAAGGGGGAGAAGGAGGGGAGGGAAGGGGGAGAAGGAGGGAAGGAGATGGAAATTTTTAAATATAAAAAAATAAACCATGGGAAAAAAAGAATCAAAGATGGAAAGAGATACTAAATCTACAGACTCTATGTTCTTTTCAGTTGTTCTCTACAGAACAACTGAATATGGCATAGGCATGCCCAATTTAATTAAGCATGCACACATACACATGCACATACAAGAGAGAGAGAGAGAGGTGAAATTTTAAAAAGTTAAACCCATACTTCCAGCTATTTGGGAGGTTGAAATAGAGTGATTTGAGTTTTAAAACAGTCTGGTTAACATAAGAAGAGTTTTTTTTTTTTTTAAAAATGAATATGGATACACAGAAGAAAAAGTAAGATTACAAATGAGTGTATACTTCTATACATACTTACAAATGATTTTATATTAGAAAGAAAAAAAGAAGTATATTTCATAATGAATAGGTTTGTGTGTTTATGTACCAATTATACATATATACACAGAATACACACACTTCTACATACACATACACACATTGCATTTTATAGGTAACTGAGCATTATGGATGTTTATATAAAGAAATAAAGATTAACATGAAGGTGAAAAATAATTATATTTAAAAATAAAACCCAACTATTATCAGTGAAATATAAAGTAATATATGAAACTAGATTATATAACATTAAGACACAATTATATAACATTAAGACAAACTTTAAAAAAATAGGAATAGGGAATCTAGGTTCTACACTATCCTTACTGTAGCACTCAGTTGAATGGAATTTGTTCTTTAAAATAACTGTTCCAACTATTCTAAACTCATTCTCTAAAAAATACCAAAAATTAGAGGTTTTAGAAGTTGAACACATTTATTTTGTTCTTTATTGAACCATGCATTGGTGTCATGCTTTTTTAATGTTTTAAAGATTGGACATCAAATATAGTGGTATTAAATATAAGGCATCTAATGTATGGATATTGCACACAGTGACCTTATGAAATGGTACAAAGTGACAAACCCCATAAAGACTTTCATCAGACTTCAGTGGCAGCAGTTACATTTCACTGAGAAACTTTCAAATATTATCTCATTTTAATCATAAAATCTCCATTAACTCTGTTTACATGACCACCTAGAAGGAAATATATTTACTTACCTTTTACAACTATACAAACTTTTGTTATGCAATTGTCTCCAAGTCCATCTCCAAGTATATTTTCTCTTTTATTCTTTATATATCATTGTCCCATACTTTTATAATTTTTAGGACATTCATCTCAATTAGCAGTCTCAAATTAAGGTGTTTCTCATCCTAGCAATGTTACAAAGATATTATATAGGAAGGGAAAAAGAAAATCAGTACATTAGAACCATTGGAAACAATCTATGCACTGAACTCTGTTCTTTCATTTCTCATAAGTACACTTTGTAGTTAATATTCAGGAATATTTGAATCTTAATGTTAATCATGTAGTATCATATCTCCTGTGGGTATTTGTTGTACTTTGTGGGATAATAATATGTGCATATCCAAATATGATTTTTATAATGTGAGATGTAGTATGTTTGTCTTGAGTGTGAAGAGAATTAGTGAAAATTTTGTTACTTTTATACTTGTCTTCTTTAAGAAAAAGCAAAAGCAAATGTTCTAAGAAAGCAAAATGCTCTTCTTTTAGATTTTTCTATGTTTAAACTTCTGATGATTATGTTGTTTGGAGCCAGACGTCCATATCAGAGAAAAGAGATTTGTTATGTAAAAATATTTTTGAATGGAAATAGGTATAGTTATCTTCATATCTCATAATAATATTCTACGATACTGTTGTGTACCATTTAAACACAATTGAATATTAAATATGTAACATATTTATCTGCATTACGTTTTATAATAGATATGAAATTTAGTATAATATGACTTATTTTAATATGAACTACCCTTTTGAACTCTTACTTTTTACTAGGCATATTCCAATTTATTACTCATACAAATATTAGATGCTATATCATATGGTGATGGGAATTTTTTTCACCTGTCAAACTACATATCAAAATCATGTTTTTATTTGGGGAAACATTTGTACAATTCTTGACATTATTAACTGAGATTTTAGAACCATGTTCTGTACCTTTGTATTCTTGTTTCTTTATGATCAAAAATTGGAAAAATTTCTAAAATAAACACCAGCAGCAAATTCAATAAATTTGGGTAGTCTTATTATATAAAGACTAGGAGAACAGTTAATTTTAGGTTAAAATTCTGTCACAGTTCCAACATTGGCTGATATAATCTTGTCTAAATGACTTATTAAGAACTAGTTTCATCACTTTCAAAGTGTGCATAGTTATCTGTTTCATAGAAATTTTTGAAGTAATAAATTATGTAAGACAACTGTACTGATAAAGTTCTTTGATACAGAGTATAGCTAAAGATGACTCATAATATTGCTGAGCTTTCCTCCTTGGATAACAAGGGAAAGAAACACTAAAATGATCATATGAAATAAGTTTTAGCTTCATCTATTAACCCATGTGATGTATACTATGAGATCTTCAAATTTAATTTTTGAGATTGTATTGAATTGTCCTCTCCCCCTGCTAATTTATTATATATAACCCTGCTTCTCACTTATTTTTTCCAAATTCATGGCCTCTTTTTATATTAATTGTATCCACATGCACATATGTCTTCATATATTCCTAAAAATTACCTAGTCACTCAGTATGATATTACAGGTATGTATGTTTTCAGGACTAACCACTTGGTCTTGTACAATTAGATGATGTATTCTTCCTTTGAGAATACTATTTTTACTCTCATTAATATTTAGTTGGCTGTAGTTATTTTTGTAAGACTGAAGCCTCATTGTCTTTCCCCTGTCTACTTTGGCATATTTGTTGTTGTCCATCTTGTTCAGTCATATTGGTGAAACTTTATGGGTGTAGATCTAGACATTCATAAGAGACACAATTTTACAGCAAGTTCTATGATCCTTTAGCTCTTACAATCTTTCTGTCCCCCTCTATTGCAATGTTCCCTGAGCCTAAGGTATAGGAATATTTTGTAGGTTTTTCCATTGTAACTGGACTCTACAACTCAGAATTTTAATTAGATATGCTGTTCCTCAATGGTTTCCATTTGCTGTCAAGGTAAGTTCCATTGAGAGGGAGAGAGATCTATATTTATCTGTCAGTATAAAGACAAAATTTATAGATTTTTGTCAGGTTTTATGCATGCTTAATAAATTTGTGGCCGGGCGGTGGTGGCGCACGCCTTTAATCCCAGCACTCGGGAGGCAGAGGCAGGCGGATCTCTGTGAGTTCGAGGCCAGCCTGGTCTACAAGAGCTAGTTCCAGGACAGGCTCTAAAAAAGCTGCAGAGAAACCCTGTCTCGAAAAACCAAAAAAAGAAAAAAATAAAAAATAAATAAATAAAAAAATAAATTTGTGGTTGTAGATTTTCCTCCAAAAACTATGATTTCATTAGCACTTATTAGTTTCCTGTACCAGACACAATTTGCCTTTTGTCAAGTGGGTTTTAAGTCCAGATGGAGACCAATTTAGTAAACATTTAGGTATGCATGTCACTACTTCACCCTTAAGTTTATTGTGCCATATATATCATAGCTGAGCAAAGCGGTTGGTTGTTTACTCCCTTTGAAAGTTGCATGCTGCCTTTAGCAAAATGGAGATGGTGACAGAAGTTAAAAACAGCAAAAATACTTTGCATCACTACAGAACTCTTACAGTGCATTGACTGAATATTTTGCCAACTATGTGTTCATCTCTCTAGCTATCTACTCTAACCTAGGGACTTTCATACATGCTGACACAGTTTAATAAGTGAGCAGTTATTTGTTTGGAAAATTCGGTTTGCTAAAGTAGGAAGCACAAGAAATAATTTTAACTTGGTAAAAACTGTTTTAGGGGGGACAGAATTCAGCAGAAACACAAAGGATGGACATAGTAAGAAAATATTAAATAGAAATGTTTAAGATGAACCTGTAACTGAAAGGGGATAAATCTGGGAGGAATACATATCTGGAGGTAAAGAAGATTGTAAGTACAGAAATTGGAAAAATGAATAAAAATTGTAAACAAGTAGGATATTATAAATATATAAGTAGGGGGGCTGGAAAGATGGCTCAGAGTTTAAGAGTATTGCCTGCTCTTCCAAAGGTCCTGAGTTCAATTCCCAGCAATCACATGGTGGCTCACAACCATCTGTAATGGGGACTGGTGCCCTCTTCTGGCTTGCAGGAATACACACAGACAGAATATTGTATACATAATAAATAAATATTAAAAAATATGAGTAGGGTTTATCAGACAACTGAATTATTGTGAACATATCTGAAAAAGAGCACACTAAAGTCCCCTTTAAAAATAAAACAATAATATCATGTACTTAATAGTCTTTCATACATTACCCAGGTTTAAGCTTTTATCATATCCTTTTATTCTTTTCTATTTTGCTTTTTTCATAACATTTCCATTAGATTTAATAATCTTTCAACTCTTCATAACTGAGGAGAAAACTGTGTATAAAATAGTTATTTATTGAAGGAAAAAACAAAACAAACTATTGGGGATAGAGAAAAAGCTATGATTACATTTTTATGTTTTCCAAGTTTGTTCCATCTAAGCATAGACACCTTATCATACATGAGTCAAACTTTAGTAAGACGATGTGTGATATAAAGGAAAGATAGAGACTGGAATATTTGAAGGTACTATGCTATTGATTTTGGCAATGAGGGAAAGGATGCATGAGTCAATGAGTGAAAGATTTCTAGATGTTGGAAAATATGAAGAAACAGAATTCCTCTTATATATTCTTGGAATGTATGTATCTTGACAAGCATCTTGAATTTAGGAAAGCTTATGTCCTATTTCTTACCTATAGAATGACAAGGTAATAGATTTAAATTGTTAAGGTCAGAAAGTTTGCAGTAATGCATTGCAACAGTTAAAAAAAGAAACTGATAATGGTAGTATTTGGTGCCATTAAATGTGGCTGCAAAATGTCAGGAAACATTCAGATTGCATAGTGGACTTTTTCCTTGAAGGCTGAAATTTTGGAGAATTGTGAGCTATAATGCATGATTGTAACTTCAACACTCTAGGGGATCATCAGAGTTTTGAGGCTGGTCTGATCAACAAAGCAAGTTCTAGGCTTCCAAAGGCTTCACAGGAAGACTCTACATCTAAACCACAATAATAGCAATCAATTGTGGAAGCAAGAATTCTAAAATATTCAAGAAATAACTGTTTATAAATGATAGCCTCCTTTCCTTTTCTGAGAGGTAAGTATAACAAACCACACATAGATACCACTTTACATTGCACAAACGCTTCTTCTTAGCCATTTACATTTATAGTCCCTTGACAGGCAAGACACAAAATTGTTTTAAGTAATGGATCAATGCATTTTGGACTATGTAAACCTCTTTCCATTGCCCTCTAACTTGACAAGCAAAGTAGTCTTATTTCCATAGTGCCAATTCTTTCCAGGCAGATGAAGTTATTACAGCTCCACTTTAGAGAGAGGGCAACAGGAGTGATATGTTCTGTGAAGTTCAAGATCCTCTGAGCAGAGTTTATAATAAATCTAGGAAGCCATCAGTCTTTAAGGACTCTAAGGAGCAACATGTCAAAAATTTGATTCAATACAGGAAAAAACCCTACATGCCTTACTGCTGAGTGGGCACTCTAGCTAAAGTTACATTCCACTATAAAAAGCTTTTGCATTATATATTAACGTGTTTAGACCACTAGAAGTGCTGCCACAGGCCTTCATATCTGGTGACCTCTAAAAGTGGTAGCAAGGGTAATAAATGTTGCATTCAGCTTGTAAAAAGTAATGGATCTGAGTTACTAATAAATACTGACTTTTATAGCATCACCCAAAAGATCTGTATTTTGATAAATTAAATGTTTATCTTTTTGTGACTGTTTCATTAGAAAAGAAAAATACTAAATGTTTACAAGCAAAAGCTGAGGGGTATTTTGTTCTGCTGCCTGGAAGCAACGTTAAGTCTACATGGAAAGTAATCTGCAATAATTGAGACTAATACATTAGTGTTCCCTCTCTGAATTAAAGCCCTTTAGTGACTTCATGGCCTTCAGGATACTGTTTAAATGTCTTAGCAGGACATACACAGCTCTTCTTGATTTAATTACTGTTTAGTGGTGCAGGCACAGAAAGAAGCAGAAATGTAGGTGAAAATAGACAGCTAGATGTTTCTCCTTTCTGACCTTGGAAAAAGGAAAGTCTGTGTGTTTGCTCCTTGATGCATCTATCAAACTAATATTTCCTACTTTCATGTTGCTATGGTTTACTCATATATCTTGGTAGATTCTGTTTCAGAAATATGCATATTTATATACTTTTCTTTGAAAAAATTCTATAGTATGAGCACTTTGATAAGTTATTAATGGATAGAATATTAAGATCCCCTGTCAAACAATGTATAGTTTAGATACTGAGACTATAAGTGGCATAATCTATGATAACCTCCAAGTCCAAATCATCCTCCCTATTAAATAGTGTATGTTCATGTACAACTTAGAGTCTTCTATCAGCAATTATTCTGAAACATTCCAATTTAATTTTGTTTTGGTGGGTTCTTGTTGTATTCTACTTTTCTCATAAAAACTAACATCAAATCAACTCATTTATTCAAACATACATTGTTTAAATATAAATAATTTTATGCTTATTCATAGGTCCCTGTTTAAGTACAATCCTCAATTTTGACTCCAGAAACTGGATAAATAAAGTTGATGCAATGACATCATGGCTTTAATGGAATCGTAAGGGTATAATGGGGATCGGAGAAACATTTAAAGATTGCTAATAAGAAAACAGTCCTTCTGTTTTTACAGAAGCTACTGTACTGATGAAAATGGGTTTTCCATTTCAAAATTTAGAATGGAATTTCCTCATAAATTGGGGATTTTGTCATTGTAAAATAATGATTATGACATGTATACAAAGCTATACCCTTGTCTCCTATAGGTTTTAAAATTTTTCATTTATGACCACATTTAAAACTCATTGGCAATGCAGTACAGATTCTATTACTTATATTTTGAGGTTGTATAAATTTTATAAATCATAAACTTGAGAACTTTTGAGGCTGCAATTAAAAATCAAACATATACATTGAGGGAGATAGTTTGGTGGATAAGAATACTTGGGGCTGCTTCCACTGAGGTCACTGTTGTGGGCCTGCTCAGACAGAGGTTATTGGCTTAGGCCTGCTCCTGCAGAGGTCCCTGGCTCAAATTTGCTTCTGTGGAGGTTGCTGCCTCGAGCCTGCTCCATCTGAGGTAGTTGACGCATGTCTCTCTGGCAGAGGTCGTTGGCTCAGGCCTTTTCCCACAGATGTTCCTGGCTCAGGTCTGCTCTCTCGGAGGTCCCTGACTTATACCAGGTGCTGCAGAGACCTCTGGCTTGGGCCTGCTCCCTCAGCGATGGCTCCCTCTACCTGCTCATGTGGAGGTCATTGCCTCAGGCCTGCTCTGGCAGAGGTCACTGGCTCAAACCTCCTAGATCTGTAGAGTCTTAGTGTTGAGTCCAAGGGCTCTTATGGGGCTCTCAGGTCATCCTGAGAAGAGTGTGGCTCTTGCCAGCAAATTCAAACATTCTCTCCTGGAGGAGTCAAAGGCTAGTAAATCTCAGGCAGCTTATAAAACGTGAACTTCTCAGAAGCTCATAATTTATGCTGATTCACAAGGTCTTCTCCAAGGTTATACAAGGAATAAACAGTTAGTGGGGAGAGAAGACAACTTCACTGGAGCTTCCTGCAAGTTGAGAAGAGAACTCTGAGGAAGGAGCTTTCATGAAGAACTTACTGCCATGATGAGAGGGCTTCCTGGTGCTGTAGCTGCCTTTGAGTCAACTATGTTCCTGCAAGTATCCAAAATAAACTCATTGGTGCACCCAGCTAGACTTGGTTGGGATTGTTTCCCTGCTCTGTTGTCAGTGCCCTATCTTGAGTGAAGATACATTTGCTCATATCTTCCCAGCAAAAGTCATGTTACACAGGATCAAAGGTGACCAATGATCATGTGAATAAGATGTCCCCTGTAGTCCTGGGCATTTGGATAGCTGGTTCCCAGTTGAAGACATTGCTTGGGTAGGTTTAAGAGGTATGACTTGCTGGCAGAGGCATATTACTTGAAGTAGGCTTTGAAGTTTAAAAGTCTTATGCCATTCCCAGTTCACTTTCTCTGCTTCCTGATTGCATTTCCAGAGGTGATCTTACAGCTACCGCTCCTGCCACCATACCTCTACCATGTCAGCGTGCCTCTACTCTTCCATCATGAACTCTAACCCTCTAGAGCTGTAAGTTCAAATAAACTTTTTCCTCTGTAAAAAATAAAAAAAAGAGAATACTTGCTATGCAAGCATGGGGATCCATTTGGAGATCAAAAGTCCCTTTCTCAGAAGTTGCCTAAGACCACCAGTAAACACAGGTATACAATGTAATTCATAGCAGTTCAAAACTACAGTTATGAAGTCATAATAAAAATAACTTTATGGTTAGTGTCACCACAACATAAACTGTATTAAAGTGCCCCAGCATTAGGAAGATTGAGAACCACTTTTTTAGAGGCAATAGTCCTGGGTCTCCATTCTGATTCATTTGCTTGATTGCAGAGTGAGAACTGAGACTTCATTTACTCATATGTAAAATGGGAATAGCAATAAATTTCCTTCATAGGACTGGGAAGAGTATCAAATGGAATATGTACAATGCTATACTTATTAGTTTAGCTAGAGTTATCTGGAAAGAATACTTTACTTGAGAATATGCTTCCATCAGATTGCTTGAGGGTAAATCCTTAGGATATTTGTTGACTGATTTATATGTGAAAATGCCCAACTCACTATGAGTAGAGCCACCCATTGGCCACTGGTATTAAATTGAATAATAAAACAAGATGAACAAGCCATGTTGAGAAAGTAACTAAGCACCATTACTCCATGTTTTGTTTTAGTTGCTACCTTGACTAATGGAAGTGGTTTCATGCCTGGACAGGCAGCACTGTAAAAATTGAGGCGTGTAAGAATGTGGCCTTAGTTTTAATTCCTTTATTCAAGTTCCTGCCTCAAATTTCTGCTCTGACTTTTCAGTTACAAACTGTGACCAGAGAGTTTAAGATAAAATGAACACTTTCCTTCACAAGTTTCATTTACTTATGATGTTGTATCATAGCATTAGAAAAAAAGCAAAGAAAAATACAGTTAGACTTATACTGGCACAAATTAGTCACTCAATAAATAATAACAATTACTTTCTAGTTAAAGTAATTAGACATCTCCACTTTGTTTTTAATTTTTATTTTATTTTTATTTATTTCTGACATGATCTAACTCTATATACAGACCTGCTGGCCTAAAATGCTTTGTGTAGACCACTTTTGCAATCAAAAATCATAGAGATCTGTCTGCTTGTGTATTCTATCTTGCATAAAGGAATCCAAACCATGTCTGCACATGTGGCAGTTAGAATTCGAATAACCCCTATAGGCTCAAGTATTTTAATGGTAGGTCACTAATGAGTTGAAGTGTTTGGGGAGGATAGGTTATTGTGGCCATGTTGGAGTAGGTATGGCCTTGTTAGAAGAAGTGGGTCACTATGTGGGCTTTCAAGGTTTCAAAAGTTAACACTATGCTCAGTTTTGCTCTCTGCTGGTGTCTTGTGGATCAGATAAGAGCTCCTAGCTACAGTTTCAGTGCTATGCCTGTCTGCCTGTCATCAGTCTCTTCACCATGATGTTCATGAACCAGCCCTCTGAAAGTGTAATCAGCTTGCAATTAAATGCTTCCTCTTATAAATTGTTTTGTTCATAGTTTCTCCACACACAAACAGAACAGTAACTAAGACAACACAGTTTTTTTATTTGTTTGTTTTGGTGATTATTTTTACAATTATAACTCATGACTAACTCTGTCTTTTAAAGCTTTTCATTACTTACACTCTTTGCACAGTATGCTATTTAAAAATGACAGTCTTATAAATTAAATATAAGAGTTTGCACAAGGCTAGGCAAGCATTCTACGATTGAATTATGCCCTCTGATCTCCTTTTACATCCTATTTTGAGACACCATCTCTAAGTTTCCAATTATGAACTTAAATGTATTCTGTGGCCCAAATAGTTCTTGAAATGTGATCATTCTGCCTCAGCTTTCAAAGAAACTTGAAATATAGTTCTATGCCAGAAGGCTTAGTTTATAATATTTTCATTAATGATATTATATATTTTGACAAAATTCACCCCTTTATTGCTCCCTCAATGCTTTGTTGACTTATTTTGAGCCCCAGGGAAATAAAATAAGTATAAAAATACTTCTTAAGAGAAAATTATGCCATCTGCATCAACTTAATATTTTGCTGAGATGCCTGCCTGATATTCCCTATTCTTGGTTGATAAAGGTAAGATACAAACAGATCAATTGCTATTCTGAAAATAAAAGATAGAAGATAACATTAGTCCTGACTCCAATCCTATAGTAGCAATACTATGTATTAGATACAACTAAAAACACATTTATCTCATCTTCATATTACTCTAGCATATGAATGAAAGTTTTGTCACAAAAGAGCTTTTATTCCATTATTTTATTTTGTTTTAAAGCAGGGTCTAATGTATTATTCTCTATAATGTGTTATGAATAATAATTATCAGTGGAAATCATAAAGAACAGCAGCATTAGCTGGGCGGTGGTGGCGCACGCCTTTAATCCCAGCACTCGGGAGGCAGAGGCAGGCGGATCTCTGTGAGTTCGAGGCCAGCCTGGTCTACAAGAGCTAGTTCCAGGACAGGCTCTAAAAAAACTACAGAGAAACCCTGTCTCGAAAAACCAAAAAAAAAAAAAAAAGAAAAAAAAAAAAGAACAGCAGCATTATATGGCTGTATGAAATTGTTAAAGGAACAAGTCAACTTAATAAAAAAGAAAAAATTGTACCTGCTACTTTAGATAGGAATTTAATAATAAAATCTACAATGTTACAATGTATATATGATGTTTATCCTTGATACTCTTGATATTGAAACACATTTCTATGTATCTAAGTGTAGAAATAGCAATAATTTCTTCTATTTATTTGTCTTGCCCATTCTTATTTTATACTCATAATCTATCAAGCAATATATCAGCATAACTTAGAGGGAAGCAAATATCAAATCACCGTTACTTCAAGATTTCATCATTAACTGCCCCAGCATTGTCTGTGTATATACTTCACGGCTCACAAAATAAAAGAGTTTTTTGAGAATGATATTACATGAAGCATTATGAATGTTATTAAGTAATTGATTAACTTGTAGAGAATCCCTAAAACATACTACATTTCTTCTTACAGTCTAGTCAAAGATAAATCTTACACTGCTTCTATAACATATTCAAGGGTTTAGGAATACTTCTGCTGTTTTATGTTCCTCTTTGGATTGAATAATCAGGCTACACTGTTTCTGGTTCATTTACTGAGAACCATTTCTTTCACGGGACTTTGTTGTCTATTGAGTCATCAAATAGTAACCAAGGAACAGATGTTTTAATGTCAGAATCTCTTCTTCTCATCCCCAACCATGTGTTGTGACCACATTGGCTTCTTGATTACAGCTTCATGAGTTAGCCTGATCAATTAGACATTCTTTAAGAGACACTGAGAAATATATTTTGGAGTTTGTAGAAATAGAAATCACTGAGCAATTAAAGAAAGTCTTTTTTTCCTTCTGACACACATTTACCTAATTGCCTATATATTTGTTTTTCAAAAAAACTTAAATTCTCCATTTTAAATATAGTTTCTTTGTTGTTATGTAAGTGTACTTAGGAATGATATATCTAAATGATTAGAAAGGATATTATATATCAAACAAGAAAGATATATGATCTTTTTTAAATACACATCATATCTTATAATACCATCATAGGACAAAGTTATTATACCATTTGTAGGTAATAAAATTAATATTGTATGGATGCTAGCAAAGTACTATGTTTTCAAAAATTAAACATAATTTCCTTTCCTTTTATTTTACTGCCACTATAAAAAATTAATACCAATTTTAAGAACAAAGAAAATCAGCTTTGATATTTGTAGTTGACATCAATATTTATATATGCATGGAGAAGTACACATTAAATATAAAAGACAAATTTAATAGTAGATACCCTATAAGAAGAGTGTAATTTGATTTTGGAGTTGCTTAAAAAACTTCTTCATTATGAAAAATGAAAAGAGTATAGTAATTTTCAAATTGTTATGAAATATGCAGGAAAAATTCAAATAAAAATTCAAAATCTTCACCTTTGTAAGCTTTCATACCTATTCAATTCTTAATCCATATAGCTATTTGAAAAGACTTGATTTAATATTTCTTTCACATATAAAACTCTTCATGTCATTAGGGTATCATCACACTTTTCTTCTTTTGTATATGGACTATTCATTATGGTATCTGTCTCATAAAAGTCACCTGACTGAAATTAATGCCAAGAAAATATATTCTGCTTTCTCCACATCATATGTAGAAATTTTTTCCACTTTAATACTGTAACAGAAATTTTGTCAGTCTGCACATTGATATTTCTTCACACAGTTATATGAAGCACATATTGTTTGTTTGCTTGTTTTATCTATAACATTCCATGAAACTTTCTCTCTACAAATGTCAAAATCCAGATAGTTGTTAAACATGTAAGAAATTTAAATTAAATATGAAAATAGAAATTGAGTGTCACAGTTGTTTGACAAATCAAAAGCTAACATAAGCATCAGCATGCTTAACAGAAATTATGTGCCATTGTGTCCTGCAGATTTTAATTAATTATATTACAGCACACTGTGAACTAAGAAGATGCAGAAGAAAGACAAGTAGACAGCCTGCAGTTGCATCCAGCTGACTTAAGTAATAGGTGGAATAACAACAGGTAGGCATGAGGGTAAGTTTTGTGATGGGAAGGGCAGGAGGAATGGCACTGCAGTGATGGATATGAATTGTAAAGAAGAGAGATGTACTCTTTAAATTGTTTATTTATATGTATATTTATATATGATTGTAAAGAGGTGAGACGACTGAGTGGCATCAGATCTAAGTCTGAAGCTGAGAAAACCACTGGTGCAGTTGAGAGGAGAAATTTACTAGAAATTTAAGGGTTTGTGTGGTAAAGGAAGCAAACAATGAAGAGAATAAATGAAATGAACCAGTTGTGGTGACAGTCATAATGTCTCTAAAAGGACAAAACATAAGGTTCTTGAACACTGAAGAGAAAGGTTGGAGAAATGTGGGGAGATAAAGACAGCTGCAAACAGAGCTGATGGACTGACAAGAGATGAGGTACGATCTCCATGGATATGGGAGAAGGGACCATAAACAGATCACACTCTAAAATACATTTTTTTTCCTAATGCCAGGATAAAAGAAGGCAGAGTAGTCCCATGGCCACGTGAGGAAAGCAGATTGGCTTATGAGGTATAGAAAATCAGAATGGAGAATGGATATTCAATCTCATTTGTAAGGTTTGCATAATTGAAATAGTTTAAACGGACAAATGAACAAATTCACATAAATTTTTTTTCTATGAGAACTGCAACTCAATGTTTGAATAAAGATTAGATATTATTAATGAAAATAAAAAAATAAAACTATAGCACATTTAACATCCACATATATTATGTGTTTGTCTTTCACTCATGACTAATGATATTTGATAACAGTGCTATCAATTGTAAGAGTATATTTATAAAATATCTAATGCAAATAAAAGGAAAAAGTTTTTTGTCATAATATATTGTATTGAATGTTGATTATTGCCGTTAGTGATAGATTCTAGAAAGTAAACTAATATATTTACCAACCTTAGTTTATATCTTGCTAATTGTTGCATCTTCGGCTCTCAATACTCTAGTGATGAGCTGCGGGCTGCATTCCCGCCCGGCTCTCAGCCGCCTGGCTAGCTTATGCCCTGAAATAACAACACACAAACTGCATTCATTTAAACACTGCCTAGCCCATTAGTTCCAGCCTCTTACTCACATCTTGATTAACCCATATCTAATAATCTGTGTAGCACCACGAAGTGGTGCCTTACCGGGAAGATTCTAGTGTACATCCATCTTGGGCCGGAGCTTCATTGCGTCTCTCTCCCTGAGGAGAGGCACAGCAGTCTGGCTCAGAGAGCAGAGGCATGGCAATTTATTAACTTCCCTTCCCAGCATTCTGTCCTGTCTACTCCACCCACCTAAGGGCTGGCCAATCAAATGGGTCAGGCAGTTTCTTCATTAACCAAGGAAATCAACTCAAACAGAAGACCCTCCCACATCATAGTACAAGTAGTTTATCCTATAATGTAGGTTACTAATGCCTGATAAATGTCCACATCTAATCACAAATATAATGTATATTTGTTTCATAAGTATTAACAAAATGTTTTAATGAACCCAGAAAAATCAAAAATAAGTATTTTAGGACAAGCATATGTATAGTAAATCTTACTCTTATGCCTTATTATATATATATATATATATATATATATATATATATATATATATATATATATATCAAGCCCAATCTATGCTTCAGAAAGTGTATTTTTGGACGACCAAGTGAACTAAAATCAAAGAACTCACAACTGATTGTGTTAAATTATTCTAGAAAATAGTTTTAGAATTTGCATTGTCATGCCAAAGTACTGTATTCTGAAATTAGTCCATTACTTGTTTTATTTTATCAAAAATAAAAGAAAAAAAGGAAAAGTTTTCTTTGTGCTTCCAATTTACATGATATATCATGTGTGTGTATGTGTATGCATATATGTCTGTGTGTGTGTGGTATGTTTGTATGCTTGTGGCCTGATGTCTACTGCCAGATGATTTCTATCACATACTGATATGTGTATTGGTAACAGTTTTTTTATTTAAAAATGTGATATCCCTGTGTTTTCTAGTGACAGAAAGAAGGTAGATCTGCATGAGAAGGGAAGTGTGGAGGAACACAGAGGAAGAGAGGGAGGAAAAAAATAATAAAAATATATATTTTTCTTAATGTCAAATCTAAATCTTTATTAACTTGGACTTAGTCACTTAAAAATCTTTAAAAATTGGATGCTGCAAATTGAAGTCCATTTCACATTTCATCTATTACATATTTATGCTAATAAGACAATTATCAGAATCTTAAAATTGTTTTAAACATTTCCAGATATCATTTTCTATAAATCACTAACATAGCCATTATGAGTCATTAAAATTTCACTTACTATCATCATATTTTATACTATATATTATTGGTTTGTAAACCTTATGTATTTCTTCCAATTTCTCAAGTTTTTGGAGACTTCTATCTTAAATAGAATTTTTATCCTACTGGATTTTCTTGTATTCATTTCCTTGAACATTAATTAATGTAACGGAGAAGTTACTCTGAGTTGTTTTCTCCTTATTCAGTTCTAAAAGTATTAAAAATCTTCAGCTTGTTAAGCCTTACAGTAAAGATGGTGAAGTTCCCAATACTCTATATTATTTAGTTCTAAACAAACTGCTACACTATAAGAACTACAGCCAGTACAAGAAAATAGAACAAGCAACATCCTAAGGGAATTTTCACATTTCCCAAAAATTTCTATGTTTTCCCAGGTTGCCATCTATTATTTATAAAGTGTTTCTACAATTGAGGATATCTTTTTTCTTCAGAATCACTTGAAACTGTGGGGAAGAAACTCTACAGAAGGGTTAGTTAAGTTTTTATCTTAGTTCAAACATGTATGGGTAAGGTAAGAAAATTTGAGGCATATGTTCAAAATTTTTCCTTGTAGTAAATATAAGCAAACATGTTTTAGATTTCCCAATGGTGAGACTGGAAATAGAGACATGCCTTTGTCTTATACTTTTAATTTGCTTATAAATAAGTTATCAAAATTTGCCTATTTTATTTTTAACTAATAGGCTATGTATAATGGATAAATGGCAATGGTAATATGGTTTCCTTATTTTATCACTTTTTCAGTGCTATTGACTATACATTTCAGATTAGTGTTTTTGCTACTTACACTTAACACAAACCCAGGTGATACTGTAACTATTTGCCGATGATACACAGATTTTCATTTCATTTTTAATTAATAAAACCTGAGACTCAATTAAAATATCAACAAACAATATTCTTTTGACCTAATATGATCTCTTAATTTTAAAAATATTTCAGCAGTGGAAAACTTCCTTACATATGAACAAATACACTAATTGTGTATGCTATGACATCATTTCAAATGAGTGTCTCCAAACCACAGAATGTAGTCTAAAATAAATCATGAGGAAAGTAATTTTACTGATATGGTAAACCAAGATACAAATTTCAGATTATACAAATAAAACCAATAGCTCAACAACAACAACAAGACACATAATTAAGAAATGTACAGGTCTGGGTGAATGGCTCAGAAGTTTTGAAGATTTGTTGTTCTTCCAGAGGACATGAGTTCAGTTCCCACTACCCGGTTTATGAAATTCACAACTGCTTATAAGTATATCTCCTAGGAGTCCAACACACTATTCTGGCTTCTGAGGGTACCTCTCCACACACATGTCCTATACTCACACAGACACATAAACATCAAAATAAAAAAAAATTTAAATTTAAAAAGATCCTTGAATATACATATCTACCAAATAAGATATATAAATGTCCAGGAATTCCATTAAATGATTTAACATTAGCCATCAGTGAATAATAAATGCAAACAACAATGAGATACATATTCATTCCTGTTAGGATGTCTAATTTCCAAAAGTAGAGAAAAGGAATTTGAAGAGAGTGATGGCTAGTTTTATGTCAACTTGATATCAGCTAGAGTCACTGGAGAGGCAAAAGCCTCACTTGAGTAAATGCCTTGATAAAATTGGGCTACAAGCAGGCCTATAGGGCATTTTCTTTATTAGTGACTGAAGTGGGAAGGCCAGCCCTTTGTAAGTGGGACCATCCTTGGGCAGGTGATTCTGGTTTATAGAAAAAAGCAGGCTGAGCAAAACCCAAGAGCCAGCCAGTAATTAGCAATCATCATGGCCTTTACATCAGTCCCTAATTCCAGATTAATGCTCTCTTTGTTTTCTTGTCCTGACTTCCATCAGTAATGAATGGTAATATATAAGTGTAAGTGAAAAAAAATGTTTCCTTTCCTTTGGTCAAAATGTTTCATCATAGCAATAGATACCATAACATAGAAGAATGTGGGAAAACTAAAATCATTACATGTTATTGTTAGGAATATAAAATAATTTAGTCACTATGAAAAACATGAGTTTTAAAGTATTGAAAAGAAATACTCAGTTATTTATATGATCATGTTTATGGAAGCATATTTGCAATGGTCAAAAGCTATGATTTTAACCTATAGGTCACAGACAATTTGCCAAACCTCCATCTCCAAAACTATTTTCATTATGAATTACAACAGTATCAAACTTACAGTTATGAAGTAGCAACAAAAATAATTTTATGTTTGGGGGTCCCCACAACATGAGGAACTATATTAAGAAGTCAAAGAATGAGGAGGACATTTGAGAACTACTGCTCAAAAGGTATTAAAAACCTTATAACTGAGAAGTACTTGGATAAATAAAATGCAGTATACACATATGGTTATTTGAATAAGAATAATTCCTGTAGGCTCATTTGTAAATGATTTGTCAACAGGGAATGGAATTCTTTAAAATGATTAGAAGGATTTGGAGGTGTGGCATTGTTGCAGGAATGTATCACTAGGAGTAGACTTTGAGATTTCAAAATCCCATTTCAGGCAATCTTTTGCTATTATTTTTGTCTAAGGATCAGGACGTAGAAATCTCAGCTACTTCTTTATCACCATGACCGCCATGTATGCCAGCCACAATCTTCCTAAGCATGATGATAACAAACTAAATATTTGAAATTTTAAGCAAACCCACAAATTAAATGTTTTCTCTTATAAGAGTTGCTGTATACATGAAGTTTCTTCACAACAATAGATCAGTGATTAAGACAATACATAAAATATATTCTAATTCATGTATCAAAAACTTTACAACAACATGCAAAGGTATCCACAACTGTAAATTGAAAAATACAGAAATTAGAATGTAATTGGTAAATGATAAACTGAGTAGAAATTATTTATTGTTTAATGATTACATAGTTTATTGTAGGAAAAGGAGAACAAAGTTCAAAAGATTAGTGGAGGTAGTATTTATACAATTATTTAAATGCCCTTGTCATAAATAAATGAAAGTAAACTAATTAATGCTATATGTGCAAAATCCCACCTGGATGATATTGAGACACAAATGAAAATCTCAAATTCATTTATGCATGGATAAATAAGGCAAAACTGAACTATGTGTCTATTTCCTTATTAGAATGATGCAAATGAACTTTAAAGATTATATGTGCATGTGAACCTAGTAAGAATATCCAATGAATTATTAGTTCCAAATATCTAATAAAAAATCATAACAATTATTTTTCAAATAAATTAATGACGTTTTTCAAGTTCACGACTACATGACAATTTAAGATATGGTAACATTATCTTTTCTTCTATACCTAAACTAGATCAGGATTTTTGTCTTAATTCCATGAGTATTAAGGGATATTATTGTGCATAACAATCCATCCTTTGGAAGTCAAGGGCAGGAATAACTAAGAGTTCAACAAATTTTGGCTACATAGTCATCCTTTGTTTCAAAACAAAGCAAAACTATCTTAATGTTTATTTCCTTCATTTCAATTAAACACAGGAAGTCTGCAGAAAATGCTCAAACATTACTTGTCATTGTAAAGTAAGAAATTGAACATGGAACATCATATAGATTTTAACATTATTGTGAATTCCCCCAAATAATTTCTAATTGTATTTTAGTGTTCTCGTTTCAGTCATATATTCTAAGCTTAATATTAGGATGATGCAGAAATGCAGCATTCAGGAGCTTAGAGTAATAACATATTGTTTGAAATAAAAATATTTTCCACAACCATAGAAACTCCCACACAAACAAGTTCTGGTATTACTTTCAAATATAAATCTAGAAATGCTAAGTAGCTATGAAGGATATGATTTATAGTGGATAGATATTTTTAATTGCATACATATTTATGTGTGTGTGTGTGTGTCACAGAGCACACAAATACTCATTAAGAAAAATTTCATTGTAACTGTTTTAAGGGCTAATTTCTTAAAAGGGTAAAAAGCAAAACTGGTAAATATTATAATAATGTTCAGAAACATTGTAAAATCTGCAGCTTTTTCTGATTGCTGTTGTAATGATCACCAAAAGGCCAGTATGAGTGCCATGGAATCATCCAGAAGAGTGGTAGGAAATGATTCTGAAACCATTTTCATACAATACTTTGTAATTGTAATATGTTGGTGGATGTTTATGTCCTTCTCAATTTCCCAATAAAAACATAGAAAATATATTATTTAAAATACTCTTTGACTAATAGTTTAAGCACATTTACATCTTAAATTAATCCATTTCTATTATTTTATGCCTTATCATGAGATACGTGGCCTGTGGGCAAGGTTCTAGCTAAAGCTTTATTCTTTCTCTTCTGGTGACTACATGGAGTCTCACAGAATCTGCCTACAATCTCTCTACATCTCTGTTCAGATTTCCCACCTGGCTTTACTCTGTTACATCATTGGCCAAACCAGCTTTATTCATTAACCAATAAAAGCAACATATATACAGAAGGACTTCCCACACCATTTTCCCTTTTTTGTTTAAATAAAGAGAAAGTTTAACATTAACATAATAAAATTACATATAAACACAGGCATTAAATAAGAATTATAGTTACAATTTTAATATCTGTTTATTATTTATTATATCTAAGGAAAAGTATAATTAAAATTATCTGTTATTCCACTTCATCAAAGACTCCAGAAGGTTATATTAAGTAAACAGGAAGTACATTGCAAGTAACTTCCAAAATTCTAGAATTGACAGAGACATCTCACTGCCTGCACAGTCAAACAATATTCTTCATAACATTGCAGGCACCCATCTTCAGCCTACTAGCACATACTAGCTGACAGACTTTTCCTTGAAGCAGAAAATTTCAAAGACATTTTTACCTATATTGTCAGTTACATTTTTCTGTGTCCTGAAGAATGTCTTCTAGACACTTTTATGAAGCAGGAAACTCCTAAGGACTGTCTTACCTTTAGGCAAGTTCAGCAGTAATTTCTCTGTGGATCCTGCATGTCCAGTTCATACAGCATAACATGAAGCAGTTCAGGAAAGATCAATTTTTTCCCCAAATAGCTAAACAACTCCATAATGATCCTCTTCAATGCCCATCTTTCTCTTGAAGTAGATTGGTGCTGCCCAGAATAGGTGTGTCTCATTGTCATGAAAAGTCCTAAGTTTTAAAAACATGTTAGATACCATATTTTATATGTCTTTGAAAGGTTTGAAGATTACCTATATAACTGAAATATCTTTATATATCTTGAAAACCTAACATGTCTATAAATTTGAATATTATATGTGATTATGTATTATCCTATATTTATTAATTATACATTAAAGTTTTAAATGTGCTACACAAACATAATACTTTAATCAAGACTAGAAATATACATATAATAAAATTTACCTAAATTTGTATCAATAGAACAAGATCCATACAAATTCAAAGTATTCATCTCTATAGGATATCCTCCTTTAAATGTAAACAAATATTTATAAATAATCACTTATTGAATTTGGGCATTGTTATCAAGACTACTTCCTGTTGATTGGTAATGCTGTTATTTAGTCCCTGTCATGCTGTACCTTTATGGTAGTTCCATCTCAGCTAGAAGTCCTAAAGTCATCATGAATGTTGAACCACCTGAGCCATTGTCTCAGGCGTCTTGTTTGATCAAACCACATTAGTCTGGAAGGAATCCACAGATCTTCATTTTCTGTGGAAACAAAAGAACAAATTCTTTTCCAAAGCAACACATCCTTAGACCCAAATTTTGAAGTCAAGATACCTTTAAATTATCTGTGTTAGTTTTCTTAGCAGCCCATACAATGAAATCTCTCTCTGTATTTATCTCATTAACAGTCAAAAGATTCAAAGAAAACACAATAGTATGCATAATCTAGACTTTTTGTGTACATTCCATCTTTACCTGGCTTACTTTTCTTACTCTATTACTTTTTCTACAAGTTTACTCTGTCTATATAAAGACTGTTTCATTTTTTTTATCCACTTCTTTTTTTTTTTTTTTTTTTTTTTTTTTTTTTTTTTTTTGGTTTTTCGAGACAGGGTTTCTCTGTAGCTTTAGAGCCTGTCCTGGAACTAGCTCTTGTAGACCAGGCTGGCCTCGAACTCACAGAGATCCGCCTGCCTCTGCCTCCCAAGTGCTGGGATTAAAGGCGTGCGCCACCACCGCCCGGCTTCCACTTCTTTTTATAACTCTTTATACTCTTTTTCTTCTCTCTTACAAGACTACTTACATTTTGAAACACACTGTGACTCATTTGGAGGTCTTTTCATCTGCATTTTTCTTTATTGTTTTTCTATAATCATTTTCTTACCAGGACCACTTCTTCACATGCTCAGTGGTGTGGCTTGGACTAGAGCTGTTTTGCCTTTTGGCTCTGCCCAGTCCAATACAGCAGAGGTGTGTTCATCACCTCTGAAAGCCATGCACACTCCTCTAGTTCCAGACATACAACAGGTCTATGTCACTCTATTAAGTAGTCTGTAACACACAGCTCACAAACTCCATTTAAATGCTCAGTAGCTAGACCTCGTCAAGGAGTCAGAGCCATTTGTGCTGGAAAACTAAAAAGCTGGCTTCTTAATAAACCTGAAAATCCTTCCTTAGCAGTGCTGAGTCAGAAAGACCTGTCTTAAATGAGTGGCGGGGAATCAGCAAACAAAGGAAGAAGCTGCGTTGAACTGGGTTTGTGTGTGTGTGTGTGTGTGTGTGTGTGTGTATGTGTGTGTGTGTGTGTGTGTGTGTGTGTGTGTGTGTGTGTGACTGGAATTCTTTTTCAAGCTCTCTCACATTTTTATGTGGTATTAATTGACCTTGTTGGTGTAAATTTGTAGCTGGAGGCTTTTGTATCACCCAGTCTCACTATGAAGACACAGAAACTGTATTATTTGCAATACTGTTCGATTAATAGATTAAGTGTATTTCTAGCTACCTCTCATATCTTAAATTACCCCATTTTTATTTATATTTTACCATGAGGATTGTGTCCTACCAGCAAGATACTATCTTGTGGCTCATGTCTTTCTCCTCTGGTAGGTATATGGTGTCTCCCCCACTTTGCCATCTCCCCGACTCTGCCTACACTTTGTCTATATCTCTACTCAGATTTCCTACTTGGCTTTGCTTTGTTAAGATATTGGCTAAAAACAGCTTTATTCATTAACCAATAAAAGCAACATATATATAGAAGTAGTTTCCACACCACTGATAACTCTAAAACATAATTTCTTATTTCAAATTGAGGCATAGAATTTATCATATATTCATATCATAAATAAAACAAATGTAGCTTTGATGATAAGTAGATTCTAGTTTCTTTGTAGCAACAGACAGCTGTAATGTATACACTGTCATACTTTGTAGTTTATTTCTGTGTAAAAACAAAATAATAAGGCAGGGTTATAAAGACAATTAAGTGATTAAAGGAGCTGCTGTTGTGAATAAAGAGAGCAAGTTTCCCAAAGCCTTGTACCTACATAAGAAGGTGGATATACCAGTGTTCTAGCTTACTTTCTGTTGCTGTGGTAAATAAAAAGTGACTAAAAGCAACTGAGGGAAGAAAGGCTCATTTCAATGTACAGTTTATAGTCTGTCAGTGAAGAAAGTGAGAGCAGGAACTCAAGGCAGAAACCAAAGGCAGAGATTAAAGCAAAAGCCATGGAACACTGCATTCTATTTTACCTTCTTATACATCTCTGGATAATCTATCCATATGCTCATATTGAATTATGCTCTAGCATATTAAGTACTGATAAAAAAATCCCACAAACATGCACACAGAATAATCTGATGGAATCAATTCCTCAACTGTGGTTGGCTCTTTCCAAGTGTTCTGTTTTATCCCAAGTTCATACAGAACAAACAAACAAAAAACAACTCAAAAAACAGTGCAAGGATTATTTCAGTTGACATGTTACAGTTCATCGCTGAGAAAATGCAGGTTTGGAGAACCAGAGCATGGAATATGAAAGAAACCTGGCATTTTTTTCAGGCTCACATTCAATTACCTTTCTTCCTCTTATTTTAAATTTATTTTATTTTGGTGTCCCTTGGAACCATTAAAATAAATATTTATGAGGTATAGGAGTGTACCTCTAGTAGATAAAGTGGAGAAGAAACACAGAAAAAATGGATTATATCACTAGCACAGAAAAATATCCTGGAGCTAATAATAACAAATTCTTTAAGTCTGGATCACTTTGTAATGTTACTGTAGAAATAATGGTGGCAAAAGTAAAAATATTATTTTTATTTATCTTTATTACTTTTCACATGGCATCAATTCCTGCTCTACCGAGTGATACTCCTTGCTCAATCAATAGTCAAAGTGATTCATTATATGAGATTCTTAGACATTCACTAATCATGAAGTAAATAGCAAATCCAACTTCAAACTGTTACTAGGACTTTATTAGAAATACAGAAGAAGTGGCCCTGAAAGTATTAAGTAAAGGAAAACTTTGTACACCATTGTCAGCACTATAGACCATAATGACTGTTACGGAAAATAAAAAAAAAAGCAGGAGATTTATTATTCTCCATTAACATGATTAAATAGGAAAACATTATTTTATTTTCAGGTCAAATTGTTAAGTATCTGTAGTAAATTGCACTGAAGAATTGATGGCTTTTATGTAACTGAGAGATCAAGATAGATTTTTCCATATTTACTCCAAATTTGAGAGAGTATTCATGCTGCTAATCAAGTCATTGTCTCTGGTCAGAGATCTATGTAGATATTTCTTTTTTAATCCTCAAATATAATTTGTTGTCAAAGAATTACTTGGGGCTTAGCAACCCAGTTATTATTCCTATAAAATGCAGCTTTTCCACTTGAAAATCTAAAATTATTTCATTTGTTATTGGTTTTTATGAAATCAAGAAGTAGTAAGAGACTGATTTCAAACACTGAGGCTATTTATTTCTGAGCCAGGGATATTTTATGGATTACAGGTAAATTAAATTGGAGTAAGAATTGCTCACCATGATGAATTCCACTGTTCATTCACAGTAACAAGGAAAGAAAAAAGGTAATTCCTCTTTAAAGGGAAAAATCAATACACAGAAGGAATTATCAATTACTGAAGACAAAATCCTGAGAAAACTGATCACAAACTTCAGTTTCATTATTATTTTAAAGCTCGTGAGTCTTCTTCCTGGACTGTAGCTCAGGGATTCTTCAGAAAAGAGCTCCGCATTTTCCCATTTGTTAGATCCTACATCAAAAGAGAAAACAGAGGTGTTCTTGTCTCACATTGAGCTATGGGCTGTAGCTCATATTCCAATTATAATTCATTAATTTATTCATTCATTCTCCAATTCCTTCAAGCAATAAATATATTTATGTGCAATATGCATGTTAATTTGAGTGAATGCCTACATGCATATGTGTGCACATACATGGAGAAGACTCTTTGTTTTCTTTTTAGATAGGGACTCTTACTGACCTATAGCTCATTCTTTTAGACTAGCTGCCAAAAAAGACCCATGCTATGATTCCTCATCTTTCTCATCTTTCTGTGTTGAAATTTTAAGCATACCACAATTCCTGGCATATGCTTGCTCAGCAAGCACTTTGCCAAGTGAAATATTACCACCACGAAATACCTTTTGCATGAAATGTTGTTGTTTAAACAATAGGATAGCAGAATATAAAAAAAGACATATTTAACAACACAAAAGAAGATAATGCCATCTAACATCAAACCACAACAACTTTATTCTGGGTATCACTGAATAGAAATGCACGGAATATCTATCTATAAATCATCCCATCAAATATGCATAGTGTACTATCACTGTTAGACCAGAATCAGAGACCTTTCTGACAATTCTTCCTCATTTTCCTGCAGTCTTTGCTCTCTACCAACATGCAGAAAAGAAATTTATAAATGTGAAGTGACTCAAAAGGACCTCCCATATCAGAGAGGGAATGATAATGCTAATAATGATAAATGTTCTTTGCACTCTGGTTCATAACATAAGTGTAAATGAAAAGATTTCTTAATACAGTTAATGGAGACAGAGCTCTATAATCCTATGAATGGTACTTGTCTTTTCACTTTATCATGGCTCGTTTTAGAGAATAAAAGTTTAATAATAACAAATGGATTTCTGACAAGCAAAATAATCCACATAGAATTATTGCATTGAAAGTAGGAAATACGAGAGCCATTTATGGAATTTTTCTAAATGCTTATTTGTTTGCATGTGGTTATTGGGAACTATCAGTGCACTATCATGTGAAACAAATAAAGTAATTTATTATATTAGGTATAGTTTGCAAAGTCAACTAACAGAAGATTAGTTTCTTCTTCTGGATGTGGATACAGTTATGTAATGTTCTATTACATATATGTGAGGAATTTGATTTTAAGAACCCATTAAAACATTTCCTAGTCAAATTTTGCAATACTTGAAAGTATATTTATAGTCATTTACTATATGTATAGTCATATATAATAATTGGCAAAAAAAGAGTTTCAACCTTAAAAGATAATATATCATCAAAACTATTTCCACAGAGACATAGTCTGTGCCAATATAAAATAATGCAGTATTTGATTAAATTAGGGTATCAACAAGTTTTGAGAATGTAAATAAAAATGCTTCTATATTAAATTAATTAGAACATCAGAAAAATTATACACACTCTCTCACACACATGGGGAGACTAAAGTCATATTTGGAACTAAAATTAGTAAGCACAGCTTAGGAATATGAAAAAATATTCTCAGAGTATAAATGCAAGACATATTCTAACCAAAATTATTAAGACTGAATGTGAAGAAACTCAAAAAAACTAACCTGATCCAAATGTCCAAAATAATGTAACAGCAAACAAGAAATATTCACTTTGTGAAACAATTGATAAATTATGCTGAAAGAAAATCTCAACTTGTGCATATCAATTCCTCACCAAAAACAATTATGAACCTGTTAATAGGATATGCTTTCAACTATCCTGACAAAATAATTTTCAGAGCTTATTTTAATACATCATTATCATAAATTGGAGTTAAGCAATGTGGATTTCTTCATCTTTAGTAGAAAGACTGATGCTCAGCAAGGTAGTTGTGTATTTCAGCACCATTTGTTGAAGATGTTTTCTTTCTTCCATTGTATAATTTGAGATTCTTTGTCAAAAATCAGGTATTATAGGTGTGTGGACTAATATACTGGTTTTAGATTCAATTCCATTGATCAACCTGTCTGTTTTTATGCCATTTTATTTCATGTTACAGGTCAATGAATTGATAAAATAGTTGTTCTCTTTCTTGAATTCAAAACTTAGAATTTGTACTTTAAAATCATGAGAAGATTCCTTCCACATAATTAATGGTGCTTATTAGAGTGTATGGATAAAATGCTTCAAGGAACCCTCTATTTCACAAGCAAAGCTGCTCATATAAAATTACCTGTAGGAACTTTTATACTTCTCACATTCCAAGTTGTATCCCAAATATATACAGTAAATTGTTCAATGCATCTTACTGCCTTCCATGTGATGTTTCTATATCTCTTAATATGAGTACTCATTCTCCAGAAATTTATCATTACATGAGTTTTTACAAAATGTATGTTGAAAGGCCATAGTATTAGCAAACACCCCATATCAAAATCAGAAGTTAAGCATATACATATTATTATATAAGCCTTAGTTATTAATGACAAAAAGGATTATTTCCCAGTTCAATATTTCAATATACACAAAGTCTATTTATGTAGAAATTACACATTTCTATGCTATAGCATTTTAGTATCTTTTTAAAGAAGATATAAATATGATTAAAATAATGAGCAGGATTCTCATCAAAATTGATAAATATGTACACAATTGTCTTTCCATCAAAGTCTTTATATTCTGTTTTAAGCTTCATTTAACAGTACATGAACTGAATTTTATTTTATATTTATTCACTTTCAAAACCTTTAAATATTAAAATTGTGGACATCTATTCTCTTTTGTCTTATTTTAATGTGTTGTCACAAATTGTTACATATTTATTAATGTTTTAGGGTTTAAATATAACTATATTTCTTCTGTGCAGTTTAATAAGGTGTTAAAGTACTTATTTAAGTTATTTAGGTTGAGTAGAATAAATTTTGTTATAGTTATTTTTCTCAAGTAGTTTAGATATATAATTATGACTAAAATAATTGAGCAAAAATTCTCATTAAAATTGATAAATATGTACTTTAACCTCTTCACCTTTTACTTCTAGCCCTTAATCTCTACCAAATAAACTAAGAATTTCATGTTTAACAGAAATTTTAAGGGAAAAACTAATTTAATCTATTATCAAATGTATAGTTGAATAATTACTACTTTGTAAGATAATAGCATATACTAGTTAAGGACATGACCAAGTTTACAATAAACTCAAACACTCCGAAATTGAGGACTAAAAATTACTTATTTGCATTAATTATATACTAAATTGTCTTTAAACTTCTTTCTATCTCTTCTGTTTCTGTTTGAAGATTGAAACAGAAGCCCCAAGATTGCAGGAGTGGGGCATTAGAAACTCAAACCACATCTACTGGCAAACAGATACTGCTTCTATTATATTGTCACAATGCCTAAACACCCCTTACTACAACTACTACCTAACAACTTTGTCAACCAAGGTAGAAGTTTGCTAGTGTCATGTGGTTTATCCAAAAATATTGTGATTTATAGTGATTCATCCAAAAATATTGACGTTTTGAACTAGACAGTGACTAAAATTTTATTACTCCATTTTCCTTACAATTTATGAAATTTTTATTAGCTGTGGTAGTAAGAATTAAGTTTTCTATTTTATTTATATAGATGTTATGAAGATATTGAAGCTACAAAGTCATATTGAAGTGCATTATTTCTAGTAAGTCATTTGTTGCCTGTCCCAGTTGTAAGTATTGGATTTATCTTTAGTCATGATGCTTTTGACAATATCATTATTTTACCAAATTTATTTGTTTCTTCTGAATTGATATATTAACAATATAAGCTTATTTTAAATATGAAGTATACAAGCAGAATTTTGCCAAATATCAAATTACTTCTAAACCCAGTTAAATAGAGCAGAGAAAGTACTCTTCAGTGGATATAAATTTTCAAGTATGTTTTACAAGCCATGAGTAATTCCAAACATTAGTTATATAACATTTGTATGTTTTTAATAACTATATTCTATGCTTAACTTTTACTAAAAGGGGGACTAAAGATGTAGATCAATAGTGAACAACTTGCTAGCATATATAAGATACTAATTTTAATTCCTAATACCAAAAATTACATTGTTATAAAACATAGGCCCCTGGTTTTCTGATGTGGGATTCCCCTTTGTATGCTGTGAATTCCATTGATTAATCAATAAACTTGGCCTGTTGATAGGGCAGAACTATGTAGGCAGGAAAAAACTAAACTGACTGCTTGGAGATAGGAGTCAGAGTCAGAGAGAAGCCATAGAACCAGTAGAGACAGATGCACTGAAATTTTGCTGGTAGGCAATGGCCTCGTGGTGATGCACAGATTAATGGAGATGGGTTAACTTAAGATGTAAGAGTTAGCCAATAATAAGCTAGAGCTAATAGGCCCAAACAATGATTAAATAATACAGTTTCTGTGTAATTATTATAGGGCTGAGCAGCCGGAACTGCACAGGCAGCCTCCTTTTAAAAATTGGTGTGCATATGGCCAATTAAAATACACTAAAAAACCTTAGAGGGCTTGGAAAAGAGTTCTAGACACTAAAAAATAAATTTTAGCTGCATTTATTTTCCTGAATGGGCTTTGATTGCTGGTGGCATGCTGTGACTCCTTTAAAAGAAGTTTTCTGATTCAGCAGTAGCAGAAAAAAGCTGCAGTTTTGAAATGCCAAATCTCTGCCACGCGTGAACTCTGCATCTATCTGGAGATCAAGCTATGGATCATTTAAAAGGGATTTCTGAACAAAGTGCTACAACTTTCTTAATGCAACATAGACTGGCTGTGTGCCTAAAAATGGGGCAGTGAGCAAGGTTCTCAGAGGCAGCAATCAGCGCTGCCATGCTGGACTAAGTGAAGCAAGCAGCCAGTACCGTACTTCCCCTAGCAATGGCACAGCTTAGGTTTTTAAGAAGTGCTTAGCATTTTAAGAAGCAATCCTGGTCAGAAAATTAATTTATAAATACACAATAAGACAACATTCAGATGAAAAAGACATCTAAATAAGACACAGTATGTTTAAAAAATATGCATAGGCTTGGGAGAGAGAATAAAAAGAGTAAAGAGAATAAAAACTCTTTAAAGAGACAGAGTACAGATAGTCATAGATTAAAGAAGAAAAATAAGTCACATAAAGATGGAAAATACCAGAGAGTTTGGATTATGTAAATTATTGTGTTTTCTTTTTTTGAATTTTAGACTGTGGAGGAGCTAAGTAACCAACATATATACTTTAAAGTTATTTTGTCTTCAAAATTTGGATCTAAAGAATATTGCTTTGGAAAAAGAGGTTATTTTTTTGTTTCCTCAGAGGAGGAGAACCTCTGTATCGCTTTCAGACTAATATGGTTTGATGAACCAAAGACCTGCTGAAAGGTCACTGTGAAACACCCCTAAAAAATTTACTTCACCCAACAAAAATCAGGAAAACAGTTTGGAGAAGAACTATTCCAATATTCACAAATATGTTTATAAATATTTCTTTACATTTAAAGGAGAATATTTCTATAGAGATTTGTATTGGTATGGATCTTTGTTGATACAAATTTAAGGTCAATTTTGTATATAATATATATTATGTATTATATATATAATATATGCTCTTGATTAAGCTATTATGTTTTTATAACTCATTTAAAAATGTATGTATAATTAAGAAATAGTGGGTTAATATATAATCATCTATAATATTCAAGATTGTAGTCATGGTATTTAGATTTTCTAGATGTACAGAGATGTGTTTCAAATAGATAGGTATTCTTCAAATCTTTCAGAGAGTACAGAATATGAACACTTAAAGGTTTTAAGAATTTAGGACTTCTCAGGACAGTGAGACACATCTGATCCTGGCAGCAACAATTCTCTTCAAGACGAAGGTGGACCATTGAAGAGGATCCTTATAGTGTTTGTTAGCCATTTGGGCAATAAACTTTTCTTGCCTTGACTGCTTGATGAGCTAGACATGCAGGACCCAACAGAGCCTTCAGGGTTCCTGCCTTCATGAAAGAGTCTCCTAGACATTGTGCAGGACAGATAAGAAAATTGTGGACAAACTGACAATATAAGAGGAAATGTCTCTGAAATTTCCTGCTTCATAGAAAGGTCTCCTGGATATGATGGGCCTGTAGGCTGAAGATGAATACCCCATTGGTACAACAGAACTTTGGGGTGAGTATCCAGGCAGTGAGATGTCTCTGGTCAATTCTAGAGATTTGGAAGTTGCTTACAATACATTTCCTGTTTACTTAGGCAATATATCTTTCTGAAGTCTTTGATGGTTTGAAGAATTTATAATTACTAGTTATAGTTTTACTTAGTTATAATAAAGACAAAATAGATATTAATTTTAGCTTGATACCTGTTTTGTTATATGTAATTTTACTATGTTAAAGTTAAAACCTTCCTTTTTATTTGAAACAGAAAAGGGGAGTTGATGTGGGATTCCCCTCTCTTTGCTGTGAATACTATTAGTTAAAAAAGGAAACTGCCTTGGCCTGTTGAATGGGAAGAACTTAGATAAGTGGAAAGAAACTAAACTGAATGCTGGAATAAAGACGGCAGAGTTACAGAGAAGCCATGGAGCCACTGGAGACAGATACACTAAAACTTTGCTGGTAGGCTATGACCTCATGGAGATACACAGATTAACAGAGATGGGTTAAATTAAGGTGTAAGAGTTAGGGGCCGGGCAATGGTGGCACATGCCTCTAATACCAGCACTCAGGAGGCAGAGGCAGGCAGATCACTGTGAGTTCGAGGACAGCTGGTCTACAGGAGTTAGTTCTAGGACAGGCTCTAAAGCTACAGAGAAACCCTGTCTCGAAAAACAAAACAAAACAAAAAAATAAGTGTTAGCCAATTGTAGAAGGAAGTGGCGGGCTGCGTCCCGCCACCCGGCTAGCTTACCCAAAATAATTACACGGAAACTGAATTCTTTTAAACACTGCCTGGCCCCTTATCTGTAGCCTCTTATTGGTTAATTCTCACATCTTCCTTTAACCCATATTTAGTAATCCAATCCGTGTAGCACCACGAGGTGTGGCTTACCAGGAGAGATCTTAACCTGAGTCCATCTCAGAGAGGAGAATCATAGTGACTCACTATGGCTACTGCCTGAAGCATCTCCCCCTCTTTCCCAGAATTCTGTTGTGTCCTACTCCGCCTACCTAATTTTCTGTTCTCTTAAAGGGCCAAGGCAGTATCTTTTATTAACAATGAAAGTAACACATAGACACTCCTCCATCAGCCAATAAGAAACTGGAGCTAATGGGCCACCAAGAGTGTTTTAAATAATACAGTTTCTATGTGCTTATTTGGGGCTGAGCAGACAGAAAATGAAAAAATGTCCTCCATCCCACAGTTTTTCGTTTTTTCATTTTAAAATATTTTTTAAATGTGTTTTCTTCTTCCATATTACATGCGAACCTTGGTTTCCACATATCTCTTCTTCTCTCAGTCCTGTCCCCCATATCCATTCTTTTTTAGCTCTACCTCTCCTCCTTTCCCTTCATAAAGGCAAGGCCTCCCTGAAATATCAACCAAACAAATTGCATCAAGTTATAAAATTAGGTGTGTCCACTCATATTAAGGCTGGACATGGCAACCAAATAGGAGAAAAGGGTCCCAAAATTTCAAAAGTGTCAGAGACAGTCCCCTGTTGCCACTGTTAGGAATCCCACAAGAAGACAAAAGTACACAACCATAACAAACGGGCATATAACCTAGGTCAACCCTTATAGGCTCCCTGATTTCAGTTTGTCTCTGTGAGCCCCTATGAACCATGGTAGGTTAATTTTGTGAGTTTTCTTGTAATATCTTGATACCCTATGACTGCTTATAATCCTTCCTCACATTCTTTGCAGGATTCCCCAAGCTTTGCTTAATGTTTGTTGTACATCTCTGATCTGCTCTCATTAGTTGCTTGAGGAAGCCTCCTCTGATAACATTTATGCTAGGTTCTGGTATGTGAGTATACCAGAGTATCATTAGATATTATTTTATTACCTTTATTTACGTCTTGATTGGGTTTTGTTTATCCTTGGTCTCTGGGCTATCCAGCCTTCCAGCCAGTGTCTGTTATGGGCTCCCTCTCCTGATATGGGTCTCAATTTAGACAGGTCATTTTTTTTGGCCAGTTCCACTAGTTCTGCATTACCTTTACCTGAGCACACTTCTGTAGCCAGGACAAACTATAAGCTAAAGGTTCTGTGGACTTGCTGTCTCAATCCCTCCACTGGAAATCTGGACTGGTACATAAGATGGCCTGTTCAGGCTCCATTTCCTCCATTACTAGGAGTCTTCACTGTGGTAGGTCACCCTTCTGGATTCCTGGGAGTTTCCATTGCACTGACCCTTAATTTCGCCTTCTCTTCCAGTACTTTCTTTTTCCATCTCCTCCTACCTAATCCATCCTTTCCCATCCCCATTTGTGCCTTAAATCTATACCATTTTCCCTTCCAAAGAAGACCAGTTTGTCTCCCGGACTAGAGCTCTTGGTACTTAGACTTTAAGGTCTGTGGATTGTAGCATAATTATCCTTTACTTTACAGCTAAAAGCAAATTATAAGTGAGTACATGTTTGTATTTTGGGCTATGGATTAAGACAAGATGATCTTTTTCTAGTTCCATAAATTTGCTTGCCACATTTCATGATGTTTTTTACATTTATTGCATTATTTTACATTTGAATAATACTCCAAAGTATAAATATACCACATTACTTAATCTCTTATTTAGCTGAAGATCTAGATTATTTGCAGTGCCTGTTTTTCATAAATAAAGCTGCTATAAACATACTTGGGAATTATTATTATTGTGATAGGATGAAATGCCCTTTGGGTATATGCCCAAGAGTTGTATAGCTGGATCTTGAGGTAGAAGATGTATTCTCATTTTTCTGAGGAATCACTTTATTGCTTGTCATGGGAGATGAATGATTTGAAATCAGTCAGCAAATGGAGAAGTGTTCCTTTTGTTCACATCCTTGCCCACATGAGCTGTTACTTGTGTTTTTGATCTTAGCCACTGTAATGAATATATTATCTGTGTCTTTGACTTGGGAATTCTTCTCCTTCTATCTCTTATTATTCTTAGGTTTTGTCATTCATGGTATCCCAGATTTCCTGGATGTTTTATGTTAGAACATATTTAGACTTAACATTTTCTTCTGATCGGTGAATCTATTTCCTCTATGATATATTCAACACCAGAGATTGTCTCTCCCATCTCTTGAATTCTATTGCTGACACTTGCCTCTGTAGTTCCTGTTTACTTATTCAGATTTTCCACTTCTTGAATTCCCTTGGTTTGTGTTTTTATTGCTTCTATTTTAATTTTCATGTCTTAAATTGCTTCCTCCACATATTTTGATAGTTTATTATTTGGGGTTCTTTAGGGGATTTTTTTGATTTCTTGTAATCTTTGTTTTTATTTTTCCTCAATTTCTTTAAGGAAAATTTTCATTTCCTATTTTAAGGGCCTCTATCATCTTCATGAAATTTTATTTAAGGTGTTTTCCTGCTTCTTTATTCGTTATGGGAATGTTCTTGTCTTCCTGTTGTAAGATAGCTTGGTTCTGGTGGTGCCATTTTGCCCTTTCTGTTATGGAATGTATTCTTACACTAGATCATCTAGATCTGGGATGATTATATGTCTAGGTGTTGATTATTATGAGTCTTTATTCGATTGGTTTTGTTCCTTTTTTATCTGTTTCTTTTATTGTCTTCTGGCCTCATTGACCAAGGGTTCTATTGACTGGCCAGTCTTCAGATTCAGTAGGATGTCTCAGCTGAGGTTTGTGGAGGCCTTTGAATGCCTAAAATCCTACCTAACCTCCTCTTCTTCCTACTGGTTTGAACTGTACATTTGCCTTTGGAGTCTGTTGGAGTTTTGAGAAAGCACAGGCCACAGAGAGTATGATGAGGTGGGTGTTGGGCAGCAAAGAAGTGCAGAATCCAGTGGGTGGCAGCAGTGGTGGTGAAACCTGCAGTCATATCTCTACCTACTGGACTGTCTGATAGGGACTTGATCTAATTTCAGTGTCATTTGGATGTACCTTCCCTGATAGCTAAGGCTTTTGACATCTCTTTAAGTGTTTCTCATCCATTTCATATTCTTCTACTATAAATTGTCAGTTTAGATCTCTATCCCATTCTTTTTAATTTATATATTTGGGTTTTTGAGGTGCTAGTTCCTTGAATTACTTATATATTTGGAAGTCAGTCTTCTGTCAGACATAGTTGTGAATGATTTTGTCCTTTTCTCATTTGTAGGCAAACCATTTTGTTCTATTGGTGTATCTTTTGTCTTACAGAACTTCAGGTTCATGAGGTCCCATTATTAAGTGTTGGACCTTACCACCCTGAGCTATTAGTATCCTGTTAAGAAGGGTGTCTCCTGTGCCAATGCATTCAAAGATATTTCTTGTTTTTCTCTTCTATAATATTCAGTACATCTGGTTTTATAAGGAGGTCTTTGATCCACTTATACTTAAGTTGTTTTGCAGGGAGATAAGCATCTATTTATGTTCTTCTACATGCTGGGATCCCATTTTAAACAGCACCATTTATAGACGAAGTTTTCTTTCTCCATTGTATGTTTCTGAATCCTTTCCAAAAAATCAGTTGTTGGTACAGGCTGCTTTGTTTGTTCATGGCTGCCAGATCTGAAATAATCACTCAGAAATTACATTAATTGCAATACTGTTTGGCCAATAACAAGCATATATCTATCTAGTTCTCACATCTTAAATTAACCCATTCCTATCAATTTGTGTTTCACCATATGGGTGTGGCCTATGGGTATGTTTCCATCCAGCATTTGGGATCTGTCTCCTGCAGTGGCTACATGGCTTCTCTTCAACTCTGCCTACTCTACTCACTATACCTCTTCCAGTCTGACTATATTCTTCCCTGTCATAGGCCCAAGTAGCATCTTTATTTACCAATGGCAATAAAACATATTCACAAGCATACAGAGAGGAATCTCATATCACCTCCCCTTTTCTGTCTAAGTAAAAGAGAAGGTTTTTTTAATTTTTTTTATAAAAAATTTCCAACTCCTTTCCTCCTCCCATGTCCCTCCCATTCCCCCTAATCCCTCTCCTCCTCCCTCTCCAGTCCTAAGAACAGTCAGGGTTTCCTGCCCTGTGGAAAGTCCAAGGTTCTCCCTCCTCCATCGAGGTCTGGGAAGGTGATCATTCAAACAGACTAGACTCCCACAAGGCCAGTCCATGCAGTAGAATCAAAACTCAGTAATTTAACATGTAAAAAATTAAATATAACACAAAACAGGTATCAAGTAAAAATTATAGTTATATAAGTAGTCCATTTACGTTTGGTAAATTAAGGAAAATATTTTATTATCTGTCCTATCTTTGTGAGTCTAAAGTTTTCTATCTAATCTATCTTTTGGCATAACTAAGGAAAGCTATAACTGTAACTATCTATTTTTAACTCTATCAAGATACCAGAAAGATATAATATTACCTAAGTTAACAGTAAGGGCATTGTAAGCAACTTCCAAAACTCTAGAATTGACAGAGAAATCTCACTGTCTGGACAGCCACCAAAAGTCTTCTGTAACATTGGGGACACCCATCTTCAGTCTACAGACCCATAGTATCTAGCTGCCTTTTTTATTGAAGCAAGAAAATTCAAAAACTGTTCTACCTATATTGGCAGTTTGTCATCCACTTTCTTCTGTGTTCTGTAGAATGTCTTCCATAATATTTCATTAAGCTGGAAATCCAAAGAATGGTCTCACATTTAGTAAAGCTCAGCAGGTCATTTCTCTGTGAGTCCTATATGTCTAGTTCATACAACAAAACTTCAAGCAGTCCAGACAAGAGCTAGTTTCTTGCCCAATGACTAATAATCTCCATAAGAAGGCCTGTTTGATGCCTATCATCCTCTTTAAGTAGACTGGTGCTGCCTGGAGCACATGTTCTCATTGTCAGGAAAAGTCCTAAGTTTTTTTAAAACATTTTAAATGCCATATTCTGTAGGGCTTTGAAAGGTGTGAAGATTATATAACTGAAATCTATCTTTATTATCTAGAATACCTAACTAACATGCCTACAAACTTGATTATTATAGATGACCATGTATTCACCTGCATTTCTTAATTATACATTATTAAATAAGTGGTACAGACACAATACCTTAATTAAGAGCAGAAATATACATATAACAATATTGTTATAAAATTTTTATCAATAGACCAAGATACATACCAATGCAAAATATTCATATCTATAACATATCCTCCTTTAAATGTAAACAAATATTTATAAACAATTATTTAGGAAATTTGGGCATTGTTGTCTAGACTACTTCCCTGCGAATTGGGGGTGCTTTTAATCAGGTCTGTCATGGGGTAACCCTGTGTGGTAGGTTCATCTCAGCTAGCAGTCCTGAAACCATCATGGATATTGTACCATATGCACCATTGTTTTAGGGGATCTTGTTAATCAAACCTCATTAGTCTGGAAAAATCCACAGGTTTTCATCTTCTCTGGAAACAAGAGAACAAACACTTTTTCAAAGTAACATAGCCTTAGACCCAAATTTTGAAGTCAAGATACATTTAAATTGTGTGGTGTTGGTTAGCTTCGGCCCCCATACAATAAAATGTCTTCTTCTGTATTTAGCTTATTCAACGTAAAAAAAAAATCAAAGAAAACATAATAGTATGCATAAACAAGACTCTCTGTGTATATTTCACCTTTAAGTAGCTTAATTTTTACTTCTTTAATCTATGGCTGTTTGTACTCTGTCTATATAAAGACTTTGTTTTAGTTTTTTTTTTTTTAATTTTACTTTCTTTTATAACTCTAGTCTTCTTTGCTCTCTTGGGCCTACATACATTTTTTAAATAGCTTGTGTCTCAATTAGAGGGTTCTTTATGTCTGATTCTATTCTGTTATTTATCTAAAATCCTTTTCTGATTAAAAAAAAAAACATTTAAAATGGTAAGCATTATGGTCACTGCAGCCATGGATGCTGTTCCACCTCTATAGACTTTTAACATAGCAGAGGTAATTCAATGCCTAGTCTGGGGACCACCAGGAGGGAGCCATTGTAACCCTCTTGGCGGGTCAGCTATTCAGGGTCCTCTGAAGGGGCGCTACCTGGAAGACATGGGCTGAAGAGAGGAAGGAGACCAAGCAAGATTCTATTTGTCAAGGTCTCGTTTATTAGGGTGAAGGTTACAGCTTATATAGCCCTTGAAAGAGGAACTTGACATGGGGTGGGGGTAGGAGTAGGAACTTTGCGAGGGTAGCAGAAGATCATCAGTCAGCACCTGGTGTAAGCTGAAACATGTGATCCATTAACATTTTTCAAGATAGTTGGAATAAGGGCGGGTTCCTTAAACAAATAGTTCTCAAGATAGTTGGGATGTGGGGCAGGGTCTTCGCAAATATCCTTAGGGCAATGACCTCTGCTATCCTTTAGGACAATGGTCCCTGACAAGCCAACCTCACAAACTAGACTTTGAGTAAATCTTTTTTATCTGAGTAAAAGCTAAATCTGCAATGCAGCACACTTTACAGCCTAGAAATGTCTTTGTGTATGGTGTCAGGAATCTGCCATGCTCTCCTGCCTATGCATGTTTGGTAGAACTGATCAAGCTGATTTCCCAGGCTGGAGTGCTGAGCAACAGGCACACTCAGCTACTTTCTCTCCTAACCCAGAGTATGTATATACAGCACCCAGGCACACAAAAACCCACTGAAGGTGCTAGGCCTCCTGAATAAGCCAGAGGTGTTTGTGCAACTAGCACAAACCAGAAAGCTACTGTTCTATAAGAAGCCAAGCCATGCTACTTCTTCTTTTATTGAGCTCTAAATTTTCTCTTCTTCCCCCTCCCTACCTCTCCTCTCCCATTTCAACCTCTCCCACGGTCTAACGTGTTCCCAATTTACTTAGGAGTTCTTGTCTTTTTCTATTTCCATGTATATTAGATGCATGTATGTATCTCTTAGGGTCTCTATTGTTATCTAGGTTCTCTGAGATTGTGATTTGTGGACAGGTTTTTTTTTTTGATTTATGTTTAAAACCATTATGAATGAGTACATATGATAATTGTCTTTATCCATTCTTTCAGTTGATGGGCATTCAGGTTGTTTCCTCATTCTGGGCTATGACAAACAATGCTGCTAGAACACAGTGAGCACATGTCCTTGTAGCACAATTGAGCATCCTTTTATATATAACACAAACAGTGGTAGGTATTGCTGGGTCTTGAGGAAGGTTGTTTCCCAATTTTCTGAGAAATTAATCACACTGACAATCCAAAGGGGCTGTACCATCTTGCATTCCCATCAGCAATGCAGGAGTGTTTCCCTTTCCCTCCCGACCACCACCATAAGTTGTCATTGGTGTTTTTGAGCTTGACCATTTTTACAGGTGTAAGCATGGAATCTCAGAGTTGTTTTGATTTTGCATTTCTCTGATGGCTAAAGATGTTGAACATTTCTTTCTTCAAGTGTCTTTTAAACATTTAGATTTCTCTGTTGAGAGGTCTCTGTTTAGGTCCTGTACCCCATATTTTTTATTGGATTATTTGTTCTTTTTGATTACCAATTTTTTGAGTTCTTATATATTTGGGATTAGACTTCTGTCCTGATGTGAGTTTAGTAAAAATCTTTTTCCATTCTCTAGGCTGTTGTTTGTCGTGTTGACCTGTCCCTTTGCTTTACAGAGATCTTTTCAGTTTCAAGTGGTGCCATTTATTGTTTTTCTCAGTGTCTTTACTACGAGGTTATATTTAGGAAGTGGTCTCCTTTTCCAATGTGTCAAGTGTACTTCCCACTTTCTCTTCTAGAAGCTTCAGTGTGGTTGTTCTGTTAAACTTGTCTGTAATGGGTTTACAAGTTCTAAGTTGATGAGGTTAACTGACAAGATTCTTGCTCAAGAAGGTCCAGATTCATTGCAGAGTTGTTTGTGAGTTACTTTGTCTTGATATACTTGAAACTCAGGGACATTTGAAAGAGCTGGAAGTGGTCCTAACTCCTAAGCTATCTTACAGAATCCAAGGCTGGGATTTCATTGGGGAAAAGGGATTATTGTATTAGAATATATGCATCTATGACATTCTCAAATAGTAATTAAAATGTCATATTTTTTATTTTTCAAAAAGAAAAAGAAGCAAACTATCTTTTTTTTTACTTTCATACAACCACTCAAGTTCCCACTCCCTCCCCTCCTCCTGTTCCTTCCACCTTTCCTTCACCCCAACTCACATCCGTTTCTCAGAGAAAGTAGGCACATTGCTTTGGGAAAGGTCCAAGACTCTCCCTGTTATATTTAGGTTGACAGGTATTGCATCCAAAGAGAATGGGTTCCCAAAAAGCAAGCACAGGCAGTAATATATGAAATCCAAATGCCACTGCCACTGGCCTTGTAGCCTGCTCTAGCCATATAACTGTTACTCACAAACAGAGGATCTAGTTTGGTCTTATGCTTGTTCTTTCCCTGTTTGGCTGAAGTTGGTGAGTTCCCTCTAGCTCAGGTCAACTGTTTCAGTGGGTGTACTCATCATGGTCTTGAAGTTTTTGTTCATATTCTCATTCCTTACACTTTTCAACTGGACTTTTAGCACTCAGTCAAGTGATATCTTATAGGTCTTTGCCTCTGTTTCTCTCAGTTGTTGGATGAAGGTTCTATGGTGACTTTTAAGGTATTCATCAATCTGACTACAGGGCAAGAACAGTTCAGGCTCCCTCTTCTCTATTGTTTAGGGTCTTAGTTGGGGTCATCCTGATGGATTCCTGAGAATTTCTCTAGTGGCAGGTTTCTTGCTAGCCCTATAATGTTTCCCTCAAACAAAATATTTCTTTCCTTGTTCTCATCCCTGTCCTTCCTTCATCTCTCCCATTCCATTCCCCCAAGTTCTCCTTCTCCCTCCCCTTTTCCATCATCTTCCCCTTCTACACTCCTTCTCTCCCTACCCCTGTACTCCCAATTTGGTCAGGTGATCTTGACTATTTTCTATTTCCAGGAAAAACTATATATGTTTGTAGTGAGAAGCGGCGGGCTGTGTCCCGCCACCCGGCTGCCGGCTAGCTTTACACCCGAAATAACTACACGGAAACTGTATTCTTTTAAATCACTGCCTGGCCCATAGTTTCAGCCTCTTATTGGCTAATTCTCACATCTTCTTTAACCCATATTTAGTAATCTGTGTAAGCAACACGAGGTGTGGCTTACCAGGAGAGATCTTAACCTGCGTCCATCTCGGAGAGGAGAAGCATGGAGCCTCACTATGGCAACTGCCTGAAGCGTCTCCCCAACTCTACTTCCTTGTTCCCACAATTCTGCTCTGTCTACTCCACCTACCTAATTTTCTGTCTCTTAAAGGGCCAAGGCAGTTTTCTTTATTAATTAACCAATGAAAGAAACATAGACAGATAACTCTCCTCCATCATTTCCCCTTTTTCTGTTTAAACAGAAAAGAAAGGCTTCAACTTTAACATAGCAAAATTACATATAACAAAACAGTTATCAAGCAAGTATTACAGTTACAATATTTAAATCTATTTTATCTTTTATCATAACTAAGGAAAGCTATAACTATCTATTTATTCTTCAACTCCATCAAAGACTCCAGAAGGATATAATGCTACTTAAGTAAACAAGAAATAAGTAACTTATAAAACTCTAGAAATGACAGAGACAACTCGCTGCCTGGACAGTCACCCAAAGTTCCTCTGTACCGTTGGGGCATCCATCTTCGGGCTTCAGGCCCACAGTATCCAGCAGACATTTCCATGAAGCAGGAAATTCCAAAGACAGTTCAGTCACTTTCTGCTGTGTCCTGCAGAACGTCTCGCAGACTCTTTAATGAATCAGGAACCCCAAAAGGCCATCTCACCTTTAGGCAAGTTCAGCAGTCCTCTTTCTGTGGGTTCCTTGTGTCCAGTTTATGCAACAGTCCAGGCAAGAGCAGTTTCTTGCCCAAATGGCTAACAAACTCCATAAGTAGCCTCTTCGATGCCCATCTTCCTCTTGAAGTAGATTGGTGCTGCCAGGAGCAGACGTGTCTCATTGTCATGAAAAACCCTAAGTTATTAAAACATTAAATGCCATATTCTGCAGTCTTTGAAAGATATGAAGAATGTCTATCTAACTGAAATATATCTCATACATATCTAGAAAAATACTAATAACATGACTACAAGCTTAACTATTATCAATGATTATCCATTAACAACCTATATTTCCTAATTATACATTACAGTTTTTAAAATGAACTACAATCACAATAGCTTAATCAAGATCAGAAATACATATACATATTACAAAATTGACCTTAAAATCTATACCAATGCAAATTCATATGTATATCATCTCCCCCTTTAAATGTAAAAGAACATTTATAAGCAATATTTGGGAAAATGGGCACAGTTTTTTCTCTCCAAACTGCTTCCTGCTGAATGGGGGCGCTGTTATTTAGGTCTTTCATGGTGTAACCTGTGTGCTAGGTTCCTCTCAGTTGGCAGTCGAGTGAAGTAATTTTTTGAAGATGTTCATAGCAACCTTTCAGGAGGGCATGGTCTATCATGCCATATTGGGATAGAAGCAATCCACAGAGTCTCGTCCTCTGTGAAAACAAAAGAAGAAACTCTTTTCCAAAGCATCATGTTCTTAGATCCAAATCCTGAAGTCATACCATTAAAATGTCCATTCTGGTCTAGCCTGGCAGCCCATATAATGAAATGTCTCTCTGTATTTAGCTCCTTTACAGTCAAAAATTTCAAAGAAAACACAATAAAATACATAATCCAGACTCTCTGTGAATTTTCCATTTTTACGTGGCTTATATTTACTCTATCAATTAATTTATTCTGTCTCTTTAAACACTTTACCCTTTTTTTAAAGGCATTAACTTTATTTTCTATATTTTATTTTTTTCTCTTTTAAGCCTACGTGAGCCATTTAACGGCCTTCTATGTCTGAATCTTTCCTATTGTGAATCTGTAATTTTTTAATATCCAGGAGCACTTCTTAAAAGGTTAACCACTTCTTAAAAACTTAAGTTGCGCCAGGTAGAGGTAATACGGTACCGCCTGTTTACAGCCAAGTCTAAACCTTAACTGCGCTGTTATTATGGTAATTACTATAGACCTGCCTGAGGTCAGCACAGTTTAGCATGGTAGAGCAGAGCCAGAGCTGCTACAGCCTCAGTCATGGCGGCAGAGCACCAGGAAGCCGCGTTTTAAAATGACTCAGCTTTTTCTCTGCCGCTATTGCCAAAACAGGAAATCTCTCTATGGCACGTCCAGGCAAACAGCAAAAAGCTGTGTTAAACTCTCTCTCTCTCTCCTTTATTTAAAGCCCTCTCAGGTTTTTAAGTGGATTTAGTCACCACGTTGGAGCGCCAATCTGTCTCTTTAAAGGCTTTACCTTTTTTTTTGTTACTTAGTTTTTCTAGGGTCATGGACTATAGACTCATTTTTCTTTGCTTACTGCTAGTATCAGTTTATGAGTGAGTACATATGATGTTCATCTTACTTCACTCAGAATGGTTTTCTATAGTTCCATCCATTTGTATGCAAATTTAAAGATGTCATTTTTTTTTATTACCACTGAATAGTACTCCATTGTTAGAAGGTACCACATTTTCTCTATCCATTATTTAGTTGAGCAGCATTAAGGTTGTTTCCAGGTTCTGGCCATTAAAAATAATGCTACTATTAACATAGTTGAACAAATTCTTTGTAGCATGATTATCATTTGTGTGTATGCTTAAGAGTAGTAATGTGGCAGGATAGAGGATAAACTATTTATATATATGATAGTATATATAACTGACCCCAAAAACTCCACTAGAGAACTCCTGCAAATGATAAATAAATACCTTCAGTAATGTGACAGGATACAAGAGCAACTAAAAAAAAATCAGTAGCCCTCCTACATAGAAATGATAAAGAAGCTGATAAAGAAATCAGAGAAGCATCACCCTTCACAATAGTTACAAATAATATAAAATATCTTGGGGTGACCCTAACCAAGGAAGTGAAAAACCTGTTCAACAAGAATTTTACATCTTTGAAGAAATAAAAGAAGATATCAGAATATGAAAGATCTTCCATGCTCCTGGTTAGAATCAACATAATAAAAATGATAATTGTGCAATGCTGTGGGGCAATGGTCTGTTTCCTGTCACTTATACTTTAAATAAACACTGATTGACCAGTAACAAGGCAGGAAATTGACGCTGGGCAACCAGGCAGGAAGTAGAGCTGGGGCAAAGAGAACAGGAGAATTCTGGGAAGAAGAAATGTTCAGTCTGTAGTTGTCATTCAGACACAGAAGCAAGATGTTATTGCCTCGCTGAAAAAGGTATCAAGCCACGTGGCTAACACAGACAAAAATTATGGGCTAATAAAAGTTTTAAGATTTAATAAGAAACCTGAGCTCATAGATCAATCAGTTTATAATTAACATAAGCCTCTGTGTTAATCTTTGAGATTAAACAGCTGCAGGACTGGGTGGGACAGAAATCTTGGTCAACAGTACCAAAAGCAATCAATAGAGTCAGTACAATCCCCATCAAAATCCCAACACAATTCTTCAAAGACCTTGAAAGAACAGTAATCAGCTTTATATGGAAAAATAAAAAAGTACAGGAAAGCCAAAACAATTCTGTACAATAATAATGTGATATTTTGAAAATATAGGAAAAAGTACATGCCTCTGCATTTCCACTTCTAAGACTAGTTATGATTTCTGTATTTTCTTTTCGTGTCCAAACTTATTCATTATATAATATATACACATATGCACAATTTTTGCATATTGTCTACCTATTTAAAAATCACCCACAATTTTCCATCATTCTTTTATTAAAAATAAAATTTCTACCAAAATTTATTTACCCTTGGTAGTAAAGGGATTATATAGAATGCTCCTATCAACCTGTTACACAACATATTATACTTTTTTTTCTCATTGTTCCCTTATTATATCTGATACTACTGTATTTTACAAAAAATTTCTAATGAATTGTTCTTTTATGTTTTACACATTCGTCAGCTGATCCCTCTCTACAAACATGAAATATCTCACTTAAATTAATTATTCTCCCTTCTTCCAACCTTGTCTCCAGTGGTGTATGAGCTCCTTCTGTCTATGTGTTGTTTTCATTAATGGATAAAGAAACTACCTTGGTCTGTTGATAGGGTAGAACTTAGGTGGGCAGAGAAGTTGGAACTGAATTCTTGGAGGAAGAAAGTAGAACCAGAGGGATGTCATGGAGCCACCAGAGACAGACATTGGAAATTTTACCTGGTAACATGTGGCGATACACAGATTAATAGAAATTGTTTAAATTAAGATGTAAGAGTTAGCCAATAAGATGGTAGAGATAATGGATCAAGCAGTGATTTAATTAATACAGTTTCACTGTGATTATTTTGGGGCTAAACTAACAGGGTGGCTGGGACAAACAAGCAGCCCTCTTCTTCTTACACCCCAGTCTTCACAGATGCAGTTCAAATCCCCCTTGTAGACTTAACACCACAACACTTATGACAGTTCATAACTGTTTGCTTAAGTGTGTTTGCATTACCAAATATATCTGTTTCTATGTTTCTCATCATCTTGTTCTTAACAAGTGGTATATAATTTCTCCATATTTTAAATAAATATTAATAGAAGAAAAGAATAAATAAAATCTGTATCAATAACATCAAGATCATAACCAACTTCAAAATGAATACCTCATATAAAATTAAGCATAGACAGGTGTGCTACAAGGAGCACCTTTTGATTATATGACCTTTGTTTCACAATTCAGTTATACAATCTACTAAATGCTACTTTTTACTCATGTATTTCAGTGCCATTTTCCTAAGAATAAATACAAGAATTCTTTCATATTTTTCTTGGTAATATTAGAATGAAATTGTACAGTCTGTTGCTCAAAAAGTTCTAATTAATACTGCCAATACTGTACTTTTTCTAGTATTATAAAAAGTTCTGTTAAATTTTATGTTTGGTTTCATTAAGAGATGGATAAAATATCAGCATGTGTTTAGTAGAGGTACTTATCCAGGGACCAGTAATCATCACAATGAGACCACTATATCATAAGATTAAAATACAAATTACAAAAAGATGTCTAATTAAACTATCCATCCAGTAATTAAGTGTGGCTTATGATGGTGAGAGTATGCAATAAGTAAGAATAAAATGAAAAATAGAAGTCAGATTTCACACATCAACCACTGAAAGACTAGCACTTTTGAAACAAAAACCTCAGGAATGAATGAGTTTAGATGATTAAAAATAGATATATTTAGAGCAGAGATAGTGTTGATGCTAGTGAAGCATTTCCTCTTTTCCATGCCCCTTTTGAAATTTGTTTGACTCTACAAAAAACAGTTTTTCTGTTCTTGGGAAAGAATCATGTAACCATTCATATTTTTTATTGTATTATTCACTAGAAGGCTAAGAAGCAAATAACAAATACCAAGCATTCAACACAATTAATTAATTGACACAAACAACACCAGTGTGACTTGAGAACAAGACTGAGGTATCTTATTAAACCACAAACTAAGAGAACCCATATTTGAATGTAAGGGGGACAGAATCTCTGTGATTGTGTTGTTCCCCCAAGAAAAATTGATCAGGAATAAGAAGTGGCCATCTTATTTCTCTAGCATCCTGTCTAGGCTATGTAAGATATCCACTTCTGTCTCATCTTATTGAGAATATTTGGTGCATTGGCAGGGATGGACCAGTTGGAATGATGTAGAAATAAAGATGACAGGCATTGTCCTGAAAAACAAAGTGAAACAAGAACACTGTGACAAAATATAATTAAATCCTGATAACTTTAATATACATGTTTGTCACATAATCACCAATTTCTAGCAAATAAATTCAACAAAATATAGAAAGTATCCTTCACCATGATAAAGTGGATTTGTTCCTGAGAGAAAGGGATAATATGATACTTACAAATCAATAAATACAACAAGTTACACTAACAGAATCAAAGCATAAAATACTTGGATACCCTTTCTATAGATAAAGTGGAAAATCATTGAATTCAGTATATTTTCATCATAACATCTTTCAATAAATTGTTTAGAAGGAATTTGACTCAATCATAGAAAGGCATATTTGACTCCACCACAGCTATCAATATACTTAATTGAAAATGGATGGAAATTTCATTTCTAGATAGGGAAGGTGGTCCATTTCTGTAGATTCTATATAAGGCAGCACTCATAGGAACATTACTCAAGATAAGAAGATAAATCTGTTCTTAATGGAGGTATAAATGAAATTATCTACTTGATGAAAATCTTATTGTATAGAGAATTATGCATCATTCATCAAAATCTATTGCAATTCATGTGTGCAACAAAGTTGCTGTATAAAAAGCAAATGTGAAAAATAAGAATATAGCAACAAACAACTAACTGAAAAATACACTATAAATAAGTAAATTAGTAAATGGATAAAAAACAAAACAATATAATGATATGTAAATTTAAAGGAGTTGGACTATCTAAGTAAAGAAAACTATGGAAGTTAGAGAAAGAATCCAGAAATAGCAAATGAAAACCCATGGCTTTTTTGGCAGACTTAATATTGTCAGTAAAACTATAGTGTGCTTTCAGTTTTACATCCAGGTTCCAACTCCTTCTAAAGTTCTTTCTTAAACCATGGCCTTAAAGATACAAAAACAAAAACCTCGGTGAAGTTAATATTTGTTTTATATCTATCCATAATTTTATGGCTAAAATGGAAATAAAATGTGTTTTTAAATACTTGATGTTTTGAACCAGATTTTCATGTATACTGAAGTGACACTAATATTTTCTTTGTCTCCAAGGAATATTTGAAATCTTTATCCTCTTTTTATACCTTTCAAGTCTTATGATTATAAGTGTCTAGTATTAGGGAAATACTCTAAGATGTGAGATAAATTTCAGCTTATAGAAATCAGATGTTTTTTTGATTATATACATAACAAGAATATTAGCAAAAATTAAGAGTTTGCTTTCCTCTTTGAGAGGTCATAGTAAATCCAGGGAGATGTCTCAATTGGTAAAGACTGTTACTGACAAGACTGGTAACCCCAGTTACATCCCTAAAACCCACTCAGTGGAAAGAAAATTGTTCTCTGCTTTTACACAAGAGCTATAATATGTATAAGCACATAAACACACACAAACACACACACCACAAATGTTATGGCCACTATAATACTTTTTAAACTAGTTCTTCTTTAATGATTTTATTGAGCTATAGATTTTCCTTAGCTCCCCCCTCCTTCAACCCTTTCCCATGGTCCCCATGTTGCCAATTTACTCAGGATATCTTGTCTTTTTCTACTTTCCATGTAGATTAGATCATGTATGTTTTTCTTAGAGGCCTCATTGTTTTCTAGGATCTCTGGGATTCTGAATTGTAGGCTGGTTTTCTTTGCTTTATGTATAAAAGCCAGTTATAAGTGAGTATACATAATATTGTATTACCTCACTCAATATGATGTTTTCTAGATCTATCTATTTGTTTACAAATTTCAAGATGACATTATTTTTTTCTGCTGTGTAGTGCTCCATTGTTTAAATGTACCACATTTTTCTTATCCATTCTTTGGTCAAGGGGCATTTAGGCTCTTTCTTGGTTCTGGATATGACAAACAATGCTGCTAGGAATATAGTTTACCACATGTCCTTGTGGTATGATTAAGCCTCTTTTTAGTATATACCCGAAAATGGTATTGCAGGGACTTAAGTTATGTAGTTTCCTAATTTTCTGACATATCCCCATACTGATATCTAAAGTGGCTGTACCAATTGGCACTCCAACCAGGAATGCAGGGGTGTTTTTCTTACTGCACAACCTCTCTAGCATAAGCTGTCATCAGTGTTTTTGATCTTGGCCATTTTTACAGGTGTAAGATGGAGTCTCAGAGTTGTTTTGATTTGCATTTCTCTGATGACTAAGGATGTTGAGAACTTCCTTAAGTGTCTTTCAGCCATTCTATATTCCTCTGTTGAGAGTTCTCTGTTTAGGTCTGTACTCCATTTTCTAAATCAGATTATTTATTCTTTTGATGACCAATTTCTTTAGTTTTTTGTATATTTTGGAGATTAGCCCTATGTCCAATGTGGGGTTGGTGAAGAATTTTTTCCATTATGTAGACTGCTGTTTTATCTTTTCACTATTTTCTTTGCTTTACAGAAGCTTTTCATTTTCAGGAGGTCTCATTTATTTTTCTCCTAGTGACTGTGCTACTGGGGTTATATTAAGGAAGTGGTCTCCTGTGCCAATGTGCTCAACTGTACTTCCCAATTTTTCTTTTATGAGGTTCAGTGTGGTTGGCTTTATTTTGAGGTCTTTGGTCCATTTGGACTTGAGTTTTGTGCATGGCGATAGATATGGATCTATTTCATTCTTTTACATGTTGATATCCCATTATGCCAGCATCATTTGTTGAATTTTCTTTTTTTTTCATTATATATTTTTTGCTTCTTTGTCAAAAATCAGGTGTTTGTATGTGTGTGGATTAATATCTGGGTCTTCACTTTGGTTCCATTGTTCCTCCTGTCTGTTTTTGTGTCAATACCAGGCTGTTTTCAGGACTTTAGTTCTATAGTAGAGTTTGAAGTCAGGTTTGTAGTTGAGTTTGTGGTGCCTTCAGATGTTCCTTTATTGTACAGGATTGTTACAGTTATTCTGGATTTCTTGCTTTTTCATATGAAGCTAAGTACTCTTTTCTCTGCCTTTTTTCCTTTCTTTATTATTAAAAATTTCTGCTTCCTCCCAGCCTCCCATTTACTTCCCCCTTCCACCTCCACTCCCCTCCCTCTCGTGCCCAATGAGCAGTAAGGGTTCACTGCCCTGTGGGACGTCCAATTTCCTCCCCCCTCCATACAGGTCTAGGAAGGTGAGCATCCAAACAGGCTAGTGCCCCACCCCCAAAGCCAGTATGAGTAGTAGGATCAAAATCCAGTGCCATTGTCTTTGGAGTCTCAGCAGTCCTCATTGTCCAACATGTTCAGGGAGTCCAGTTTTATCCCGTGCTTTTTAGTCCCAGTCTAGCTGGCCTTGGTGATCTACGATTAGATCAGCCCCACCATCTCAGTGGGCAGGTACACCCCTCGCAGTCCTGACTTCCTTGCTCATGTTCTGCCACCTTTTGCTCCTCATTTGGACTTTGGGAGCTCAGTCCGGTACTCCAAAGTGGGGCTCTGTCTCTCTCCATCCATCACCAGATGAAGGTTTTATGGTGATATGCAAGATATTCATCAGTATGGCTATAGGATCTTGCCTTGTCCAGCTCCCTCTCCTCAGCTGCCCAAGGAAGTAGCTGGGGGCAACTCCCTGGATACCTGGGAACCTCTCTAGAGTCAAGTCTCTTGACAACCCTAAAATGGCTCCCTTAATTAAGATATATGCTTCGCTGCTCCCATATCCACCCTTCCTATATCCCAACCATCCCATTCCTCCAAGCTCTCCCCATCCTCCCCTTCACACTTTTCTCTCCCCATCTCCCCTTGCCCCCCTCCCACCCCACCCCCAAGTTCCCAATTTTTGCCCGGCAATCTTGTCTACTTCCAATATCCAGGAGGATAACTATATGTTTTTCTTTGGGTTCACCTTCTTATTATCTTCTCTGGGATCACGAATTATAGGATCGATGTCTTTTATTTATGGCTAGAAACCGATTATGAGTGAGTTCATCCCATGTTCATTTTTTGGGTCTGGGTTACCTCACTCAGAATAGTGTTTTCTATTTCCATCCATTTGCATGCAAAATTCAAGATGTCATTGTTTTTATCGCTGAGTACTACTCTAATATGTATATATCCACACTTTATTCATCCATTCTTCCACTGAAGGGCATCTAGGTTGTTTCCAGGTTCTGGCTATTACAAATAATGCTGCTATGAACATAGTTGAACAAATGCTTTTGTAATATGATTGGGCATCTTGGGTATATTCCCAAGAGTGGAATTGCTGGGTCCTGGGGTAGGTTGATCCCGAATTTCCTGAGAAACCGCCACACTGCTTTCCAAAGTGGTTGCACAAGTTTACATTCTACCAGCAATGGATGAGTGTACTTCTTGCCCACAACCTCTCCAGCAAAGGAATCATGGGTGTTTTTTTTTTTATTTTAGCCAATCTGAAAGGTGTAAGATGGTATCTCAAAGTTGTTTTGATTTGCATTTCCCTGGTCGCTAAGGAGGTTGATCATGACCTTAAGTGTCTTTTGGCCATTTGAAATTCTTCTGTTGAGAATTCTCTGTTCAGTTCAGAGGCCCATTTTTTAATTGGGTTAATTAGCATTTTAAAATCTAGTCTCTTGAGTTCCTTATATATTTTGGAGATCAGACCTTTGTCAGTTGCGGGGTTGGTGAAGATCTTTTCCCAGTCAGTAGGCTGCCTTTGTGTCTTAGTGACAGTGTCCTTTGCTTTACAGAAGCTGCTCGGCTTCAGGAGATCTCATTTATTCAATGTTGCCCTTAATGTCTGTGCTGTTGAGGTTATACATAGGATGTGGTGTCTTGTGCCCATATGCTGTAGAGTACTTCCCACTTTCTCCTCTATCAGGCTCAGTGTGTTCAGATTAATATTGAGGTCTTTAATCCATTTGGACTTGAGTTTTATGATAGATATGGATCTACATTTATTCTTCTACAGGTTGACATCCAGTTATGGCAGCACCATTTGTTGAAGATGCCCTCTTTCTTCCATTGTGTACTTTTAGCTCCTTTATCAAAAATCAGGTGTTCATAGGGTTGTGGGTTAAGATCCAGGTCTTCTATTTGATTCCATTGGTCAACTTCTCTGTTTTTATGCCAATACCAATGTGTTTTCAATACTGTAGCTCTGTAATAGAGTTTGAAATCAGGGATGGTAATGCCGCCCGAAGTTCCTTTACTGTATAAGATTGTTTTGGCTATCCTGGGTTTCTTGTTTTTTCATATAAAGTTGATTATTGTCCTCTCAATCTCTGTGAAGAATTTTGATGGGACCTTAATGGGGATTGCATTGAATCTATAGATTGCTTTTGGTAGAATTGCCATTTTTACTATGTTGATCCTCTCAATCCAAGAGCAAGGGAGATCCTTCCATTTTCTGTTATCCTCTTCAATTTCTTTCTTCAAAGACTTAAAGTTCTTGTCAAATAAATCCTTCACATCCTTGGTTAGAGTTACCCCAAGATATTTTATGCTATTTGTGGCTATTGTGAAAGGTGATACTTCTTTTATTTCCCTCTCTGTTTCCTTATCTTTTGTGTATAGGAGGGCGACTGATTTTTTGGAATTGATCTTGTATCCTGCCATGGTACTAAAGGAGTTTATCAGCTGTAGGAGTTCTTTGGTAGAGTTTTTCAGGTTGCTTATGTACACTATCATATCATCTGCAAATAACAAAAGTATAACTTCTTCCTTTCCAATTCAAATTCCCTTGATCCCCTTATGTAGTCTTATTGCTATTGCTAGAACTTCACGCACTATATTGAAGAGATAAGGAGAGAGTGGAGAGCCTTGTCGTGTTCCTGATTTTAGTGGAATAGCTGTGAGTTTCTTTCCATTTAATTTGATGTTAGCTGCCGGCTTGCTCTAAATGTCCTTTATTATGTTTAGGAATGACCATTGTATCCCTAATCTCTCCAAGACCTTTATCATAAAAGGGTGTTGAATTTTGTCAAATGCTTTTTCAGCATCTAATGAGATGATCATATGTGTTTTTTTTCCTTCAGTTTATTTATATGATGGATTACATTGATAGATTTGCATATGTTGAACCAGCCCTACATCTCCAGGATGAAGCCTACTTAATCATAAAGCATGATTTTTTTGGATGTGTTCTTGGATTCAGTTTGCCAGTATTTTATTGAGAATTTTTTCATCGATGTTCAGGAGTGAGATTGGCCTGTAATTCTCTTTCTTGATTATTTGTGTGGTTTAGGTATCAGGGTAACTGTAGCTTCATAAGAGGAATTTGGCAATGACTCTTCTGTTTCTATATTATGAAATACATTAAGGAGTATAGGTATTAGGTCTTCTTGAAAGTTCTGGTAGAATTCTGCATTGAAACCATCAGGTCCTGGGCTTTTTTTGGTAGGGAGGTTTCTGATAACAGTTTCTATTTCTTTGCAACTAAAAGGACTATTTATATAGTTCACCTGGTCCTGGTTTAACTTGGGTATATGGTACTTATTTTTAAAATGTCCATTTCTTTTACACTTTCCAATTTTGTGGCATATAGGCTTTTGTAGTAAGATCTAATGATTCTCTGAATTTCCTCTGTGTCTGTGGTTATGTCTCCTTTTCATTTCTGATCCTTTTAATTGTGTGTTCTCTCTCTGCTGTTTGATTAGTTCGATAGGGGTTTGTCAATCTTGTTGATTTTCTCCAAGAACCAGCTTTTTGTTTCATTGATTCTTTGGATTGTTTTCTGTGTTCCTATTTTGTTGATTTCCACCCTCATTTTGATTATTTCCAGTCTTCTACTCCTCCTAGGTGAGTCTGCTTCTTTTTTCTAGAGCTTCCGGTGTGCTGTCAAGTCTCCATGAGTGCTTGCATCCATTGTGTCTCAGTTTCTGCAGTACATCTATCCAGGACCTTCTGGCTTTCATGGTGTCCATAGAGAAGTCAGGTGTAAGTCTGATAGGTTTACCTTTATAATTTACTTGACCTTTTTCCTTTGCAGCTCTTAATATTCTTTCTTTATTCTGTATGTTTTGTGTTTTGATTATTATATTGCGAGGGGATTTTTTGATAGAGTCTATTTGGTGTTTCTGTATGCTTCTTGAACCTTCACAGGAATAAATTTCTTTAGATTGGAAAAGTTTTCTTCTATAATTTTATTAAATATATTTTCTAGACCCTTGAGCTGTATTCTTCTTCTCCTTCTTCTACCCCTATTATTCTTAAATTTGGTCTTTTTATTGTTTCCCAGATTTCCTGAATGTTTTGTGATGAGAATTTGTTTGATTTGCTTATTTCTTTGATCAATGCATATGTTTTCTCTATAGTATCTTCAGAATCTGAGATTCCTTCTATCTCCTGTATTCTGTTTGTTATGCTTGTTACTGTAGTCTCTATTCATTTACCTAGATTTTCCATATACAGCCGGCCTTCAGTTTGTGGTTTTTTTTTCCTTGCCTCCATTTCAGTTTTCAAGTCTTGAACTGTTTCCATTATCTGTTTGATTGTTTTTCCTTGGTTTCCTAGGATATAATTTATGGATTTACTCAGTTCTTCAAACTTTTTAGTTTATTCTTCTCATCCATTTCTTTAAGGGAGAGTTTCACCTCCTCTTTAAGGGCCTCTATCACTTTCAAAAAGTCAAGGTTTTCTACTTCTTGATTGAGGGTTCAAATCCTCCTGTTGTAAGATTGCTGGGTTCTGGTGATTTCATGTTGTTTTTAAGATTGTTGGAGGATTATTGCATTGGCACTTGCCCATCCCTTCTCCTGAATGCTTCTCTATGGATCTCTTTACAGCATCAGGTGGTCCTTGCTTACCAAAGAGCTAGTAGACAAGGGCCTACCTTGCTGCAGGCAGGCTATGAAACAAAAGAAACTCGGCCCGCCAGTTGCACTCCCTCTCTGTGAAGAATTATTGATGGTATTTTGATGATCATTGCATTGAATTTGTAGAATGCTTTTGGTAAGATTACCACTTTACTATGTTAATTCTATCTACCCAAGAGTATATTCCCATTTTCTGGTGTCTTCTTCAATTTCTTTATTCAAAGATTAAGTTTCTTATCATACAGGTCTTCTACTTGTTTGGTTAGAGTAACTCTGAGATATTTTATGCTATTTTTGACTATTGTGAATGGTGATGCTTCTCTGATTTCTTTCTCAGCCCATTTATTATCTGTGTAAAGGAGGACTATTGATTTTGGTTTTCTTTCTTTTTTTGTTGAGTTAATCTGATATCCTGCTACATTACCAAAAGCATTTATGAGTTGAAGTTCCTTTGTTGAATTTTTGGGTTTGCTTATGTAAACTATCATATCATCAGCAAATAGTGAGAGACAACTGCAATAATTTTAGAAATGCATTGAACTGCCTGCAAAACTACCAAATTCAATAAAATTCAAAGTTATATAGGTACAGTATCTTAAGGGAGTTTTATTCCACTTTTCTCCTTCCTAATTCAAGATTTTCTTCATGCCTATTGCTCTAATATACCAAAAATTGTTGTTTCAGAACAAAATGAAGTAGTACTTTTAATACCAAAATTTTTAATACCCAATATTATTTCACCATAATTATTTAATTTGGCATTGAGGTAGTCATTAGCTTATTAGTGCATTGAAAGCTAAAGTATGTAAATGATTCAATAACTAGATATCAAGAAACTAAAGCTACCTAAAGACTAATCTGTTCCACTTTTAGGGCATATATCACCCCCCAAAAAAAAAATACCACATCCTACCAAAAGGCCACTTGTTCAACTATATTCATAGTTGCTTTATACATAATAACTAGAAACTGGAAAAAAACTAGATGTCCCTCAACAGAAGAATGAATAAAGAAAATGTGGTTACATTACACAATGGAGTATAAGGAGTATTACTCTGCTGTTAGAAAAAATATCATGAAATTTGAAGGCCAATGAATAGAGCTAGAAAAAAATTAACCTGAGAAAGGGAACTCAGATTCAGAAAGACAAACATGATATATACTCACTAATCACACTAAAATCCATTGATCCAGAGAAGTTAGATAAATATGAGAGCTCTAGGCAGGACTCTAGAGCTCCCTGAGAAAGGGAGATGGAATGTGGGTTGGGGGAGATGGGAATAAGATGGGAGAGGGAAGGAAGGAGGGAGAGAATACTGGGAGAGACAACAGAAACATGCAACATGAGGGCCTGCCTGGTTCACTGCAGCTGTTTAAGCCCCAAAGGATATCACACAGAGATCTCCATAAGTTATAAAACTGATTAGCCCATTATCTCAGTCTTCTTATTAGCTCTCATAGCTTATATTAACCCATTATTCTTATCTATGTTAACACATGGCTCAGTACCTTTCTGTCTGGGGAAGATCACATCTTGCTTCTTCGTTGGTGTGGGCTGGACTGGCAGGAATGGGCTTTCTCATTCCAACTATTCTCCTGTTCTCATTGCTCCACCTCTACTTCCTGTCTGATTTACCTGCCTATACTTCCTGCCTAGCCAATTAAGCATTTAATTTAAAACATGATTGACAGAATACAGACAATTCTCCTGCACCAGAAATAGGTGGGCATTTGGGGGTGATAAAAAGGACATAGCATACTGGAAGATTACCAGAACCTATAAGACTGTCCCTGGTGAGGACACCTATTAATGGATAATATATAACCTGAACCAGCCATCTTCTGTAACTAGTCTAGGTTCCCAATGTTGGGACTGGGACACCAACACCAGCCACAACATCTATGAGCCACAGCTTTCCCTGCCTAAAAGATGTGATAGGGTAATGGTGGCTAAAACTTTTAGGAGTACCCAGCCAATTATTGGTCTAATCTGAAGGTTACTCCAAGAGAGCAAGCAAATGACTGACACTGCTTAAACATCTGGAAATTTGGTGGCTCAGAGAACTAAGATAGAACCACACCCAAACAAAAAAAGGTGAATAAAACGATTTCTAAAAATGTTCTACTATACTGATAGGGGTGGTAGCTAGCCTAATAATCATCAGAGGCTTCTTACAGCAATGTATAAGAGCAGATACAGAGATACACAGCCAAATGTTAGGGGTGCTTAGGGAACTGTACAGAAGAGGGGTCAGTGGATTATAAGAGTCATATGGGTCTTTTAAAATAATTTTTTTAATGTGAACAATGTGGAGAGAATTTTCCAATTCTAAGAACTTGTGAAAATAGTGTATGTTTAGGATAAGGTGGACTTGTGCTATATCATGTAACATTCTTAGTAAAAATGATGAATGTGCATAAGATGAAAGCCAGATGTACAAACTTGAAGGGGAATTTAAAAAGATAATAAAAGTAAGAATTGAGACAAAGAGGACTGTCCCAGAAATAAACATTGAGGTCAATAGTTGAAGTCATTATTCCTAGGCTAAAGGTAAGGTGTGAAAGTTGGTAACAGTTTGAGTGTTTGAAGTTACTTTATATCTGCTTGCCTCCCCAGCCATGCTCTATAGTTTGTCTTCCAACATTACAGATTTAAACATTCTCAAATTCTTCTGCTTGGTGTCCATGTATATTTGCATTATCTCATCCAAAATAAGCTTCTCATTATTTAAATAGACTATGTTTAATCCTTAACACACTGGAAGTATCAATTCCCCTTGGTAAACCTCCTTAACCACTTCTAGAAACTTGCTAAGTTTCCTTGCATTCTTAACTCATCAAACAATTACATGGAAGGATACTGTTCATTCTTAATTATCTTTGAATCCCTGATCTTACCACAGTACATGACTGGTACATTTCTGGTCACTAAGGAAGTTAATATGATAAAGGAGGAGAAAATTCTGTGATGGTGTGGATCAGAACTTTTAGGATGTTATTAGTGCCTTAAAGGTTACAACATACTTTACAGGCATATCAAACTTTTATGATTATGGAAAACTCTCAAGAGAAACTGTAGAAAAGACAAATTATTTACTTTAACTAATAGTTTTAGAATTTTCAGTCATGGGTATTTGGATCTACTACTGTGAACCTGAGGTGGGGAAAATCATCCTAATGGCAAGAGTTTGTGAAGGAAGAGCCTATTTAACTTATATTGGCCCAGAAAGAATGGAAAACAACAGGGACCAGGGCAAGAATTGATATATTCTGATAAGATATACCTCAGAGACCTCTTGGAAAGGCCACATCTTGCACACTTCCACAGCATATCAATAATCAAAATTTGAAATCATCATGGATTAATCTACTGATATCTTCAAGATACAATCCTTTCTTCCAAACCCAATCTATGAATATTGCTTGTCTCAAGGACCAAGGGTTCAATATTTTAAGACATTTCTTTGAACAAATAAGGGTTCATATACAAAGCACCATACTAGGAAAAGGGGGAGGTAAAAGAGTTTATTAGAACTTCAACAAGGCAAGCTAAAATCAGAATAAATCCTTAACCAGAGCCCAATTTGCAGCATAATTAAGGCTACAAAAGAATATTATCCTTTCTGGGAGTATCCACAACATTGGATAGGACCAAGTAAAAAGCACAATCACTTTCAGACACTCTAGGTTATTGGGGTTCAAGCGATTAATGTTTCTGAAAAAAGAAGGGAGGGTACTTGAAAACCAGTGAAGCAAAACATAAATGCCAGAGCTATATGAGTCTGATTGACTAAAGAAATAAAGTAGACAATGTAGGTTAATACCTTCGCTAGCATATACTCGGAGAAGCTTTGCAAGGAGCTCCAAGCTATTCCAGTTTTACTTCCCTCCTCTGTAAAATGGGAATGAAATATTGTTATGGAAAAACCTTTTTGTACACTGTGAAGATGTGTCTATCTATGTCAAGGTGCATTTCATTTGGTGTAATAAAAGGCTACTGGTCAAAACCTAGGGTTAGGCAGGAGAGCCAAACAGAAAGGACTCTGGGAAGAAGAATGGCAGAGCTACAGAAGATTCTGCAGGAGACAGGGAGAAGAGGGTAAACATGCCATACTGAATAAAAGTACTACCATGTGTTCAAAAGTAGATAAGAAATATTCGTTAATTTAAGTTGTAAAAGCTAGTTATCATCCCTAAAGTATTAGCTGAGCATTTATAATTAATGTTGAATTTCTGTGTGGTTATTTGGTAATCAGAATTCCCAATGAAAACCTCTGCCTACAAAAGAACACATAACATATTCTCAAGTAGTTAGTGGGATGGAATACTCATTGCCAAAAGAAGTTGTTCAAAGCAATATTACTATATTTCTTGTCTTCTCTTTTATAAAAATCAAACCTATCTACTTTAGAACTTGAGTTTCCCTAATTTTTAGTGTGTGCAATGATCAAAATACAAGCTCCTTCATTGCATTTATGAGGAAAGCAGATATATTCTTTAAGCACAAATATTTAAATCTGGTAGTGAATACAGATGATGGATATATGAGAAAAAGTTTCTTTTTAGTTTCATGTGGGATTCCCCTCTGTATGCTGTGAATGCCATTTGTTAATCAAGAAAATTCTTTAGGCCTATAGCAGGGCATAACAGAGCTAAAAGAGGAAAAATTAAATTGAAAGCTGAGAGAAAGAAGGCAAAGTCAGGAGACTCCATGTAGCCACCAAAGGGATGCGAGCTGCCAGCAGTAACCATGGCGGTAAGCCACAGCCACATTAATAGAAAAGGGGTTAAATTAAGATATAAGAGTTAGCCAATAAGAATCTAGAGCTACTAGACCAAGCAGCGATTTTAATGATATAGTTTTGAGTGATTATTTCGGGAGTCTGGGCTGTGGGGAAATGAATAAGCAGCCTTATACAACATTAGTTTCTTCAATAAAGCATAAAATGAGTGATTTTTTTTAAAGTACACACAGACACACACAGAGAATTCTTTCTATGTCTACAAAGAAATAAATTTAAAAAATATAGAAGTCATTGAAAATGTCTCTTAAAAGTATATTAGATAAATTGCCAATGGGGCAAAACTCAATTTAGACTATTAAATTTCACCACCAAGTGAGCTAAAGCACCCATGTGGACACTGTTTAAAACTGATTCAGAAACAGCCAATGAGTCAGTTCTAAATTCTTTTCTAATCACACATAAGACAAATTTAATATTGCTACTGAATATTGAGAAAAATCAACATGTTATGTATTAATAACTTGTAAATAATTTACATATTTAAAATCCTGCGGTCATCCATGTTACTCAGCATTGGTATTACTCTCTCAAGGCTGTATTACTTATGCATCAGCAAATCAAATTTATTCCATCAGCCTGCATTATTCCAACCGAAACTGCTGAAATAGTTTGTCAATTAATCATTGAAACCCAGAATATAGTATACTAAATCATAAGAATTCTGAAAATAAACCAATTAAAGCTGAACTTTAGGTTACTAATGACACCTTACACATATGTACTGCTTCAAATAAGTACACAAATGCATAGATACTTGAAAATAGTCATAAATGGAAAAACTGTGGTATATTTTAATAACTGATGAGTAAAAATAAGGCTGAATGACATGTTCAATATATAACAACATATTCAATCACTGATTTCCAAGAACTCTTAAAGAAAGTCAATTAGAAAAGAAAATCAAAACACAGGCATAGTAAAAACTGAAAGGTATAAACACGAGTTCTTCTTGCCATTTTCTACTGGTACAATTCCAGAGATAGCAGCACTCATTTATTTCCGCAATAGCCTTAAAAAGCCATCTAAACTGTATTGACACATGTAGGAAGCAATGAGTATTCTATCACCATAAAAAAGTAATAACATTTATAGTGAGGATCTGGTAGCCAAGTGAATAGGTTTACCTGGATTTACCTCCTGAAAAATATATGTTTCCTGAGCCTCTAAGGAGTCTAAAAGAAAATATGGAGATGTCATTGCCAGTAAATGTGTATTTTTGAAGTACAATGTAGCTTGTCAGAGTCCCTCCAAGTTATATTCTGTAAATAATCAAAAAAGCCCCCCTCAGATGATTTCATATAAATGTAGCATATTTAATTTCTGTAAACAGAACTTTTAATATAATTAGTTTTTAATTGATTTTAATGTAATTTTTGAAATAGTCTTTCTCTCTGTGAATCAAAATTAGAAAAGAACCCCCCCAACCCAACACAAGGCCCATTTTAAGTTTCATTGGCTGTAGAACTAACTAAAACTCATAAAAATATATAGGGACTACAGAAGCAATTCACTACAAACCACTGAAAATTTCTCTAGCAATTAGGAAATGACCTTTGAGTTAGGAAATAACCTTTGAGCAACACACAACTATGACACTTTATTTTTCAATTCATTCTAATTTGATTTTATAAACAGAGCACTCATACATTTAAAAATATTCTCTCAGGGCATGGTTTTTTAACATTGCAAAATGTACCAGCTGTTAAAAAAGATATACTAGGAAAGGATGAGCAGTTTTCTCTGAGAAAAAGAAAATTAATTCAGGTAATAAGAGAACAAATTTTTATGGTCTTATATTACTCTTAATTAAAAATACTTTTATGAAATGAGCCATTAACATTCATTTTAAAGTTTTGTTTACTATATAATTTTGTAAAATCAGAATATGATCATGGTATAAGAATTTTCATTTGAAAGAAATTTTTCCTAAGCCATTGATTTTAATCTCTATCACCAAACCCTGTCAACTACTAATGAATTTTCTGAAAGCATTTAATTACTGTGTGTCTTAGAATGCTATAAATAAGAGATCTTACAATATGAATTTTTGTCATTGGTTGGTTTCTGTTTTTCAGTGTGTTTCAAGGGTTTCTTCAATTTTTTCCCTTTTTTAGAGATGTGTTTAATTTTACAAAGATAAACATTTTTATTTTTATTTTTCTCATAGTGGACATGAAGCTTTTACTGAAAAAAAAGCTATTTTTGCAAATATTTTCACCCTTTGTTAATTTTTTAAAAATCCCAGGCTGATTTCTAATCTTACTGTGTAGTTTAAAATTGTATGGACATATATTAGGGTCTCAGATATTTGAAAGTATTTATGACATGAGTACTTTTTTATTATTACCCTGTATGCATCACAGAAAAACAATAAGATTTTTATAAATAAATTCCTGATTAACTGTTAGTAATTTGATCATCTCTCTATATATTTTTGAAGTTATTCTATTTAAATCATTACCAAGATTTTAGACTGTTTTTCTAAGTATTTCATAATTATTACTTTTACTTTTTAAATTTGAAATAGATCTTAATTAACATTTAAAACCACAATTAGATGTTATAATATAGCATACATTGTTTTGATAAAAATATATTATCATAAGGATTAAATCAGATTAAATAAATGCATCAACTCACCTGACATTTAAATGTTGTGACAAAACATTTCCTTTCATGTGTACATATCCCTTCTGAGATCTGTAATTTTGTTTTGATAGCAATGATTAATTACAGAGTGCTATAGGAAGTCCTACAGCCAGTAGTTACCTTCCCACTAGGCTGTGCCCTCTTATACTATTTATGCCAATGTAGAGCATTTGTCCTGCTCTCTTTTCTGGCTGTGTGGGATTTGGATTCTGATCTAGATTCCAGCAGGACTCTGATTTGGGAGTCTACCCCTAAATAAATAACCATCTATTGCTCAATTCTGAGCTAGCATGGGATTCTTTTAGCATCCATCTTTATCTGGTCCCCATTTGGATAAGACTCCACACCTATCAGGTGAATGGGCTACAGGCCTAGTTGGTCCACAGCCCAGTCAGTCTCCCAATCCTGCCCCCATGTGCTTGCTTATACCAAAGCAGGTTTGGAGAACCCCTGCCACAATGTGGCAAATTGGAAGTTGCCAAAGCGCCACACATGACTGCCACATTCCCTGGCACAATTCCCTGGAATGGTTCCTTGCGCTGGCATGGCAACTTAGTGCAGTTTCTGGTTTCTGATCCCTGCCCATGAGTTTCTGGGTTTCTTGCTCCCATGTATGGAATTGATTTAATAGTCTTTTCATTTGTCAAGGCAAAGCATATTTCTTAGTATTTAACCAGGTACTAATTTGGGAAACCTAAAGTCTCTCAGAAACTAAAGTGGCTCAGGACCATTCCTGCCAACAACTGCCAACTCTGGTAAACACGAAATCTGCTGGACAATAAAGATCTCAGTTATACCAATCACATAATAGGATATTAATAATTCATATTATAGACTACATTAATATTGAAACTTTTAGTAACTTTTTGCTAATACTATGGATTGTATTATGCAAGGCTTATATGGTTATGGTGATGGTTCAATTTATTGGGTATTGGGACTCGATTTTGTTCTTCTTATTCTCTCATTAAGAAAGAATGTGGCACTTTTAGGAATGATACAGTCTTCACAGATTAATAATGCACAGCTAGTTGACAGGATTAATACTATAGAAAATCAAAAGTTACCCCCCCAAATTAATGCTATTAAGAAGGATAACATTAATTTGACAGACATAATTGAACCCATATCTAAGGGTACTAAGAAGTTATCTAAAAGAATTTATACTATTAAATTTGGCAATCAAAATTTGTTAAAAGGGTATAATAAGTTAGCAGACAGAGTATCTCTTCAGGATGGCAATCTGCATGCTATTTAAGTAATGTCCAAGGATGAGATGTTATTTTTAAAGGAGAAACTTTCGACCTTGGAATCACATTTTCAAAATGAGGACCAGAGGCTAGGTGCCTCAATGTAATCACTAGAAGTATATACAGGCCAGGAGATTCAGGCTTTACAAAAGACAACAGTAAAAAGATTTGAAATAATTGAGGAAATTATTGGACCTAATGAACAGGGAAATAAGGCACAAGTATAGGATTCAACATTGTCAGTAGCTGTCAGAGATGACTTACCCAGGGTTTTAGTTTCCTATGCTTTAATATACTCTGACAAAGCATCAAATTCTAAAGGCCAAAAGAATCCAAAGAAGGCAGTTGGATACATATGGGAATGAATGATCTAAAAGAAATTAAGAAAGCTGTTGTAACTCATGGTTTGCATTCCACATTTGTTAGGGAGATGATAAAGTCATGGTCTTCTTGCATCAAAGCAATGCCACATGACTGGATTCAGTTAGATTCAGCAGTCCTGGATGATGCTCCTCAATTAATGTTTAGAATTTATTTCAGAGAGGATGCAAAAATTTTGGAATAACAGGGAAAAGCAAAAGGCCTTGAGACTTCCCAAGAACAAATTCTTTGTTAAGGTACTTATGCTGATTCAGAGGTTCAAGTTCTTTACAATGAACAAATCTTGTCCCTATGCAACAAAGCAGCCTTAAATGTTGGTATAGGATTAAAGAACTAAGAAAATGAATTAGATCATATATAAGAGTTAAACAGGGCCAGAGAGAACCCTTTACTAACTTTTTTACAAGGATTTACTAAGGCTGTGCAAATAGGAATAACAGACCCAAATGCTAGATGAGTACTTATTGAATCTCTGGCTTTTGAAAATTCCAACTTAGAATAAGAAAGATACTTGGGTTTTAAAGGGTAGGTCAGCACTTAGAGAGGAATAGATCCTGCATACAATGAACAATGAGATATTTGACAATGATACTGAATCTTTGGTAGGAGAAGCAATTTCCAAAGGAATGAGGAGGCATCAAAATGCCAAATGTTTTAATTGTGGTAGAATAGGACATCTGAAAAAGGATTGTAGACAAGTAATTCCTAGAAGTAATATCTCCTCTGGGAATGGCAAGAATAGGAGGACTCAGCCTTCATGTATATGTAGAAGGTGTGGAAAAGGCTGACACTGTACCAATGAATTCAGATCAACCAAAGATAGACAAAACAACCTGATACCATCGGGAAACTCCTTGAGGGACCTCTCATAGGCCCCCAAACCAAAAGTTGTCCAGTCATTCCCAGTCACTGTGGAAGACATGTCTCACCAGGAAAATTAAAAAAAAAAAAACCAGAGCCTTCTGTAAAAGAACTTACTGTTCTAGATGATGGCATAAACATGGAGGATACGTCAAAAATTCCAATAGCAAATAGGAAACATATATTCTGACTTCTATAAATGATCAAAGACCAAAGCTAAGAGTGTACATAAACATCATTGTCATTGTTGGTTTGATAGAAATGGGTGTCATCATGAGTATCATTACTCCAGAATCTTGGCATCCAAATTGGCCTCTTCAAAAGGCAGATGTTCAATTACTAGGATTTGGAATCATATCTCAAGATAAACAAAGCACAAGATGGCTTGACTGGATTGAAAGAGGTCAAAGAGGGAAGCTGAGGCCATAAGTGGCAAATATTGAATTAATTTTATATGGTTGTGACCTGCTTCAGCAATGAAATATATGAATTAAGAATCCTGCACTCCCAGAAACTCATAATTCTGGGAAGGATCTAATAAGGTACTATACACAAAGGTCACCAGTCATTCAGGTTGTACAAGAACATAAGACAGCTAGCAAATTTTAGAGGTACCAACAGCCCTACCTTTAAAATGGTCAGCTGATAAACCTATATGGGTTAAGCAATGGCCTCTACCCAAAGCTAAGTTATAGGCTTTAAAACAGGTGGTATAAGAGCAACTAGATGTTCACCATATTGAAAGAATACACTAGCCCTTGGAAATTTCCTGTATTTGTTGTTAAAAATATCTGATAAATGGAGAATGGTGACAGATCTAAGAGCTGTCAATAAGGTATTTCAACCTATGGGCCCTCTACAATCTGGAATCCCTCTGCCTTCTCTATTACCAAAAGCATGGCCTCTTATAATTATTGATTTCAAAGACTGTTTCTTCACTTTACCTTTATAAGAAAATGATAGAGAAAAATGTTCCTTCACAGTGCCTACTCATAATTCTCTGTCAAATAGGAGATATCAATGTACTATCCTCACACAAGGCATGCTCAATAGCCCCAGACTGTGCCAATAATTTGTAAGTTAGCCATTGGAAATAATACATAAGCAAATTCCTAAGTCTATAATTTACCATTATGACATTTGTCTATCTGATTCAAACATAGATACTTTAGAAATAATGTTTGAAGAAGTAAAGCATTTTTTGCCAAAATTGGGATTACAAAATGCTCCTGAAAAAAATAGAGAGGATATTCTGTTAATTACCTGGGCTATAAAATATGCTTGCAGAAAATTAGAATAAAAAGGCACAAATTATTAGAGACCGGTTGCACACTCTTAATGGCTTTCAAAGATTGTTAGTAGATATTTCCAGCCTATAATCATCTGTTGGGATAACACCTGATTTAAAATTCATTTAAACAAAACCTTAGATGGTAATAAAGACTTGAATAGTCTCAGAGTATTAACAGCTGTAGCAGAAAAGAAATTGACAGTTGTTGAGGAGACCATGTGGATAAGGTGAATTCAAATCTTAAATGTGTTCTAGTAATATTGCCTTCCAGAATTTCTCCTGCAGGAATTTTAATGCAGATGGATGATATTATATTGAAATTCATTTTTAACACATAAACCAAGTAAAAAATTTAAAACTTATGTGGAAAAAGTCTCTGAATTAATTATGAATTAATTATAAAAGCTAAATTGAGACTTCATCAACAAGCAGGTATATCCAGCAGAGATTATAGTGCCTTTCACTACTGATGCAATACAAAATGTAATGGGAAGACAATGAAACATGGCAAAGAGCTGGTGCTAACTTTTGGGGAGAATTAATAGCATTATCACAGAAGTGATAGACTTAACCTTATAAATAGAACTTCCTGTATTTTTCCTGGAATTGTACATGATGCTCCAATAACTGGGGCTTGTACATTTTATACTGATGCAAATAAATCAGGGAAGGCAGGTTACAATCCAAAAATTAAGAAAGGTGGAACAAAACCTTTATAAATCTGTCCAGAAGGCAGTATTATATGCCATTCTCATGATGCTAATGGCTTTTAAATAACCTCTTACTATAGTTACTGATTCACAATATTCAGAAAGAGTTGTCTTGCATATTGAAACTGCTGAATTTATAATAGATAGTACAAAATGACTTCATATTTATCCAGGTGCAAGACATAATCATTAATAGGTTTAGTTCTATATACACAACACACATCTGATCCTATACATGCTTTCTAGGTCCTCTAGGACAAGGTAATGCAGAACTTGATCAATTATTGATTGGAAGCATGTTGCAGGCCTCAGAATTTCATGAAAAACAACATGTAAAAAGCAAAGATTTAAAGAAAGTTTTCTATTATATGGCAACAAGCTAAGGAATTTATAAATAGATGCCCTACTTGCTCTTTCTATAACCAAACATGGCTACCTTCAGGGACTAACCCAAAGGGTACTCACAGGCATTTAAACTGGCAGATGGATGTTTTCCACCTTACAGAATTTGGAAAATTAATATATGTACACCATACCACTGAAATATATCCAGGTTTTTCAGTGGGCAACTACTTTAAGCTCAAAAACGGCTGATTCAGTAATGACACATTTATTAAAAGTTTTGGTCATCATGGGTATACCTGCACAAATAAAGACAAAAAATGGTCAAACATATGTCTGTAGGAAAATGAAACTGTTTTTTGCTTATTATAATATAAAGCATATTACATGTATACCACACAATCATACAGGTCAGGCAGTTATAGAAAGATCAAATTGAACTATAAAGAATATGTTAAACAAACAGAAAAGAGTGGAAAATACCCCAAGAAATAGACTATATAATGCTTTATTAAACTTGAATTTTCTTAACACTAATAAGAAGGGAATAACAGCTGCAGAGAGCCATTGGATAATAGAAATGTCCTCTGAATTAAATGAGCCAGTTTATTTCAAAGATGTTCTGACCTCACAATGGAAGCCAGGATGTAGAAGGAGCTGCAGGCAGGCCTGCTTTTCATCCCGCCCAGCTCCTGCAGGGCTAGCTTAGCCCCGGAAATAACAACACACAAACTATTCATTTAAACACTGCCTGGTCCATTAGTTACAGCTTCTTATTAGCTAATTCTCACATCTTGCTTTAACCCATATTTAGTAATGTGTGTAGCACCACAAGGTGGTGGCTTACCAGGAAAGATTTAGCATGTATGACCTGGCGGCTGGCTCTATGGCGTCTGTCTCAGAGAGGAGAGGCATGGAATAGACATGGCCTTGTAGGATGAAGTGTGTCACTTTGGTGTCAGATTTTGATGTCTTCATATGCTCAAACTATGCCTAGTGTAGTACATAGACTTTGTCTCCTGTCTTACTAATCAAGAAGAACTCCCAATTCCTTTTCTAGCACCATCTACCTACATACCCACCAATTTTCTCACCACGATTCAAAATCATACATCTAACACTGTATGATAGTTTTTCATAGTCTTCCTTTATAAAAGATGCCAGGTCATGGTGTCTCTTTGCAGCAATAAATGTATAACTAAGACATAGCCAAAAATAGAAAAATTTTAAGACATTTATGAATTTTGTGAAATGTGGGATATACAGCTGAGTTAAAGCAAATACAAGCTACATTCTCCTTTTGGCAGCAAAAAAAATCAATACTGTTTCATCATAGTGTCATAAATAGTTCCCATTAATATATCAATAATAAAGAAAATACCATGGAAACAAAATTGATAGAAATTTCTTATGTTATTTGTTCAGTGTTTTTAAGTGAATGTTTAATATTGCACTAACAAATAACTCTACTAATGAAAAAATATTCAATCACATTATAATTTCTGTAAAATTATTGGCTGAGAATGTCAGTTGGACTTTGATGGGACCTAAGACATGGTCATTGTTCAATACCTTCCTATATAAATACATTCTTCACCAGTAATATTCCAGAATCTCAATGATTTCTGAATAAAGTCAATAAGACCTTTCTATTTAGTACATATTTAAAACAGCACTTACTGCTTTAACCATGAAGGGATAAAGAAAATATAATAAAATACATAATTTAAAAAGGCAAAACTTAGTACTATGTTGTAGGAAGACCTATAATATTTGAGTGGTGAAGGCTTGAGCTTAGCATGAATACAGAAGTAACACTGACTCTGCTGAAATTAATACATACACAAAACCAAAGTGCGTATATATTTTGTTCTTTGGATATCTTTCTAAATCTAAATCTTACATTAAATTGTATAAAATAATATACACTGTTTTCATTAAGTATTTCGATAAAATGTAAACTTTTAGGCCTATTACAAAGATAAAAATTGAATATCTGTTGGGGAATTAGAGCCAACTTTAATAGTCAAATTGTTACACAGCAGTCTTCAAAGGGATGATTCATGTCTCATTACAAGGAGTGAATTTGGAGACAATATTTGTGTTGTCAGATTTCTCTAGAGCAACAAGATCTTTAGGAATTAATTTACACACACACAGATATATATACATTACACACACACATACACCACAACACACAACACACCACACACACACACACACATATATACCTATGTTGTAAAGGGAATTGTTTCAAAGGAACTATAGGCTGTATATGTTCTAGCTGAATTGAAAATGGCTGTCTTTGAATTGGAAAAATCTAAGAATCCACTACTTGTTCAGTTCTTGAGGATAGATGACTCAGCTAGTTGTCAGTATATGCTGGAATCTTGAATAAGTAGGCTGTAATGTCAATGAAGAAATTGACTTACAAGCAAGGGGAAGGCAATAGGCAAGTATCAATAGTTTCCTTCTTCTATGTCCTTATTTATTATATATATATAGGCTTTCAGCAGAAGGTATGGCCCAAGATTAGATCTGGATTAAAGTTCTTGGAATTAAGGGTATATCTTTCCCAGATCAAAAGATTTTAGTTAAATCTCATGACAACCCTAAGATAAGCTCCCTTAATTAAGATATATGCTTCGCTGCTCCCATATCCACCCTTCCTATATCCCAACCATCCCATTCCTCCACAAGCTCTCCCCATCCCTCCATTGCACCCATCCCACCCCACCCCAAGTCCCAATTTTTGCCCGGCAATCTTGTCTACTTCCAATATCCAGGAGGATAACTATATGTTTTTCTTTGGGTTCACCTTCTTATTATCTTCTCAGGATCATGAATTATAGGCTTGATGTCTTTTAATTATGGCTAGAACCGATTATGAGTGAGTACATCCCATGTTCATCTTTTTGGGTCTGGGTATATCTCACTTAGAATAGTGTTTTCTATTTCCATCCATTTGCCATGCAAAATTCAAGATGTCATTGTTTTTTTTGCTGAGTAGTATTCTAATATGTATATATTCCAGTTTCTTCATCCAATTCTTCCACAGAAGGGCATGTCGGCTGTTTCCAGATTCTGGCTATTACAAATAATGCTGCTATGAACATAGTTGAACAAATGATTTTGTAGTATGATAGGACATCTCTTGGGTAAATTCTCAAGAGTGGAATTGCTGGGTCCTGGGGTAGGTTGATCCCGAATTCCTGAGAAAACCACCACACTGCTTTCCAAAGTGTGCATTCCCACCAGCAATGGATTGAGTGTATCCCTTACCCCCCCCAGCCTCTCCAGGCTATCATTGGTGTATTTTATTTTAGCCAATCTGACAGCAAGACTTGACTCTAGAGGGGTTCCCAGTTATCCAGGGAGATGCCCCCAGCTAGTTCCCTTGGGCAGCTGAGGAGAGGGGGCCGGAAAAAGGCCAGATCCTATAGACATGCTCCTAAATATCTTGCATATCACCATAGAACCTTCACCTGGCGATGGATGGAAGATAGAGACAGAGCCCCACATTTGGAGCACCGGACTGAGCTCCCAAGGTTCTGGTGAGGAGCAGAAGGAGGGAGAAACATGAGAAAGAAAGTCAGGATCGTGAGGGGCGCGTTCACACCACTGAGACATTGGGACAGAAACTAACGGGAGATTACCAAGTCCAGTTGGAATGGGACTGATGGAACATGCAACCAACTGGAATCTCTGAATGTGGCTGATGGTGGAGGCTGACTGAGAAACCAAGGACAATGGCGATGGGCTTTGAATCTACATGGATGGGCTCTGTGTGAGCCTTGTCAGTTTGATTGCCTCCACCTTCCTGGACCTGGGGGGAGTTGGGAGGGCCTTGGACTTAAACATAGTGAAGAGAACCCTGATGGCTCTTTGGACCTGGAGAGGGAGGGAGTGGAAGTATGGGTGGAAGGGAGGGGAGGGAAAGGGGAGGAGGAGGGGAGGAGATGGGAAATTTTTAATAAAAAATGAGGATAAAAAGATTTTAGTTAAAGGCATGTCTTCTATCTCAAAGATCCAAATTAAATTGGATCTTTCTACTTGAAATTAAGCAAAAGATCCACAGATATGCCCTCATTTGGATGGTTTATTTCCAGATATAGACAAATTGACAACCAAGACTAGCCATCAAAGTACTCTAATGGTTCTTAACACAGATAATCTTCTAGTGCATGAGACTGTGACAAATATTATCTTGTCTAATATAGACACACAGCATTTGAATTCTTGAAATTTATAATGGTCAAAGTTGCTCAATTTATTAGTTTCCATAATGCATTTCTGAATTAACATATCTGACAGGACAATAAATGTGTGGTAACATAAAATTATGTCTACACATTTGTCCTGAATGTCAAAGAATTTCTATATTATCTTTCCACTGGGCTTCATATACAAAATATATTTAAAATTCTAAATATTAGAAAATGTATCTATATTCCCTTTTAATCTTATAAAGCATTTCATTGGTACACATTATTTAATAACTTTATTTTATAACTGTTTCTAGGTAACTCCTTTCTCTTTTGATCTTTTTTTTCTACTTTCCACTTTCATTTATTCTCTGTGGATTTCACAGTATGCTTCCCATCCCTCTTATATTCTTGTTTCCTTGCTTCCACCTTCTGCCAATTTAGCCCACCCAAATCAAAACAAAGAAACAGAACAACAAGAATACAAAAAATGAGAATAATTTTATTACAATAGTGGTAGTGAGGCCTATTTAGTTGTACCTTTAGTGCATTTCAGCTTTAAATATTCATTGCTATGAGTCATTGGTCCAATTCTAGGTCTTTGACTTCTGTTACACTATCAATGTGGGCTCTCTCTCGGATTCCTCTTGGATATCCTATGGATTTCCAGTGTAAAGGAGATCCTGATGTTTGGAACTGCAAGCTTCATATGCTTCATCCCCTTCACATGCTCCAACAGTCCAAATATGTGACTTTTATTATTCTCTGACAAATTAATAAAATTAATTTAATTAATTAAATTAGAGGGCAGTTTGCCCTCTCTCCACTTTTCATGGCTATCCCACTTTGCCCCAAGATCAACTCTTTCTCTGTTTTCCTTCAAAAAAAGAGCACTCCTCACAGCAATATCAACCAAACATGGCATGAAAAGTTACAATAAGATGATGCATAAGCCCTCATATCAACAATTTACAAGGAAACTCAGTAGGAGAATAGTCCTAAGAAACAGGCACAAGAGTCAGAAATAGTCCCACAATTCCACTGTTAGGAGTACCCATAATAGCACCCAGCTATACACCATAATATGTATACAAAAAAGCTAGCTCAGACCAATACAGGGTCTGTGTTTGTCACTCAGTCTCTGTGATTCCCTATGAGCACTGTTAGTTAGATCTTGGGGTTGTTTTTTCCATGGTATCCTCAACTACTCTGCCTACAGAAATACCCCATTCTACACTTAGTGTTGTTGGTCTCTGCATCTCACCAATCACCTGCTGGATTATGCCAAATGATGACAATTGGTTAGTCAGCAATCTATGAGTAAAGCAGAAAGAATATCATTAGTTGTTGACTTTTTTCTAGTTGTGTTTTTTTCCCCTAGGTCTCTGGATAGCCCACCTCTGGTTCCTGACATCCAGACAGTGTCGGAATTGGTTCCTTCTCAGGGCATTGGCCTCAGTTGAGCAGTCATTGGTTGCGACCTCCCTACAAGTTCTGCACACCCATGAACCCAGCACATCTGATGACAGAAGCGAATGTAAGTCAAAGATTTTGTGGCTGGTTAGTGCCCCAGGCCCACTGTGGGAAGACTTTTTCTGGTCATAGAAAGTTGCTGGTTCAGGTTCCATATCCCAATTACTAGGAATCTTCATTAGGATGACTCTTTGAGATTTTAGGGCATTTCCATTTCACTAGGTTTACCACCCTGCTCCAAAATGCCCAGATTCCAGCTGTCTGTCCAGTTACTATTTCTCTCTAATTCCACCTGATCCCTCCTGTTCTTATCCCCACCCACCCCCAGTCCACTCACATAATCTTCTTATTGCTCCTTCCCAGGGAGAATCATGTGTCCTATTCTGAGCCCTTCTTTTTTTTTTTTAGTCTCTTCTGGGTATGAGGATTGTAGCATGATTTTCCTTCATTTACAGTTAATTAACACTTATAAGTGAGTACATCTCATGTTGTCCTTCCGGGTCTGGTTACCTCATTTCAGGATGATATTTTTTGTTTCATTTATTTGCTTGAAATTTCACTGTTTGTTTTTAAACAGCTAAGTAATAACTACGTTTATGTAATTGTATCACATTCTTATCTAATTTTTGGTTGATGGGACTCTGGGTTGTTTTCCAATTTCTGCATATTAGAATAAATTCACTATTAACATAGTTCTTGTGCTTTACATTTTCAAATCTAGTGTCTTAGAGCCACCTTACATTACTCCTTTGAAAATATTTTCTACTTGAGTTTTCTCAATAATTTTCTTTCTTTTTTGTTCCATATTTTTGAGGCTCATAAATTCACTTAATACAACACAATAATCCAAGACAACAAACAGCATTGGTTAGCAGCATTTATTCCATTTCAACCTTACTTCCCTATTATATTATAACTTGAGGTATACATCTATTCCAACTGCTCAGATATGAAAACTATGTGCATGTACAATTTTTACCTTACTACTCTGTCTAATATTCATAAATATACAGATATTGATGAGTATTGCCAGTCAACAATAAAGTGTGTGGTAATAAACAGGGAAAGTATATGTAAGGAACAAGTGACAAAATGAAAGAAGATATTTTTCCATATTTTTGTCATGGCCTTAAAAATACTTAAGATTAAAACTAATTGTGAATAATTATAGAGAATCATTGGTAGATTTCTCCCAAAGACAGAATGTTTTCTTTATGAATGCTTCCATTTTTTTCCTTCAATTTCTATAGTCACTGTGGGGAGATTTTTCAGACACTTTCTTCTTCTTGAATTTTAGGCACTATAGCATAAATAGTTCTGCAAAGACTTTAAGTGATTCTTCAGCCCTTGAACAACAATGGATAGCATGCTAATTTTGGCATTTTTAGTCTTAACAATCTGATTTTGAGAATTTAACCTACATCCCTTTGTAATTATTGGAAAAGTATCCAGCACTTTGAAATCCATGTAAAATTTTAATTATGTGGAATTGTGGTTAGATATCTGGCCTGGGTCTTACATTTTCTTCCATTTATGCCCAAGCACATTAACCTTTTTACTAAAGCTCCTCAATATCTAATATTCATTCTAGTAATGATTATGTTTTACCTAATTATTGTTAAAGTATAAAAAAGCTAATCATTAAATAAACCCAAATCCACTGCTACTTTATCTATACTATTTTATGATGATGGTTTCCATATTTACTAAGGACTTCATGCTTGGAAGTCAAGTATATTCATTTTCTCCCATCAGAACCTATTCTCTTTAATAACAATGAGAGACAACCAGAATCTTGAGAGAACTGGAAACAATCAAGAAAAAAAAATGTAAATAATTTTTTAAAAATTAAACCAAACAGGAAAGAAAAACTCTAATTGATTAGCACTATGTCACATTGCTGATTAAAATTTGACTATTTTATATTTTATAAAACTAAGATAGTATTATATGGGAAAATATTCTGTAATGTTTATTTTCACCATATTCATATGAAGATAATTACTAATCTGATATTATAATTTAGCAAGTTAGCTCTTGAGCTGATCATATTGATTTAATCATTTCTGATACAAATATTTTAACCAGTATATAACCAAAAATAATTAAGGATACTAATTTGAAGAGAGAAATATTAGTTTTTGTCTCTTTTAGTTCTAACATTAATTTGAATTTCTATTAGGCAATATTTAGTACTTCCTAAATATAGTTGATTATTGAGTTATTGTTTTCTTTATTATAATGAAATTTGTTTCTTCCTTCTGGTGTAAAATTTTAAATTTAATAATCTTACTGTGAAACAGATTTTTAAAAAAGCAATGCAGCTGTCTTCATAATAATTAATATTCACTATGACTGATATTTTTCTGACATGAATAATACTCTTTAAATTTCTTCCTTTTCTAACTGATTTATTTGGTCCTCCTGAATGATTTCAAAAACCAGTCACGCTAAACCAAATACTTTTTAAACCTAAGGATTAGTTGAGCATATGAAAGTGCTTACCTTATAGCTAATTATTTATGAGGAGTGGTGCAAGAGACATAACTCATGATGAGATTTACTGAAGTGGTACTTTCATTGTGTTCTGAAATGCAAAGTAAATATTAAGTGAATATTAAGATAAAAGTGTGGGTGATATTTGAAGACTATGAAGTCAACACAGAGTTCTTACAGGCAAATCCAGTTATCCTTGAGTTTTGTTGGTTTTGTATTCCTCTCCCCTTTTTCCATGTTTTTCTAATATTCAATCATTGCACAATCCCAATGCCAAATAATACACATTATGTGAGTTATGTACTCATTCCTATGCTCAAGGAGCTTCAAGTTCTAAGGATGCAGTTTTTAATCTTAGCGACGCCCATATTCCCAAATATTGTTTATACATGTTCTTTTACATTTAAAGGGGAATATGATATAGACATGAATAATATGCATTGGTATGGATTTTAAGGTCAACTTTGTTATATGTATACGCATTTCTGATATTGATTAAGGTATTTGATTGTGTAGTTCATTTAAAAATGTAATGTTAATTAGGAAAGATAGGTTGTTACTGGATAATCATCGCGATAATAGTAAAGCTTGTAGTTATGTTAGTTAGATTTTCTAGATATAGATATATTTCAGTTAGATAGGCATTCTTCATATCTTTCAAAGGCTACAGGAATATGGCATTTTAAATGTTTTAATAACTTAGGGCTTTTCATGACAATGAGACACGTCTGCTCCTGACAGCACCAATCTACTTCAAGAGGAAGATGGGCATAGAAAGAGGCTCCTTATGGAGTTTGATAGCCATTTGGCAAGAAATTGTTCTTGCATGGACTGTTGCAAAAACTGGACACAAATAACCCACAGAGAGAGGACTGCTGAAACTTGTCTAAAGGTGAGATAGTCTTTTGGGGTTCCTGATTTATGGGGAGTCCTATGAGACATTCTGCAGGACACAGAAAAAAGTGAATGAACTGTCTTTGAATTTTCCTGATTCATGGAAATGTCTGCTAGATACTATGGGCCTATAGGCTGAAGATGGGTGCCCCAATGGTACAGAGGAACTTTGGATGACTGTCCAGGCAGCGAGATGTCTCTGTTAATTCTAGAGTTTTAAAAGTTGCTTGCTTCTTATATAAATAGGTAATATTATATCCTTCTGGAGTCTTTGATGGAGTTGAAGATGGATAGATAGTTATAGCTTTCCTTAGTTATGATAAAAGATAAAAAATATAAAATATTGTAACTATAATTCTTGTTTGATAACTGTTTTTGCTATATGTAATTTTTACTATGTTAAAATGAAAGCCTTTCTTTTTGTTTAAACAGAAAAAAGGGGAAATGATGGAGGAGAGTCATCTGTCCATTACTTTCATTGGTTAATAAGAGAAACTGCCTTGGCCTTTTAATAGGACAGAAAATTAGGTAGGCGGATTAGACAGAACAGAATTTGTGGGAGAAAGAAAGCAGAGTTGAGGACAAACACTTCAGGCAGTCGTCATGCTTCTCTCTGCGACAGATGCAAGTTAAGATCTCTCCTGGTAAGGCACCCCTCATGGTGCTACACAGATACTAAATATGGGTTAAAACAAGATGAGAGAATTAGCCAATAAGAGGCTGAAACTAATGGGCCAGGCAATGTTTAAATGAATACAGTTTGTGTGTGTTATTTTAGGTAAATCTAGCTGGTGGTGGGGAAGCGGCCCTCTGCCATTCCTTCTACATTTACCCAGGAAACTCTTAAGATGTCCATTGGAAAGATTTACTGTGAAAAATAATATATTAAGCTATTTAAGAATTATTCAGGAATGAGCATTTTTAAGGCATTCAGTCTTCCTCAAACTTTGGGCTAGGTTTATTACAACTGGCCCCCTAGTAGATTCAGCCATTTATTCTTATATTCAGATCATGTAACATGGTCTTCTGAACAGAAACTGTTGGGTAACACTCTGAAACACCTGATTGAATAGTGGGACTCGGAGATTGATTCTTTCACCTGTTTCCTAATGTCTAAATGTCATAAAATAATATTACGGTGGTTTGTCACACAGCAGCAACAATTAACAATAATAAAACCCATCAATTTCAGTATGTTGCCCTCAGACATTCTGTTTAATTGAACTGAGGCTGAATTAAAGCCACTAGTAAGAGTCCATTGGCTAATTCTGGTTTGCTTCCAGGTAATAGAATCAGTGTTCTAACTGAACCAAGGGTTCACAAATTCTGATTGAAATATAAACATTTTCATAAAATATTCCAACAGTTTATGTCTAGGTCACATCTCAAACAAATTAGACATTTTTGTGCAAATGCTTAGGATCATGTTTAAATGGATCTCCATGTGATTATAAATATGCAACTAAAGGAAAATAACACTGAGTTACAAGGCAAAGAATAATGCATGGTTAGAAAATATATAATGGGATGCAGGAGAGAAACAGTGGTATGTCAAAGTAGATACTTAGATACACTATTTTTAAATGGCATCTCCCAAGATGCATAATACTTTGGAAGAACTGGACAACAGGTCCTTGTGTCAATTTATTTAAAAAAATGTTCCCATAGAAATTTCAAATGTCTTTTTAAAAGTCCTAATTAAAGATTTAGTTTTAAAATTAGCTTTTTCTTATAAAAGGTTATTAATCTGTGTCATTATGCATAAAAGCCATATATTTATGCCTATAGGTAATGCTTCCCTTTTGTAGTTTATAAAACCATATATATGCCAGGCAGTGGTGGCACATGCCTTTAATCCCAGCACTCAGGAGGCAGAGGCAGGCGGATCTCTGTGAGTTCGAGGCCAGCCTGGTCTACAAGAGCTAGTTCCAGGACAGGTCCCAAAGTTACAGAGAAACCTTGTGTCAAAAAACAAAAATATCATATATGAATATTATTACTGCCAGCCTTTCTAGGCTCAGTCCATTATCTTTATCAAATCGACCAGCATTGAATGAGCAAAGTACATAGCCTAGATATTTTCAACAAGAACTTGGGTTTTGCTTGAACTAAAGTGTAGTCAAGGAAGACTTATCCTATTTATAGAGCATTTTGAAAATACTAATCAAAGCAAAAGCAAAAATCAAAACATATTGCTGCATTGCAAATCAGTGGTTGCATGAGAACTGGAATGGAAGTGGAAATTAATGCAAAGAAGCAACAGAAAACTTTTAGAGATGATGGAACTCTTCTCCTACCGAGAATCACTTATAGTGATTACTTGTAGAAAGTAAACAAATTCATTTCACTTTACATTTGAAATTGGTGAAAGTTAGTAAAAATGTGTAATGGATTAGAAATGATATGCACATTTAAGAATTTGAAATACAGTTTAAAGCGGATATATATCATATAAAATATGGTATTCCTCGAACTACTTCTTGTAGACCAGGATGACCTTGAATTACAAATCCATTTTAAATCATTTTCCACATATAATAATTGTCCATTATTTAAAGCAATATCAGAGATACTTAAAACCATCCACAAATATGCACACAACTATCAATTAAGAAATATAGTCATACAGATCTAAAGTGATCAGTTAGAAATAACAGGATTCTTACTAATGAATTTAAAAGATTATAAGTGATATTTTCTGTTACGTATTCTCAAATAAAATTGAAATAATCTAAATCTAAAAACAAATAACTAATTTAGAAAATTGGTTTCTCTTAAGAAATGGACTGATAGAAATCTCTGATCAAAGCAGAAATTTGAACTTAATTTTAAAATATATTTTGAAATTAAATGAATTGTAGAATTTTCTCTATGTTTCTTCCAGATAAACTATTTTTAACAGGAAAAAAATCTAATGATTATCATTACAGCATCACAGTAAGACTAACTAATTAGAATACAAACTGACAGAAAGCATGAATGTTATTTTCAATGTATATTATTTAATATTTATTACTGTCTCATTTGATACACATGCTCAATCCTATAGTTCTCTTTAACATTTCTATATTTTATTGGTTGTTAATTGTTATACTTTTCACAGATTACGTTCATGGGTGTTAATAATGTCTTCTACTTTCTGTTTATTTAGATATTTTGCAGTGTAAGTTACTAAAAATACCACAAGTTCCTTCTACTGAACTGATATTATTTTAATTGGGTGTTACAAATCTTAATTTGTATTAAAATATTTCTGAGGTTTATAACCTCTAATGCCTACTCAATGGAATTCATATCAAAAATTTGAAAACTACATATAGAATATCCTTAATGTACAAAAACATGTCTTTTTTTATATATCTGCTCACATCATTCTTGAAATCCACATGCCTTTTTATTCTAAATGTATTTTAAAATATTATATTATGTATATAAATGTAACTGAATTACAATTTTAAATATGAGTTACATTTGCATCTCATTAGTGTGATTATTTTGATTTGCCAACTCTACATTTTCATCTGTTCATTTATTTGAATGATTAGCAACCGGTTTATAATTTTCATAAAAACTCTCCTAGTTTAAAAATATTTTGCTAAGAATATTATAATGATTATCATTCAGATAAAATTTTCCTCAGTTTCTAATTTAACCTGAATTTAGCTATCATAGACATGTTGTGTATATATATATATATATATATACACATACACACACATATATGTGTGTGTGTATGTATGTGTGTATGTGTGTGTGTGCATTTATAAAGACATGTACATATGTTACATTTTTAATTTTATATACAAAGACACTTTTATGTGTTAACTTGACTCAGGAAAAGAGGTGTCAGATATATGGTCAAGCATACTTTCATATGCTGTTATGCCTGTTTCTGGACACTATGCTCATTTTAAAAAGTAGACTTAATAAAATAAAATGGCAATAAATTTTGGCAGATTGAATAATTTTTCCTCGAAATGCAGATACCCCTTATATAATAAACTGAATTCTTGGAAAAGATAAATATTTGCACACAAGTGAGAATGCTCTTACCCCTCTGATCAAATCTTGGACATTATTCTTTTTCTTCACACTCAAACTGAATCATTAGTTCTTCTGTCATGTCTTACCTGCTATGTTTTGCACAGAAGTTTGTACTATGACCCCAGGTCTCTATATACAAGTCATTATGTGGTTAATTGTAAATCTTTGTTTCTCAGCCTTCATAAACAAGAAATTAGTATGCATATTTTATATAGATATCTCCAGTGTTTTGCTATCAAAGGAGATGTTTACATAAAATAAAAATGATATCTTCTTAAACTATTAGTTATATGAGAATGTAGTCAAAATATACTATATAATAGCTAAATACCATAACGTATAAATATACGGAGGCTATAGTTCCGTGGTGGAGTGCATGCTTAGAATGTACAAGATGTTTGTTTCATATGTATAACCAGAGCAGAAAAAAGTAAATATTCACATATTTCATGAAAAAGTAATGACTAATCAAAAATTTGAAATTAAATATTTAGTTTCTTAATGATAATACTTTATTGGATGAAGATATCATACAATGGTTCAAGGATGTATATGAAGGCGTGAGTCACAACAATCGCACACAGTTTGGAATTATAATATAATAATTATTTATTTATAGGGGAAAAACTTACAGATCACAGTCCCAGACAACAAACCTCTGTGCGATCAGGAAGGAGCGTAGTAGCAGGAAGCCTAGCAAGAGAGAGAGGAGGGCATTCGCTGCTTTTTTTAAAAGAAGAGAGAGACCATGCCCCAATGAGCTGGTACCTCAGCGGCTATTGGCTGAGGAGCTCCTGCAACACGTATAGATATCATGATTGTACTGACCAGGAAAGTTTTTTTCTTCTTGTGTAACTTCTATATAACCAGAAGATGCTATGTTAAGATGTTGAAGGGAAGAGTAGTCAACAACCCTATATACTCTGAAATCTGTGAATTGGCCACTATGACAATATATAACCAGGAGTACATAGTGGCACAAATATTATGTCCATAATAGCCACTGTGGTTTGGATTTAAGGCATGACCCACAGGAGCAAAAACATGTCAAGAAAGCATGAGAAAGAAACAATATAGTCCCAGGGGCTGAATCTACTGCAAATATTCTGCTAAATTTAGTCTAAATCTGCCCCAAATCTGTATATCTCTACTAGTACAGCTTTTCATAAATCACAGGGACATTTCTTTGTGGCAGTATACGGTGCTTAATATGGAAAGTCACAACTTGTTAAAAATGCAGAGAATGTCTTTGGAGTGCACATCCCCGAAATGGCACACCATATCACACTCTGTGCCTCAGGGATTTCAAGCAATTGGTCGAGAACTCTATGAGGTCAAAACTACCTTTTCACAGGGGTTGCCATATCAGATATTCTGTATATCCGAAATTTATATTATGTTTTGCAAAATTAGTTATAAAGTAACAACAAATTAATTTTATGGTAGGGGACTAGCACAACTTGAGGAAATACATAAAGTGTTGCAGCATTAAGAAGGTTGAGAACCACCTACTCTACCCCCGGATTCTCAGGGACCATCACGGAAAAGACAGCACTAAAAGATTGTAAGAGTAAGAGATCTGGAGGAGAAAAAGTAAATAATGTTTTTGGACTACTATCCTCATGAACTCACAACAGCTGTGGTTGCCTTCACAAGAACAGAGCAGGTAACCTTCTAGAATTAAATGAAGATGGCCTTGTGAGTCCCCCTCCTTGATTACTGACATTTCATGTCTTCTTGGATATGGAGAGTCAGTTTTCTTTAGGGATATGGCACTGGGCAGTTCAACTAGGATCCAGGGGATAGTCCTACAACCATAAATATACAGACAACACAAATTGGATTTGGGACTCAGTGATTTAATTTCAAAGAATAGGGTGCAAAGTGTCAGGAGAGAGTGGCAGAAGTAGAAGTTGTGTCTGAGAGATAATTTAAGAAGGAATGGGTATGAATAGAACAAAATACATTGTATAAATTTTAATGAATCAGTTAAAATATTATATTAAAATATTCAATTCCATTATAGTAGAAATATACAGATATTCTCTGTTGAGGATATTTAAAATTGCATGTCATAGAGACATGCAATAGTTATGCTTAACTATTAATGACATTAAAAATAATAAATGTAAAAGTTAAATACTCACAGCTTATTCTCTCTTACCTGTGATTAGCATGTATATCGTAGAATTTCCAACTAAAATAACAGACTGGTTTTTATGTAGTTATTCGCAACTAAAGACATAACTTTTCTGTTTAGTTAATATCATGTACATGGGGTAGGTACTTAACAGAGTACTCACCACTACAATGTTAATTACTCTTTTGCTAATGTGGTAAAATTGCACATAATGTGTTCTTAAATGTATTTATGGTAATGTTGCTTTTTAAAGAACTAACATGAATTATTCATATAGTTATAAAACAAAAGTATCATTGTGGGAAAGCATAAGTTATTATCATTATTATAGCAAATTGAAAATACAGTGGTATATAAAAAAGCTGATCATATCAATAAAAATTATTTCTTCTCATGTTATTAGATTTATTTTTAATCACAGATACACAAATATATATATATGTATATATGTATATATATACATATATATATATATATATAAGATATGTTACTTGTGGCCTATAAACATACAAGACTACTTTTAAGACCAATTTATCATAGTCAAGCTATCCCTTTATATTTCAATACATGCATCATAGATATGTTATTTTAATACATTTTCATTATTTTATATATGTATGACATAGATTATCTAAAAATTTCTAATTAGGGAATATATAGTTTTTTAATCCATATTCAAATCTTTAGACAAAATTGAAGCATCTTCTATTTCATGTCATTTCAAAAGGTTAGAAAGTGGAATTTTATGTACGCATATAAACTTCTTAAAATCCAGTCCCTAAACACAAAAGATAAAATATTATAAATATGACTATTAAAATAGAAAGTTCTAGCCATCTATATGATCTTCATAAAAGTGTGAAATGTCATCTAGACATGGTGAAAATATAGTTCACACAAATATAATGGCAAAATGTTATATATATATATATATATATATATAGATATATGTGTGTGTGTGTGTGTGTGTGTGTGTGTGTATGTATGCAATAGTTTGAATAAGAATGGACCCCTCATAGACTCTCATGTTTGAATGTTTACTCATTAAGGAAAGGAAATATTTGAGAAGCATTAGAAGTTGGGGGCCTTGTTGGGGTAGATGTAGCCTTATTGGTGGGGTGTGTCACTCTTCCTGTGTTGTGAGATTTCAGACAGCACATACCAGGTCCAGGTTCTCTCTTTCTTTTATATTGATCATGATGTAACTGTCTCAACTTCTTCTCCAATACTATCCCTTTCTGCTGTGGCAATGTCACAACCTTGGTGATAATGGACTGAAATCTTTACACTATAAACAAATCCCTAATGAATGTTTCTTTCATGAGGTGCCTTAATCACGGTGTTTCTTCACAGCCAATAGGAATAATGAGTAAGACTATATATGTTCATATATACACAAATAAAACAATAAAGATAGACAAGATTTTTTTTTTCAAAACATGCAATAAACAATAAAATATTTTTCATTAGAGGAAAGAAAATGATGATAGAATTTACATAGCTTTTATATAACTACTAGATCAATGAATGAATCAGTACACTGTGCTATGTACAAACTTCATAGAAACAGTAATAAAACCATAATATTACCATTTGACATAGAAAAGAATCTGGGAAGATGAATTTGTTTCAAAAAGAAAAACATTGATAAACTGTATATTATACCATGAAATGTTAATTTAACTACAATTCTATGAAGTTTATTGCTAAAAGTTAAAATAGTAGATTTAGTATAAAAGTAAAAAAAAACTTATAAAATAATATAATTTTCAAAAAGGAAAAGTAACAACTCTTAGTGGATACCTATTTTATAAAATTTCTAAGAAGACATTGAGTAAATGATAAAACTCTTTTAACCAAGGAATGAAAGCAGTGATGTAGAAATGTCAAAATGCTTATTTTATTTTTATGTTCCAGAACACTTACAGACTTCATATATGTTTTCAGTTTATTTTAAATTATCTTAAATGACTGCAATGAAGAAAAATGATGTATCAATTTAATTTAAATTAAATTAACTATTAAATCGAAAGAAAGCAGGTGTTTCCGTATGTCGAAATACAACTTACATAGCAAAAAACATTAGCTTAAATTAGGAATTATATTTACATTTGTATGACTTAAACTAGTGGAAGCAATAACCATACTCATGGGATGAGTAGAGCTAAATCTATTATAAACATGTAAAGAAAAATAAATATTGAAGAAAATGATGGAATCTGTTTCTCTATAATAGTTACATATATAAAAAGTCAAGAATAATGTTCTTATAATGTAGCAACAATATATACTTTTATATATTCCCTTCTAGATTACGACATTCATATTTACATATTTTTTAACAATTTAGCATCAGCACTTGCTATATAGCAAAGTATTTCTCACAGAATTCTTTAATATAAGAACAACAAAGACAAGAACTGAAAATTAATATGTAAAAGAGACTTTAAAAATCTTTGTTTAGTCACTTCTAAGATCTTTAGCTACAGCGAAAAACAGTTATTAGATGGCTTTATTGTTGTTGCTCTTGTTTCCTTCATTGGAGTGAAGACAAGAGATGTACACAAATCTGGCCTTAGGTTCATTATGTAAGACTGAAGCTAAATATCAACAAAAGACGTCAGAAAGTCCTTTGAATATTTCTGAGGCAAGACTATTAAGACATATTGTAGGATACTGTCAATAATTTCTGTTATAGATATCTCTAGATTTATACTCTAGATTTTTCTTCCCAAACTTGTTTGATTGTTCTTCCAAACCTCATTTATTTGGGATTTCAAGCAAAGTATTTCTTTTCAAATTTGCAAAAACTAATTGTATATAATTTAATATATATACAAGAAAGACACCCTCAAAATAAGTATTTGAAATGTTCTTAGAGTAAATTAAAATAAATTATGAAAAAATTATCCACTTTTAAGTTTCCAGAGTTGTAAAAATTACAAATTATGTAATGGGTGTGTGGAAAACCTTTTTGAATTCCTAGGACTATGACTCTAATGAAAGTACCGCTCTGGGAAACCAAGAAGCGTCCACTAGATTTTAATTTGAAACAAGATAATTGGAGCTGACTTTTTTCAGAACATTAAGTATACATCAAATATTTTTTAAGCCACACAATAAAATTTAGTACATTATTCTATTCCTTTGACAAACTGACCTTATTTTGTGTATAAATTAAACATTGCTCAAAGGCAAAATCAAGTTTTGGAACATACTTCTAACTAGAACTATGACAAGTCTATAAAACTGACAGTTCTAACCATTATTGACATGTAATAAAACTGTAATAATGTGAGTGGTGATGTTGGGAGTACAGAGAGGTATACCACCACAGAGTTCAGAATTCTCACATGCTAACTTGCATTCAAGTCAATATTTTTTAAAAAAAGTAATGTCTCTAAACGCTTAGACCACATTATTATTAGGCATTATAATACGGTTTAGGTTCTCCAGGAAATGATCTTTAAATGGAAATTCACATGTGATATGTTTCTCAAAGATATAGACCCCTTGAGAGGGAAATTAGTTGGGGGAGGACATGAGAGGCCTTGTATGGAGATGGATGTGGGTGGTGTATTGCTAAACTGCCAAACTTACAAAATATATGTGGAAACTTTGAGTTTCCTGGTTATCATGAATCCACTGAAAATATATCTATGTATTTGTCTCTCTGCCTGTTGTCTGTCTATCTATAGTTGAAACAATGATCAGAGGGCAGGTCTTAAACCAAATCATCTCACAAAGAAGGAAGTCAGACACACATTTTCACCCTCTATCCGTTGAAGCAAATGGCAATTGTAAGCCCCTGGATAATAGAACGAGTTTTCTCCAAGTATATATGCCCAGATCAATTGACCATCCTACAGTTAAAGAACATATATTAAGAATAATTAGGCAGCATAAGTTTGTATTTAGTTGTTTAAAATAGGATACATTGTATTAAGTGGATATGGAAGTTGGGTGGATCTGGTAGGAGGTGAGGATGGTAAATATCATTAATAAACTGAGTGCACAAAATGCGAATTCTCAAATAATAATAAAATAAATAACTACTCAGAGAATGTTTGAGAAGAGAAGAAAAGTATTAATATAGAACCAGAAGATTAAAGAAAAAGTCTAAAAGTTGCCAAATTCTGGCATAATCCAGCCATTCCAATCATGAACCCAAGGAAGCTACATATGCCCTCTCTCAAACTGACTAAGACTGGGCATGTCAACAGACAACCAAAGATAGGGGAGGAGCTCAAAAGGCCTTGTTCAGACACTATTGATCTAGTAGCTCTGACTGATTATGGCACATGTGGAGATAATACTAGCAGTTGTGTAACTATAAGTGAGCCCACCAGGCTCTAATGAATATACAGCTCTAAACCTGTATTGTCACAGGGATTCCTAGTTAAATTCATTGGGTCTTAAAACAAAACAACAGTACATGAATATGTAAAAGGAATTTGATAAGAGAAGATAAGGTTTGAAAAGGAGACAAATGAGAGTGGGAACAATAATGCATTGTATAAATATAAGAAAATATTAAAACCATCAAAGAAACAGCTTTTTGCAGAAACAACAGAGCAGATAAGCATGTGAACTCACAGAGACTATGAGAGCATGCACAAAACCAACCAGTAAAATCAAAATCCAAAGTCCATGGAGGATGGGAAGTGGTCATGAAGTCCCATGTCTACCCAACAAACAAACAAACAAAAAACGATTGGCAATTGATAACTATTAAGAAAGGGAAAATCAGTTTAGTTCAATGGATTAACACAGTAAATATGAACTACTCTACAGGGCAGGCCCATATTCATGTGTCATCACTCAACATAAACTGGACTCCACACTTCTTTGTGTGCTTATATTCATGAAGTTGAGTGCATAGAGAAATGGGGGATATGAAAGGATTTGGGCGATGAGGACGAATAATCAAGGAATAGCTAAAAATATTTTTTAAAGATTGAGGGGTCCCAGCTGCCTCCGAAATAATGTTGTTGTTCTTGGTTACTCTGATAGTTACAGCTTGACAGAATCTAGAATCACATGGTTTAGAAGCTTCTAGGCATGCCTCTGGGAGATTATCCTATCGCAATAATTGAGGTGTGAAAATGCATCTACTCTTTGTTGTATTCTTCTCTAGTCAATGGATCATATAAAACAGAGATAGAAAACAGAACAACATACATTTATAATTCTCTGTTTCATGATTGTAGATGCGAAGAAACTACCTATTTTAAGTTCCTTGACTTTCTTACCATTGATGGACTAAGCCTCAAATGTAATTTAACACAATTCTTTCTCCATTAAGTTTCTTTTGTTTTATCACAGCAAGTAAAGAAATTAAGACAGTTGCCAATAAGAACTAGATAATAATACCTTATTGCTGAAGACACCACATGTTTTTCTTTCAGGAAACAGAGAAATCAAGCTGTAAATGATCTTGGAACTTCCTGCCTGCTGGTTAGCTTTCACAGTACAAGAAGGAACTATCTAGACAGCTGGAAGATAAAAGTCAATGATCTTACCCAGCAGGATACCCTGCATGCAACAGTATTGACATGCAGGAATGCTGTGCCTCTGGATATGATAGTGGCATGACTACTATGTGGATAATTAACAGCATTCTATTTGTATTTCAGTTTTTTCATAGTAGTGAGTTTCTTTCTAGTATTTCAAACTCTCAAAGCACATACATAGCTATGAAAGCTTAAGTTGAATACTATTGCTTTAAATACTATGCTGGATAGTTAGCTTGTTTCATGCATTTATTTAGTCAACTTGATATAAGCAAGAATCATTCAGAAGAGAAAGCCTCAAGTTGAGGAAATCCTTCTGTCAGATTGGCCTGTAGGCAGATCTGGAGGGCATTTTGATTATTAATTAAAGTAGAATGGTTGATGTTAAATGGTACTACATATTGGGAAGATGGTTCTGGGTTGTATAACATAAGAAGATTGAGTTAGAATTTGAGAGTCAGCCAGCAAGCAGCATTCCTCCAGTCCCTCTGAGTAAGCTCCTTCCTCCATGTTCCTGCTCTGTTTGATTCCCTGCCTTGCCTCCCTTGATTATGAACCATGATTGGGACATATAAACCAAATGAACTCTTTTCTATCCCAATTTGTTCTAGATAATACATGACCTTCATCACAGTAAATGAAAACAAACTATAACTTGAAATGAGCACAAAAATGTTTTGGGGGTGGCTGTGGAAGTATTGGGAACTTAGGCTGGCAAAATCATTAGTTTTCAAAGCTTAATGAGATCTTCTGTAGAACTTAGGGCATACAAATGCTGAGATCAAATCAGATGGTGGAAGCCTTGTTTTGAAGTTTTAAATAGATTTTCCCCTTATTTATTTTCTGTGTATGAGTGTTTTATCTACATTCATGCTTCTGCCCCAAGTGAATGACTATAGTCTACGGAGACCAAAAGAGGATCCCAGATACACTGAGACTATAGTTATAAAAAGTCTGAGCTGCCTTGTAGATGCTCGGAATTGAAGTCATGCCCTCTAGACATTAGTAATAATGATTGCTAGTGGGAAAGTTTAATTTTTCTTCAGTTGTGTGATCATTTTATGTTGCCTATTGTCTAGAAAATAACTCAATATACCCATGCTCACCTATACATCTTCAATTAAACTCAGTAAGTATTCAAAAATATATAAAAGTGAAAGTGGGATATTTCAGGAAGATGAAGTTCCAATGAAAGAAGGAGATATGCCAAAGGTTTGTGAAGTGTATATACTTAAAATGCACTCTCTCTTTCCTTTACCCCCTCTCTTCCTCCATGACACCCATGCATGTATGCATATATATTATACATGTATGTATGTGTGTAGTGAGGAGGCTAGCAGGCCTGCTTTTCATCCAGCCAAGCTCCCACAAGGCTAGCTTTACAAACAAAATACAACACATAAACTGTATTCATTTAAATACTGCCTGGCCCATTATATCTTGCCTCTTCTTGGCTATCTCGCATATCTTGATTTAACCCATATCTAGTATCTATATAGCACCACAAGATGGTGGCTTACCGGGAAGATTCTACCTACGTCCATCTTGGACCAGAGCTCATGGCGACTGCCTCGCTGCCTTCTACTCAGCATCCTGTTCAGTTTACTCTGCCTACCTAATTTTCTGTCCTATCAAAGCGCCAAGGCAGTTTCTCTATTTAACCAATGAAATGAACACAAAACAGAAGACCCTGCTACATCATATGTTGTGTTTTAATGACATTCAGTCAACTAATATAAGAATGACTGATCTCCAAATATATAAAGAACTCAAGAATTTAGACATTAAAATTCTAAATATCCTAATTAACAATGGGGAACAGAACTAAACAAAATTCTCAACAGAAGAATCTCAAATGGCCAAACGATACTTAAGGAAATGTTCAACATCCTTAGCCAGCAGGGAAATGCATATTAAAAGAGCTATGAAATACCATTTTACACCTGTCAGAATGGCTAAGATCAAAATTACCAATTATAACTTATGCTGGAGAGGATGTGGAGTAAGGAGAATACTCATCCAATGCTGGTGGAAATGCAATCTTGTACAAGCAGTTTGGAAATTAGTATGGCAATTTCTCAGAAAATTGGCAATCAACCTACCTCAGGATCCAGAAATATCACTTTTAGGAATACACCCAAAAGATGCTCAATCATACTACAAAGGCAATTGTTCAACTATGTTCATAGCAGCACTATTAGTAATAACCAGAACCTGAAAGCAACATAGATGCCCCTCAACTCTAGAATAAATAAAGAAAATTTGGCACATTTACAAATTAAAGTACTACTCAGCGTTAAAAAACAATGACATATTGAATTTTGCATGCAAATGAATGGAATCAGTAAACACTATCCTGAGTGAGGTAACCCAGATGCAAAAAATATGAATATGGTATGTACTCACTCATGAATGAATACTAGCAATAAACAAAGGCTATTGAGCCTGTAATTCATCATCCTAGAGAAGCTAAGTACTAAGTTGAACCTTAAGAAAAACATACATAGATCCACCTGGAAATTAGAAACAGATAAGATCACCTGACAAAATTGGGAGCACAGGGGTGGGGGGGAGAAGGGACAGTGGAAGGGAAAGAGGTGGGGAGAAGAGGAGGGTTCAAAAGAACATGGAGGAATGGAATAGTCAAGAAGCAGGAATGACAGAGATGAGAGCAAGGAAAGAGATATCTTGATTGAGGGAGCCATTATGGGATTAGCAAGAAACCTGGCACTAGAGAAATTCTCAGAAATCCACAAGGATGACCCCAGATAAGACCTAAAGCAGTAGAGGAGAGGGGCCCAATCTTGACTTGTCCTATGGTCAGACTGATAAATATCTTAAATATCACCATAGAACCTTCATTAAACTACAGAGGCAAAGACCCATAGTGGAGCACTAGAATGAGCTCCCAAAGTCCAGTCTAAGAGTGGGAGGCATGAGAATATGAGCAAAGAGTTCAAGACCATGATGGGTACACCCACTGAAACAGTCTACCTGAGCTAATGGGAGTTCATCAACTCCAGCCAGAGTGAGAAGGAACAAGCATAGGAACAAACTAGTCCCTCTGAATGTGGTTGACAATTGTATGGCTGGGGAAGACTAAGGGGTCACTGGGCAGTGGCACCAGGATTTATCCCTAGTGCATGTACTGAATTTTTGGCAACTTATTTTCTTTGGATGGATACATTGCTCAGCCTAGATATAGTAGGGAGGACCTTGGTTATTCTTCAAGGCATTGTGCCTTACTTTCTCTCTGAGAACTGGATAGGAGTAGAGCGGAAGAGTATGTGGAGGGAATGGGAAGAGGGGTGGGAATGGGAACTTGGACTGGTATGTAAAATAAAAAATATAGTTTGTTTTCTTTTCAAAAATAAATAAAAAGGAAACAACAAAAAAGAATGAATCAGTATTGTGCAGGGAGAAAAGTCAAAATGTAATACAAACTCCACTTCAGGCAAGTATTTGAATTATTCTAGAGATCTACTACTTATTCACATTGTCTCAAGTTTACCCAACATGAACAGATACTGTGTATCAACAAGCACTGAAATGTAATTATCCTGCAGAATGGCCATGAGCTTTAAATTCCAGTCTCTGTAGTCAAGAAAATTTTCATGTGTTACAAGTTCAAGATTGTTGGCTTCTATGCCCCATGTCTGTGTAAAAAAATACCCTTTTAAAAAGTGAAACTGTTAAAAACATATTTTGCCACTCCTCTTGTGGTTCTCTTTTTTCAGGGATTATCTGTGCAAATCCATGAAGGAGGAGAGAGCAGAAACAAGTGAGCATGGTCAGAATGTTTGTGGATCTACAAAGAAAGCTCTCTAGGAGACAGGTTTAGTGACTCAGCTCAGCTTTATTCCAGAGTATAGGGAATGTATAGGATTTAGTAGCTGGGGAACAAGCTAATTTTCATTACATATCATGCTCCTACAATCAAGCTGTGAATGCAAGTCTTAGTTATCGTACATGGAAGCATAGTCCTATAATAAAGACCTACCACAATATCTAAATACCATATGGGCAGCAGGAGGAAAGCTCTAGCAGGGACCTATACCAGTGGTCACATTAGAGATAAATCAGGCATGAAGTTTTAGGGACAGCTTTTAGATAAGGTCAGGTCTCCAGGCATAGAAAACTTCCCCAAATAAGGGCAGATAGAGAGCAGGAAGTCTCATTGGGGAAAGACCCCACCAAGTTTGTTCCTAGCTCAGAGAGCTGCTAGGTCATGGTAAAGTGAAACCTTTGATCAGCAGGGCCTCCCCACGTTAAATATGCTACTTTGATTCACTTCATGAATGTCATAAATGTATAATCTATAAAAACCATCTCTCTAGGATTCTCATGGAAATCACTTTCAAGAAGATTTCTGGAATAAACTCCACTCCAAGAAGTATAGGTAGTTTTGGAATTATATTTAACCCTCTGGTTTTCCTATCCATTTTTCTTCTGATATAAAAATAGAACCTGTTTAGTGACATGATGAAGATCAAAGTCTGATCCCTTTGTCTCTATGCTTTTCAAGAATGGCTTGCTATTTATCATCGGAGTGGAGAATGTGAGTAACAGTAAACACTCTAGAGAATTTCTTTGGGAGCACACACATTCTGGACTGTATACATGAATATCAGTAGCTATGCTGCCTAGTTTATGCCAGCTTGACAAAAACTCAAGTTATGTAGAAATAAGGAAACTCAATTGAGAAACTTTCAGTAATCATATGGTCCTGGGGCCATGTCTATAGGGACATATTCATGATTGATTATTTTTTGGGGATTGCTCACCCCACTGGAGCCTATGTCTTCCCTAGGCAAGGGACCATTGGTTGTAAAATCTTGCTAGGAGAGAATGCCACAAGGAACAAGCAACTAAACAGCATTATTCCTTTTTAATCTCTACTTCAGTTTTTGGCTCCAGGTTTCTTGCCTTCACTGATTAGAAAATTATATTTTTAATTCACTCTTGTTTCTGAGTAACAAATATGATAGATTTCCAAAATAGATGACAGAATTCCATGTTGAATTCCTAACTACTGATCTAATTACTTAACTAACCTGTCATCCAAATAGTATACACACTAAGGGAAATGAAATAGAAATTTAATACCATTGTTAAAACAAAATGTTTAAACCTGTCAACTTGTGTTTATTTTATTTTGGGGTCCATGTCATGCAATATTGTCCTGACTGTCTTATAATTTTATATATAGATCAGGTTTGTCTGAAATTGGAGCAATATTTATGCCTCTACCTTCTGAAGACTGGAATTACATACATGTTCAATCACATTTGGAAGAAACTGGCTCTTCTAATCAACTATTTATACTTCTTATTGGATAGAAAAATAGTACATGTGGTTTTAGACAATGTTATTGCATGTTGGTATATTTCATCAAATAAAGACTTTATAGTATCAATTCTGGGCACAGACCACTTACTGTTACAAGGAAAAACTATGACTAGTACTTTATGTAACTATTTAAATTGAGTAAAAATAATTTTTAAAAATTCAATAATCAGAGAATATCAGAAAAATATTGTATCTTGGGATAACATTAAGTGCACCTTCACCATTTGCCTAATTTATACATATATTGTTTCTTAACACCTACTTCAATGCCTCACCATTTTGTAGAATATTCATAATGGTATATTAAACTAATAATTTTGTGTGAAAACCAGAAATAAACAAGCTCCTTAGATGCCTTGGAATAACATGCAGATCTGTGGAAAATAATTCTCATAGAACTTCTGAGAATCCATTTATCTGAATTCTAGAGTGAAGGCTTTTATGCAGAAGAAGGCAATTTTGTTCATCTTTCATTAACCTCTTCTGGAGTGTTGTTAGGGTATCTATTCACTCCAGATGAAGCACCTAGAACAGACCAACTTAAGTATTCTACAGAAACCCAAATGGTGAACCAATGATTTCATTAGGCCTACTTACAGAAACACTAGAAAAGGGAAACATATGAATTTGGTGACTCCAAAACTACTACATCACCACTCTATCACGTATAACAATCCACAGAAGCCGCATCATGGAGTGGCCTTTCAATTAATCTGTTGTGTCCTATAGGGTCTCTTAAAATTACCAGAAGCTAAGATGATTGCTAGAAAAGGAACTTAAGGTGCTCTCAAGTCAGGGTTTTGTTCTCTTTTTCCTTCTACTTTTAGTGTTACCAGGTCAATATCCACCACCATATCCATAACAATTACTCATTGTTCTGCTTATTTTCCTGTCCTTGTTTTCACACTACAGCTATCTCAAATAGTCCCTAAAAAGGAAATTGGAGAACTCATTAGCCTTCAGTATTTTAGGATAACTTAACATTTTGTGCTGTATTATCTGCATGTGAGAGAAAATAAGTTCTCCATGAACTTCAAATTGTACATAAGGCACCACAGATGCAAATATAACTAAAGTATCATTACTATAGAGATATATTTTTTATGGTTTTGTGAAAAGTATAACATAGACCTACATTCAAAAATGGCTAAGCAGTGAAGAATCTGATATTTGTTCTAAAAGAATGAAATTTGGGTCCAAGTTTCCATGTTATGCAGTACATAACTGCTTGCAACTCTAGCACTTGAGCTCCTGATATCCTCTTTTGACCTCTGTTACTTGCACATAAATGAAAGTTATGTGTGTAGATAAATATGTGTATATATAAATAAAAATAAATATTTCAATTAAAATAAAACACACATTGAACCAACATATGAGAAATTTTATATTTGGAATTAAATCTGTACAACTTGACCAAGTTTGTACATTCTTCACTGACTAAACAAAGCTCTAGGGAAACATGATAGTCATTATAAAAAAGGTTTATCTGTGAGAAATACACTCATATTTGAAATATCAAGTATTTTATCATTAAATGGAAATTACTGATCTTAGAAGCAAAAATAACTTTCAAGACTGCATTTTAATCTTCTCAATGATTTTAGTCATACCACAACTATGTCTTCGTCTAGTGGACACTCATAATTACATGAAGAATTTAGATGACCAGTTAACTGACTATGAAAAATATTTATTGGAACATGGTTCACAGGTCCTTTTCTAGAATGCTTTGCGTTTCCCAAAATAGAAGACTCAGATGTTATAAAATAACTATAAAATGGCACCAGAAGACAATAAAAATGAAAATTCAAGTAAGCAGATTTTGATACAGTTTTTTAAAAGAACATTTGCATTAAAAAGTATTATGAGGTTCTGAAACCAAGTCAGGATAGAAATACAGAAAAAATATATGATTATAGGAAAAGAAATGGAGCAAGTAGAAATCTCTTACTGGCTGAGCAGGGAAAAAAAAATCCAGCATAGTTTTATTTGTTGAGAAGTTTGTCCATATAATAATAATACATGATTCATTTCATAGAAAGATGTTTTAGGTAAACATTAGAATAGTAATATAACATCTAAACATATATGCTTTATGCCTATTTTATCCATAAACCTGAAATTTCCTGGAAATTTCACAATACTATGAATTTTGTTTGCAAAAATCCCCATAAATTTGGTATCAATTATTGTGACCTAGGGTTTTACTTTAGCAACTGTAATAGTATTTAATGAATATTAAGAGTTATTTAAGTGATTAAATTCCTTCAACAGTTCTTGATTGTAACTGAGCCCTAACGTCTTTCTCAGGGGAGGGGGAGAAAATGTGCAACGTCAAAGACATAGTTGCTGGGAGTCCAGTGAAAGAAATACAGCAGACATTTATTTAGCAATGGAGAAAATCTTGTATACCTTCCCAGCACTGAAATGTTCTTATCCCTTGATATCACATGGTTGCCCCACATTGGCTAGTCATGATCAGGACCTGTGACATCACCTGTTGCTAGGCCTTCAGGCAGCATTGTTGGTCACCCCTCATTGACTAGACACAATCAGAACCTCTGACAGTGACTGTTGCTAGGCCCTTGTGTAGTAGTGATGGAGGAGGGTCATCTGTCTATGTGTTACTTTCATTGGTTAATAGAGAAACTGCCTTGGCTCTTTGATAGGACAGAAAATTAGGTAGGTGGAGTAGACAGAATAGAACTGTGGGAGAAAGAAAGCAGAGTCATGCAGACACCTCAGTCAGTCACCATGTCTCTCCTCTCTGAGACAGACACAGGTTAAGATCTCTCCTGGTAAGACACCACCTCATGGTGCTACACAGATTACTAAATATGGGTTAAAGCAAGATGTGAGAATTAGCCAATAAGAGGCTGAAACTATTGGGCCAGACAGTGTTCAAAAGAATACAGTTTCCGTGTAATTATTTCGGGTAAAGCGGCCTGCTGCTCCTATTTCTACATAGTAGCCCTTTATTGGCTAGGCAAAAGCAGGACCTCTGACAGTAACAGACATTCTCCAAGTTGGCTTTTCTTGGCCTGGTAGAAACTTCCTATATATCCACCCATTTTTATTTATTACATGGGTTCTCAGCAGAAGCCAGATTTCTTTGTTCGGGCTTTGTTAACCCCTCCTTAGGAGGGCTCAGCAATTGGACTGTGCCAAACAAGTTATTACCTGTCATTGACTAACAGCCCTCAAAGAGCATTCATTCCTGGAGAGCTGCCAGGATGGGGATGAGGCAGTAACCTTTGAATTACAGATAATCCCTCATGCATAACTTCCTGCAGAGGACTGAGAGAAAGATACCTAAGAGCAACTTATACCTGAGGAGTCATCTTAGTTGATGCTTGCTGCTGTAGGATCTGCTGCATATGTGAGCATCCAAGAGGAATAAAAAAAAAAACACCTTTTTATATTATGCCAAACTTTTTCAAAAAATTAAGAGTCAAAGGCCATAACTTCTGCCCTTAATATATCAATTTATTTGGGAGTGTGCAATGAGAGCAAGAAAGGGGAGTGTATATATTACTCATCCTACATTATTCTTTCCTTGGTGGAAGCAGGCTGATCTATGGGTGAGCACATATCTCTTAACAGAACCCAAATTGGTATCATGGCTGCCTGAGGAAAAACATAAGTATAAACTGAGGGTGGAGGCATTGCATGCTGGAAGTAACTATAATGGCCATAATCTTTTTTAGTAGATATCAAACCTCATGAGAAAGCCTAACCTTGACAGATGGGAAGGGAAGGCCCTCCAACAATGAAAGAATGGTGTCTCATCTCTTGATATCGAATGGGCAGAAAGGGTTTAAGCCAATTAAGCATTCCACGTAATTGTTATAATTCTGAGATTGTGTATAATTCTTTATTTTTTAATTTAAAGGAAAGGAAAGACAGTGAACCTGCTTGGCAATGGAAAAGCTTAAAATGGCAAAGGGGGTACCATTTGAATCTTATTTGGCACCAATATCAGATGTAATGATAAAATAGCTTTTAACACCTTTTGGGCTGTCCTTTGCAGATAGACTCCAACCAGATGTGCCATAATGAGATAATCCATGTAAAAGATTAAGCAGACAACCTTGGAAATATTTACTAAGGCCAGAGAAACATATAACTATCAGATTGTGAAGCTATTTTTCATTCCCTGGGGTAAAATTTCACATTGATATCTCTTAGCTGTCTTATGCATGTTAGGATTCCAGATTGTAAAGGCTACATGGTCCCTATCCTGTGGTGATAAGGGAATTTGAGAAAATCAAGCCTTAATGTTTAAAATTAAAATATAATAAGATGGAGGAATAACACTAGGGTGGGACAGACTACTATAAAGTGTGCTAAGCAGGACCCTGTTGAGAAGTCATACTTATACTTATCTATGTGTTGTCCTTAACTTGAATGTCCATTTTTCACAAAAGTCAAAGGTCCATAACTCATTGATAAAATCTTTTTGTAGTAAACACTAGCTCAACTACATATTGAGTAATTCTGTAATTATTTTATTGCCACGGTCCGCCTCTTGTGGAGATCACCGACTGCGGGAGAACAAGGGTGAAGGCTAGGAGAAATCAGGAATCGGCTAGGAAATGACAGACAGACACACTCAGTAAGGTTGAATATGCTGCTGCAATTTTACCAAATTCATGCTTTCACTATATAGCATTCAAACAAAAAACAAACCAGAAGGTCATGTGTCATCAGTTGGCATAGTATGAAGGTTTCTCTTAGTCACATTATCAGGGACAGGTGTTAGACATAAAGCATCCTTGGAAAAAGAAATCCTGCCCTTGGGAGCTTAAACCTCAGACAAGTGGTTACATCTCATGAATAGAGAATTTCTGTCTCATTATCGCTATCATGGCCTTCCCTCTTTCTAACCCTTTCTTCATATCATCTAGTGACCAAATATTCCTAATCAGTTCTCTGCACCTGTGGGGATATACTTCTTAGTACCTTCTTATGCAGGAGACACCATGAGGGTTGGGATCTAGCAAGCCTATTCATAAAGTTCAAAGTATAGTATAACAGTCTTTGTCCATCAACATTAACCCATCTATTCCCTTGCTCATCATACTCCCCATGTATGACAAAGGTTCTGCTGTAGTCTCATACATTCCCATACTGTGCTTCCCTATCTCAAAGCTGTTCCTGAAGAGAATGATCCTTGTCTTGTATATATAAAGACTATCATTATTATGAAAGAAATTGTGCATATCCCGCATAGTCAGCTAATTGAGAAGCCTGTCTATGCCCCAAGGGCAGCCAAAACCGGGCACCATTCTTTAGGAGTTCACTCCCAAGGCTTGTTTCAATATTGAATGGCTGGTTTCATATTGTCAAGAATAGCCTGTCTTTTTTTTCCTATCTAAAATGTACCAGCGGTTTCTCATTCTGGCTAGCCTCTCCATAGATGGCAACTTATGTCACTCCATACGTTTTCCTTCATAATTTATTCATCTTCTCCTATCATGAGCTCTTTCTGTTTTAGGGTATCCATAAGTTCCCCCAGAGAGAGAGCCAGAGTCCAATATGTCCTCAGTAGTTTGGTTATTATGGGTAATGTCCTAGAACATCTTGATCTGCTGGCAAGATAAAAGAACTACACAGAATACAGAAACAAAGAACAGAAAGCTCAACACGGGGCCAGGGCCAGTGAAGGTGAGTTTGCTGATCCGGAATCATGACTGTGGCTGATTGCCAGGGAACCGCCTGGGGCTCAGCTCCTGGGAGCTCAGACCCCAACCCTTCAGCGTTGTTCCACCTTAGCGGCATATATCTGCTACACAGGTGTGACAGCCGTGGGCGTAGCATTTTATTTGCAAAAATAAAGATTTTTTTCTTTTGTATAAATACAAGGTTGTGAAAAGAATCAACCAGGCTTTCAGAAGACAACAAGGTGCTATGTCACCAGTCTGTGATCAATTGCCTTTGATAAAACTATTGTTTGATTTTCATCTTCCCATCAGTACTTGTAAACACTACTATGAATTATCCATCAAGTTTATTCTTTCTAAGTCTCTGATCATCTGATCAGAACAATGTCTATTATTTAATGATAGAGAAGAAGCCATATTCCTGTTCAAGAACAGTGAATATTATAGTTTGATTCTGTATTGCTGCGATAAACATCATGACCAAAAGGAAATTGGGGAGTAAAGTGTTTTTTTTTACTTATATTTCTAGGTATAGTTCATCTTTTATGGAAATCAGGTAGGAACCAGAAGCAGAAACCTTCAAGAAAAGCTGTTCCTTTACACTGTCTTCAGTTTAGTTACCTGTTGTATACAGCCCATGTCCATGTGCTTAGCTATGTCATCTTCTACAGTGAGATGTGCCCTTCTATATTGACTACAAGTTGAAATAATCTCACAGATAGACCTGATGGACACACTGGTACAGCTGATTCTTCCACTGAGATTCTCTCTCCTAGTTTATTTGAGTTTCTATGAAGTTGACAAGAGAACCTAACCAATGTTGCAAGGAGTGCTTGTCCATCCCAGCCACCCAGAACCAAAATAATCACACTGAACCCATATTATTTAAATCACTGCTTTGCCCATTAGCTCTAGCTTCTTATTAGCTAACCCATACATCTTAGTTTAACCCATCTCCATTAATCTGTTCATCACCACGAGATTGTGGCCTACTAGCAAAGTTTCAGCCTGTCTAGATACGGCAACTCCACAGTGTTTCACTGACTCTGCCTTCTTCCTCTCAGCATTCCATTTAGATTTCCATGCCTACCTAAGTTCTGCCCTATCAACAGACCCAAAGCAGTTTCTTTACTCATTAACCAAGAAAAGCAACACATAGTCCTCCCACACCAAACCAAGACAATAAACAATAGAATATTGAAAATTTTTTGAAATATAATAAATACCTTTGTTAACTATGCTTAAAGGGCAAAAAAGGGCCTTGTGCACACAGATAAGCAGTAAAGAAGCCAGGAAAGTTAAACATACTGTAGCAGGGAAGCTGCTTGTTTGTCCTGGCTGTGCAGAATCAAAACAACCACACAGAAACTATACTATTTAAATAAGTGCTTGGCACATTAACTCTAGATTTTTATTGGCTAACTCTTACATATTAATTTAACCCATTTTCATTAATTTGTGTATCACCACATGACAGTGGCTTACCAGCTAAAATTCTTTCTAGCTCCAGTCCTCTACATGGCTTCTCTCTGACTCTGCCATTCTTTCTCCCAGCATTCAGTTAAGTTTTCCCTCCCTATTCTTTTACCCTATCAGGCCAAGCCAATTTTCTTTAGTAATTAACCAATTATCAATTAACCAATCATATTCACAGCATACAAAGGGGAATTCCACATCAACACACAGCTTAACACTTCAATGGAATGAGATATGTATTTTTTTCCCCTGGAACACTAGGAATGATGTGTTTTATAACCTGGTGATCCTTTGCTGTTTGATAAAACAAGCTCTGCCAGTACCTCCCAGAATTTATGTTTTTACTTATGTAAGGCACTTTTCCCCAAATCTTGAGCATATTTTAGACCATGAACCCCACTCTTATGAATGATGCAACTTGTACTTTACAGAGCCTAAGAGACTTTTATGTTATCTTAGAGCCAGGCCAAACCTGACCCCCAGAGGTGTTATGTTTACCTCAGTCAAACTCCCTAGGCCCTACATCTGATACTACCTCTGAGTCAACAGTACCCATTTTATGAAAATAAAAGTAACAGATGAACTGTGTATGGAATATCGATGTAAATGAGTCTTAAATTGTTGTATACTTGGGAATTAATTAATAGCTATCTGAACACTTTTATCAAAAATTATGTTGTGCTTAAATATGGATAAAATGAAATGATCTGGGCCAGACTCCAGAAGTTCTGGTTTAACACTGTTTATAATAAAATCATACTGAGCAAAGTTTCATTTTTGTATTTTTATGGATTATTGATTTTCCTTGACCGCTGTAAAGTCTGCAGTGGAATCATGACAATTATCCATATATTTCAATGATCTCACAAGTAAAGTAACATTGATGACTGCATTAGACACTAAGTATTACTAAACAATGTAGATTTTTCTTTATCTTAATAATCATGATACATACCATATTAGTAGGTTGGTATTCCAGGAATAACACCTAGTTCTCGCTATATGATATGATGATGAATGAACTACCTGTTTATTAGTAACAGATTAATTACAATACATTTATTTTCTTTTTGAGAGAAAAATATTCTCCATATGTACAAATAGATTTTAATTGATTCCTATTCTTCCCATTCTTTATTTCCAGAATACATTATTAGTCTTTTTAGACTTGACAGAAAAGTATAGCAGACTCTTTCAAACAAGAAAAATAATTTCATTGCTCAGAATAAAAGAAATATGTGAATAAGCTATATAAGATAAAATTTCTCCTGAAATGAAATGATCAGAGGTGTTATGTTTACCTCAGTCAAACTCCCTAGGCCCTACATCTGATACTACCTCTGAGTCAACATTACCCATTTTATGAAAAAAAAAAACAGATGAACTGTGTATGGAATATCAATGTAATATGGAATATCATGTGTCTGTTTTCTGAGTACATTCTCAGTCAGTTTTTTTTTCTGTTTGTGGCCTTTTAATATCTCTTTTGTGTCTTGTGTATTAGAATTTTTAGACCAAGAGGTTAAGTTTAATTCTCACAACTTCATTTTAATTTAATCATTGTGGGAAAGACCTCAACATGCAGTCACATTCTGATGTAATTGAAATTAGAATTATAACACTTGAATTGAAGGTGACAAAATATATTTTACATAACAGTATTTATAGAAAATCTACTTCAATGATATTACCTCAAGAAATTTGCCTTCAACCATGTAGTTCAATTCACAGATATCATCACAGAGATAAATAAATCTCTTACTACCTCAACAACTTAAATTACTATTCTCAGAAAATCATAATTAGGAAGAGAAATTACCAGGAGCACTTAATGTTTGAAACATCAAAATAGGGGTTGCTTTTAACTTATATCCAGAGTATAGAAAGTTTACATTCTTTTCATGAATATATAATGCTAATGAAATTATATTTTTGTTTATAGATGGATATAGATATTTTCAATATGATATAAAATAACATCTAAATACAATATAATAAAATGACAAATTAATAATTTCTGAATAAAATATTAATCCTCTGAACATAATAAAATAAACACAGATAAAATGAGAAACCATTAGGGACATTATAAAATATTTACATCTGAAATCTTTGTTCATCAAAATCTGTATTGTATAATCAAAATAGCACATATTGTGAAATATGTGAGTACAAATGCACTCATTTTATAAAGCAACAGAATGAACATCAATGGAATACTAAAAATGTTAGATAAAGACTAACAGAAGAATCTCATAGAAACAGAGGGAAGACCAGAATAATGATTAGTGAAGGAAACTATCAGTGAAAGATTCAACAAACACTAACATTAGTTCTTTGAGAGTGAATAAAAATAGCAAACTAGTTACAAACTACATGGGAGTAAATGGTTAGAGGAATAGAAACACACCTAGTTAGAAATCATGGGGATTCTTATTTTTTACATTAATAATAGTCTGTGGAAACTCCAAAAAATCAGAACATTGAAATTAGACTGTATAATTAACCCAAGATGAATACAAAAGAAGTAGAAAACATGAATACAAATATTCTTACAGTAAAGGCCAAATATAGAATCTGTAATTAAAAATCACTTTTTTCTGTAAGTTTGGAAATCCCAAGGAGAGGACATTAGTGTTAAAAAATGAAAATCTTAAAATTTACATAATATACCTACTAAAAATTTGAAAAAAAAATATGCATAGTGCCAAACTTCAGCTTTCATGTCAAAATGAGACAAGAATTCTCAATTATGAGTAGGGGAGATACCTCACTCTATAAATTCAAGTATGGGACCAGAGTGTGATTCCCTAAAACCACATAAAAGTTACATTTTATCTCTCATACTTTGTAATGTCAGAATGAGAAAGTGAAGGTGTATAGATACTTCAAACTCTGGACGGCCTGCCTAGGCTTTTGAGTGATTTTAAGGTTCCAGAGGCTCTTAAGTAATGATACCAAGTTTGACATTTGATTTCTACATGCATTGTATGTATGTTCAGGCCCACATTTGTGTGTGTTCACACACACACATACACATGTACATCCTCATTGTAGTGTGATTAATAAAAACCAACATGCAGATATGGGGAGACCCTGGAGGAATGGGATGGTTGGGATGGAAGAAGGGTGGATAAGAGAGCAGGGAAGAAGATATCTTAATTAAGGGAGCCATTTTAAGGTTGGCAAGAGACTTGATTCTAGAGGTGTTCCCAGGTATCCATGGAGATGTCCCCAGCTACTTCCTTGGGCAGCTGAAGAAAAACATTTTTTAAAAAATAAAACAAAATAAGCTGAATGTCTAATAGCTAGGCAGGAGAGGGATAGGTGGGGCTGGCTGGTAATGAGAATAAACAGGAGAAGAAATAGAGAGGAATACCCTCTCAAAGCAGTATGCCAACAACAAAGAAACATGTTCCTTGCTGTCTAATTCCATCATACATTCAAGTTCATCTACCCTAGATTTTCCTGGTATATATTAATCACTATAAGGAAAACCATTTTACACATGATTTTGAAATGCTTCCAGTTCCTAATTTAGGATCTTTTTTCTCATTGTGATAGTGGTAGAGAATGCTAGGCAGAAAGAAACAAAATTAAAAAAAGGAGAGAGAGACTAATTTCAGTCAGTTGTTCCCGAGGCACTATTTGCAACATAATGAGTAGTTTATGCAAGTTTCCCATACTAACAGAGGCATAATTCATGGATGATAAGATTCTTTCTAACTCCAACGGTAGGTCCCTCCCATGTCTCCATAACCCTTTGTGACTCATGAATACAATGTTCATGGCATCCTCTGATACAAATGCCATGGTTAAATATTACTGACCACCTTAAAATGATTTGGTCAATGGTTGATAATACATTTTTATGTAGACAGCAGAGCTTGCTTTCCCCATGCATGACAAAGTTCCTGAACAAAGAAAATTCTTTACAACTTTTAAAATCAATAAGCCAGCCTTGAAAAACAGAAGACAAATAGATAAAAAGAAGAGATAACAAAAACATGCTGCCTCTGAAAACATTATAAAATGATGGGAATTACAGGCCTTCTATACAAAACCTACTTTTTATGACTCAAAAAGTATAAAATTTATTTTTCCCTCTCTCAAGTTCTACCTTTTGGAGACTAACCCAAACCCTAGACCTACTTACCTTGAACAGCTTCTGAAAATCTTGACACTCCTACTTTTTCTCTCTGATGATATAGCCACACACAACTGCTCACAGATCTCCATTGCTGACCCTGTCTGCTTTTCCTGACCTCTAACTCAGAAAGCACAAACTTTGTTTTCCACCATCCATTTTATCTCTGGAAGCCAACTGCTGAGCTATTCAGCTTCTCTGTTTTGTTTGTTGTTGTTATTGTTTAAACTGCAATAAAAGTATCCTCTTGTTTTCTTATGGCCTTATATTGAAATTTTAGTAGCCAGGATACCAAGAACATGCAAAAATAACAATAGGCTTGGCATTCACAAATTGACAAAGCTTCATTCAAAGCCACTGTTATCATGTTATAAAAACACAGAACCAACGAAGTAGAGATATAGTCCAATCTCCCTTACTAATAAAAACAAAAAAATTTTCACAAGGTCACTCTAAAAAAGTTGACATTGTCTTGGAGATATAGGAATTGTTCAATATACAAAGATAAATAAACATTATCCACCACATAAATAGACTCAAGGACAGAAACCATATGATAACCTCATTATATGCAAATAAAAACAGGTTTTTGAAAAAAATGAGTATTTTCATAAAATTAAACATTCCTCCATGTAAAACTTTTTAGAGAATCTAGAAATGCAGTAGACAAATCTCAATGTGATAAAAGTAATAACCAGTAAGCTCAGAGTCAGCATTATGCAAAATAGAAGGAAGAATGAAACATTTCTTACTATATTTTGAAATAAATCAAGAATGTCTACTCTCTCCATCCTTTTAAACATAGTTCTTAAACTCTTGGCTGTATCATCAGGATATGAATAAAATATATATAAGAACGGGAGACATAAAAATACTCTTAGAAATATATAATGTATTTCTATATATAAAAGATTCTGAAGTCACCACCAAAATTCTCCTAAAACTGATGAACACATTCAGCTAAGTAGCATAATGACACAATTTACACATAAAAGTTATTAGCTATACCATATACTATCAAAAAGAATACTGAGAAAGAAGTCATGGAAATAATTGCATTCACAATACCTTCAAAACTGAAATATCATATTATAAATTTTTTTTTTTTGGTTTTTCAAGACAGGGTTTCTCTGCAGCTTTTTTAGAGCCTGTCCTGGACCTAGCTCTTGTAGACCAGGCTGGCCTCGAACTCACAGAGATTTAAGAAAGAAAATGAAAAACTCTGCAATGAAAACTCTAAGAGTAAAAACAGGGCTAAAGGTATCACTGAATCTGATTTCAAGGTATTCTATGCAGTTATAGTAATAAAAACAATATGGTGTTTGCATAAAAACAAATGCTTTAATCAATAAACTAGACCTGAGGACCCAGATAAAATTATGCTCATGCTACAACCTTATTTTTATCAAAGAAGCCAACAATACACTATTTAGAAAATATGGCATCTTCAACAAATGGTGGTGACTAAACTGAATAGCTACATGTGGAAAAATTAAGCCAATACCTTCCTGCAATTCTGAACAATGCTTAACTCCAAAGAGATCAAGGACCTCATCTTAGGAATTAATACCCTGACTCTTTTGAAGAGAATATAGGAAGTACTTCAATACACTGGCAGAGAAAACAATATGATGAACAGGGCCTCTGGTAGCACGGACATTAAGAACAAAAGAAATGAGGATAAAGCTTCATGAAACTAACATGCTTTGGGCAGCAAATAAAAGTATAAATCTGGCAAAATGAAAGTCTACAGAATAGGAAAAATATAAAAACTTAAAGGACACTATCTAAACATTTGACAAGTAGTTGTTTTATAGATCATATGAAAACATTTAATAATTAAACACCCACCCACCCTAAAAATAGTTAAAAATTGAAGGATTTAACTACATAGAGATTTCTCAAAAGAGTAAACTCAAAGAACTGAAAATTTGATTTTTTTCAGACTCCATAACAAAATATGCATCCAGAACTAATGGGAGACCACCAAGTCCACTTGGAATGGGACTGATGGAACATGCGACCAAATCGGACTCTCTGAAAGTGGCTGATGGTGGAGGCTGACCGAGGAGCCAAGGACAATGGCGATGGGCTTGGTCTCTACGACATGGACGGGCTCTGTGTGAGCCTTGTCAGTTTGGTTGCTCACCTTCCTGGACCTGGAGGGAGTTGGGAGGACCTTGGACTCAACATAGTGTAGAGAACCCTGATGGCTCTTTGGCCTGGAGAGGGAGGGAGTGGGGGTATGGGTGGAGGGGAGGGGAGGGAAGGGGGAGGAGGAGGGGAGGAGATGGCAATTTTTAATAAAAATAAATAAACTGGAAACAAAAAAATTCGGTACTCCAAAACATTTTTTTTTACAATAGTTTCCATCGAAGAAGAAAATAGAACGAATCACAATTACACATAAAGCTTCAGCAGTAATCTGGGGAGAATGTAAGAACTCATGGTGTTCTTCAGGTATTTTTTCCTTTCACACTGGAGAAGGGACCAAGAATGTACACAGCTACATAGTGCCCAAGAACGGAGTACTTGGGACGCTCTTTCCCTCAGTGAAGACATGGCTTTCTGCAGGCGGCATCAAGTATCAAACCATTTGCTTCTCTTCATCAGGGATGCCCCTTTAGAAGTCCCCAACAATTTCTGCTTATACCGTTCTACCAGTTGGTTGAAGTGGGATTCTGCCTTACTTTCCTTAGCTTTTTTCCTTAGGCACTTGCAGGGAAGAAAGTAACTGCTGCTGCTTCTGCTTCCAGTGGCTTGTCTGGGGATTTGGCTACTTAGGAGGAAGGGATTTCACTTTGCGTTTGTCCTGCAACCTAATTTTGGGCCCTTGGTATGAAGGAAGCGCCAGGACCTTTCTTCTCTTTTTCCCATCAGGCAGCTCCACCTGCTCCACTTCAGCCTTGGTCTGAAACCCTGTCCACCACGTAGGGCGCCCTTTCCCTTTCTGCTCTCCAGAAGCCTGACTTTGATCCTTTGTAGGGGCTCACTGCTTTCTGTTGCTTGTCTTTTCCAAGTTCTTTTTGCTCCTTTTGGGGCTTACTGGTTACAGGCTTAGATTCCATTTTTTTGCAGGCTGCTTTGGATCCTCAGCTCCTTTACTTTAAGTTTCCTTCGATCTTCTAACAAGAACTCCACTATTGGTCTCTTCTGATACCCAAATATTTCTGGGTTGTTGATATGGCAGAGGGCTCTGAGGGTATGCTCATGCATAGCCCAGGGACTGACCCTTCATTTTTCATGAACTGGTTTAAGGTCCCGCATCACTCTACACTCATTGATGCACATGCCCTTCTCGCCTCTAGTGGCACTCAGCAGCAGCTTCCTCAGCTGGTTGTCATCCACGGCCTTTGGCCGATTGCGCAGGCAAAGTCTGGTCTGAGAGACAAAGATATTCTGGTTCTTGAGTTTCTGATGTTTCAGTAGCTGAAACTGCTCTCATTTGGCCATATCTGCAGCAGTCACACCCTCGGCAGCCTTCGTCCCAACCCTGATCAAGCCTTCTCAGGCCAGATAGAGGTTCCAGGTTCCAGTTGGCTTCTTCACCTTCTTTGTCTGGAGCTTTGCTGCCTCATCACGGGTCACAGCCAAGTCAATCTTGAGCAGCCTGCCATCCAGTTTAAGCCCACCACCCTCGGCCTCTGGAGAGGCAGCTGCAAGGCATTTCTGAGGTGCTTCCTGAGATATGAATTGTGCGAATGCACAACCTTTAGAAGGCTCTGTGTCTGGATGCAAGACAATCCAGACATACTTCAGATCACAAATTGCTGGAAGACCTCCAGCAATTAAAATTTTAATTAAAAATTAAATTAAATTAAAAATTAAAAAATTGATGTCTAATGTCCATATATATACATATGTGTGTGTGTGTGTGTGTAATAGATTTCAGCTGCAAATAAAAATTAAATTAGGAAATTGACAAGTTAATGGGTGGATCTAAATAATTACATCATGTGAGAAAACCAGACCCAGAAAAACAAATGTCCTTTATCCTTTCTCATATGTTGATGCTAGGTATAAACTTTTAGATATATGTATATGTTAAATTGAAGTACTCATCATAGTACACTGAAGACTTTTGAAAATGACATATGCAACTGCTACTATATAAATTTCTTAAAATATACATTTGTAGAAAAAAATGTTTGAATTGAGTTACCTTGTTACACAGGAACAATTCTTACCTAAATAACACAAAATATTGAATAAAATGCCCAGTGTCAGATATGAGTTATTTCTTCTAAGGTTTTAGATCTTGGGATGAGAATGAGACCCAAATATTATATTTTCTTTGCTCTTGGAACTCTCAGAGATCTGTTGAAGATAAACTATTGCTTAAAATATTATGTATGTGAATAATAGGGCATAAAACATTAAGCTGATAGAAACATTAAAGCTTCATCCCTGATAGCTTTCATAGTGCTCGAAGTTTCGATTCATGCTACAAGGAGATAAGAGTCATCAAGTCTTAACCATTCCATAAACCCTGTGAGATATGATAATGATTGGCATGCCAGAATATGTTCACTGTTGTGATGCTGGCATGAATATTATGGGAGTCACCAATCACTTTTTTCTGTTGTTTAAAGTCCACTTCACAAGATAGAATCCAAGGATGGAACTGGTAACTGGACCAAAATCTCATAGCTTATTAGATCACAAGTACGATGTGAGATCCTTGTTTTATTATTCTCCTCAAAGAATTTAGGAAGTTCTTGTCTTTGTACACATAAATTATTGAATCTTTCAATCTTCATAAATTTTTGGAGTAGATAGCTATTAACATAGACACCTATAACCAGTGAACATGAGTAAAACTAGAGAATGTATAATGCTCAGCTCTAAATGGAACATCTTCATCATGCATTGTCTTGTAGTTAATGTTCAGGAATCATCATTTAAGAGGGGGAAGAAGAATTGCAGGAACCAGAGGGAGCAAGTGTCTGAGGCATGATTTCTATTAAATTAGTCCTTTCAAAGTAGAGAATAAAAAGACATTCTAAAGTATATACTCCAGATTATAAGTTCAAATAACTGATTTTTTACTTCTCCCATTGCATTTACACTGAATTAAGATTAAAAACTGAATAAATTCAAACATGAAAAGCGAGTATAGTTAGTTAAAATTTGTATAACTGTACTGATTATACTACCATAGAACACTCAATTGTTTTGAACTCTTTTGTCTTCAAGAAAATGTAGCAAAGATTAAATATTTTAGATGCAAATTTTCAATCAGGCATGACAAAATGTTATAAAACAGTAAAATCTACTGGAACCCTTACCTTCTCTGTTCTCCAGGTGTCTACAATTTCTGATTGCTAGCTTAAACTAAAACAAAACAAAAGAAAACAAAAACAAAACTTAGCCAGTTATTAAGGTATTCCAAGCTGTTTATTAGCACTCTAGACCAACACTATTTCATATAAACACATATATCAATCAAGTTTATTTAACATTGACTTGGTGCTCAAAAACATACAGTAGAATACAATATAATTCTATTTATTTCTCAAAAACCCATTATAAATTTACTTCAACTCAAACTTGGTCAATATTGGAAAGACATAGTGGAGACTGGGGTAATTGCTTGACAATTCAATTGGATTTTAGATAACTATAGATTCCCATATGCTTTATAGAAGGCAAAGAAAAAGGTTGATATATCTCTGTGGTTTACAGCAATATCAGTTTGAAGAGAATAGAATAAATTCATCACAACAGTAATATCTTTAAATGAAAATAATGTGGTCAGAAATTTAGTGAGGTTACATGTGAAACTTCATGAAAGATCCAGGCTCCTCCATGATAACTGTGCTATGTTATTCAATTTATATCACTACTTTATGCTTCATTAATTTATCACTAAGAGCAAAGAAAATAACACAATTGTTCACTATTATTTTAATGTTTCAGTAAAATATGTTTAATATGTTGCAGGATATAACATTAATGCTTATTTCAATTGAATTTAGTCGTGAAATGAACCATTCATTACAACACTGTTTGACCAATAGCTTAAGTGTATTTCTATATACCTCATATTTTCAATTAACACATTTTTATTAATCTGTGTATTGTTACAAGGCTGTAGCTTATGGATAAGATGCTGGAGTCTGTCTCCTTTGGCAGCTACATACCATCTTCTTGACTCTGCCTACTCTCTCTATATATCACGGTTCAGATTTCCCATCAGGCTTTACTCTGCCAAGCCATTGCCGAAACAACTTTTATTCATCAACCATTAGAAGCAACATATAATACAGAAGGACATCCCACGTAGTCTTTCCTTTTCTGTCTAATTAAAAAGGAAGGTTTTAACTTTAATATAATAAAATTACATATAAAAACATTTATTAAACAAGAATTATAGTTACAATATTTAGTCCATTTACATTTGGAAAATTAAGAAAAATCTATCCTATTTTTGTTAGTCTAAAGTTTTATATATAATTTATTTTTTATCATCTCTATGGAAATTTTTAACTATATGTCTTCTACTCTCCAAAAACCCAGAAGGATATAGTATTACTTAATTAAACAGGAAGTACATTGTAAGCAACTTCCAAAGTTCTAGAAATGACAGGGACATCTCGCTTCCTGGACAGTCACCCAAAGTTCTTCTGTAATGTCAGGGCATCCATCTTCAGACTATAGGCCTATAGTATGTGGCAGACTTTTTCATCAAGCAGGAAACTTGAATATCTGTTCTGCCTTATACTGTCAAAGTTCATCAGTTGCTTATTTCTGTGTCCCGCAGAAGATCTGGCAGTTTCTTCTGTGAAGCATGAACACTGAAGGACCATTCTATTTTTTGGAATGTTTAGCAGTCATTTTTTGTGGGTATTGCATATCCAGTTCATACAACATACCACCAAGCCGTCCAGGTAAGAGCAGACATGTCTCATTGTCCATAAAAGTATAAGTTCTTAAAAATTCAAAATACCATATTTCATAGGTCTTTGAAAGGGCTGAAAAATACCTATCAATCTGAAATATATCTCTACACATCTAGAAAACTTAACTAACATGACTACAGTTTGACTTTAATAGATGACTATTTGTTGGGCCAAAATTATGTCAGAGCCTGTACCTCAAGGTCTATAGGACAGAAAAAAAAAACCCAGTTTGAGTACTTCAAGGCCTAAAGGAGAGAGAAAAGCCTGGCTTGAGTTTGAGGGAGGATGAGACAGAAAAATTTAGGTAGATGTCCCTCCAGTCAGAAGGTGGGTTTGGCTGCCTCTCCTTGGATGAAGGTACCCCCACATCACATCATGTCACTTAAGTTATATAAACTGACACTCACAGTAATAAACTGACTTCCTGCTTGAATCAACTCCCTATTGCTTCTGATGTACTGAATCATGGGGTTGTGGAATGGGCAGATAGCACACTCACCTTTCTCTGGAGAATAAGGAAGCCTTGCAATGACTAGGGGAATACGGAGGTTTGAGAAGTCTGGCAAACTGGAGGTTCAAAAAATCCAGAAACTATTAATACACAATTTTAAATTATACATTACATTTTTAAATGAGATGAACAAACATATAATACCTTAAACAAGAGAAGAAATATACATATAACAAAATTGTCCTTAAATTTGTATCAATAAACCAAATGAAAGTTTCATTTCTATATCATAGCCTGCTTTAAATATTTTTTAAAAATATTATAAACTATCATTTTGAGAATTTGGGCATCATTTTCTCCAAAAGGCTTCCTCCTGTTTGCTAGGTAAAATATATTTAGAGTTCACTGAAACCTTTCAAGAGTCTTGGTCCATCGAAACACATTAGCCTGGAAGGAATACACAGACTCTCATTTCTTGTTAAACAAAAGCAGAACCTTTTTTTTCCAAAGTAACATATCCTTAGACTCAAATTTTGAAGTCAAGATACCTTTGTTTGTTTAGCTTAGCAGCCCTGAGAAACAAATATCCTTTTGTGTCCAAAAAAATTCAAAGAAAACAGAATAATATGTATAATCAACACTCTGTATATTTTCCATTTTAAGTGGCTTATTTTTCTTTACTCCTTTAATCTATGACTGCATTCTTTTCTATTTTACTCTCTTTAAAGACTTTGCTTTATTTTTCAAACATTTACTACTTTTTATAGCTGTGTATACTCTTTTTCATCTCTCTCCTAAGAATACATATATTTTTTTAAACACACTGAGTCTCCTTGAGAGGTTTTTTATATGTAAATATATGTAAGGGAGCATTTTAAAATGGTTAGGAGTGTGATGCAGCAGCCCTGAATGCTGGACTACCTTTCTTTGCAGATGTACATTTACCCCCAGTGCTGGTACTGCTGGGTGGGAGCCATGCTCACCACCTCAACTCTGGGAATTACGATGAAGCATATAAATCCTTTTTGTCTGAATAAAAGCTAAATCTGCTTCGCAGCCAGTTGTGTGTCCTGGAAATGTTTCAGTGTATGGCAGCTGGAATCTGCCATGCTTTCCTGCCTTTGCACACCTAGGAGACCCAATCCAGCTTCTTTCTGGGGCAGGGGTGCTGAGCAGGAGGCATGCTCTCAGCTACTTTCCGTTAACCCCCAGTGGGCATTCAAGCACCTGGATCTGAATTGTTTTCTAGTTTCGGTCTCTTCTTCATGACTTTTTGAGGAAGTTAGTTCAAGTTCATCCAAACTGCTACAATGTGCAAAAAAAGACCACAACAAGAATTCCAATGCCTCTTGAAATTTAAGTTTAGAAAAAAAATCATTTTTGCTAGTTTGTTAGCAAGTACAATCTATATACCACATTAGCACAAAACAAAGATTTGTGAGTAAACAATCTCTTTTGATGTTAGAAACTAAAGATGTGCTTTGAAATTATTGAAATAATATTAGTGGACTGATGGAGTGGGGGATTATCTTCTACTGAATTAGAAAGTAACATGAAAACAAAGCAAGAGAAACTGAATGTATAGATGTTTCTAAAAATTTAGTGTTTTATGGAACATAACAGTGAAAAAAAAAGGAAGGAGAAAAAATTGTGCTAAAAATGGCATTTGCAATTGTACAGAAGAAAGGGAAATGTCCTTTGAGGGTAAAGGAAAGAGATTGTGGATAGTTACAAGTGACATGTTGAAAGCATGTGAGATATTATGAGATACTCTCACTAAATTCTTTTCTTAGTGAAAGAGGAACTATGCTTATGTTAGAGATGATTTTAGAGGTTATGAATTTATAGTGATGAAGATGTGCATTGAAGCATACCCTTCAGCAGCATTATTCAATGTAAAGTTATAAACGATAAATTTCAATAGTTTAATAGAATCAGAGATGACATGTTTCAGTATAATTGTGAATAAAGGACAAAGAGGACAAAGGACTTCAATGGCTAAAAGAAAGAGAAAACACTTTTAAAAGACAGACAATCAGGTATAATTTTTATTTTAAGTTAAATGCATATTGATTGATGAATTAATACATACTGAGAGGTGTCTAGAAAGAATAAAAACTAGAGGAGAATATAAAAAAATTGGAGTGCTAAAAGTAGAAAAATATTTTGAATACAAAGTATAGTATTATTAGACAATATATGTGATGCAAATGGCTACAAAATGCTTTTAAGAGAAGTGTCATTTGAATACTTATCACTTTGGAATTTATACTTTATTTATTGTGAATTTCATATATCGGTACTATATTTATATAAAGTCTTCTCTCACCTCAACTCTTCATGTGTCCCCTAACCTATTTCAAAGCCATTACTTTTTATTCTTTAATTATTCTTGGTACAATATATGCAAATATAAATGAATAAATATAGAAATACAACTTATAGAGTCCATTTAATATTGCTTTTATGCTGATTTTGGGGATGACAATTTGTTACTGAATGACATCTTAGGGAGCACATTCATGGAACAGTGCACTTCTCCCTCCCTCTGTGCTCAAAACTTGCCATTAGCTTTTCATCTATAATTGGGATCATGTGAGACACAATTATATATCTGGAAATGGTAGTGATAAGGATGTTATTCTATTCCTTAGTTTTCTTCATGTTGTAGCAAAGACAATTCATAATGTACAATTTCCAGCTTTAGAATGAAATACATTTAGTTTCAAAATTCTCACGTGTTGTTCTTTATTAATAACATAAGGATGCTGAGGGAACACATGCCTAACTCCTCTGTTAGTTGTTTGCTTCCAGACATCTTTTTTTTGCCCCATCATTTTCTATTAGCATTTGCCAGATTGCAAATTGTTTATACCTAACTGTTTTTCATATCTCTGGGTGATATGTACATAAAGAATAGACAGCTGTATCAGATTGTATAAATGTATTTACATTAACTGACACATTAAGTCTTATTTTAATCTCTGCTTATTAGAGGAACTATAGCTAAAAGAACAAGTACCAAAAATGATCCTCAAAATTGTTGAAAATAGGATTTCAAATGAATCTACTCACTCTTCCATCTCTACTACTTCAATTGCAAAATGAAATTGACAATCATGATGGTATCATGGACAGTAATTAGCACCCAATAATTATACATCACTAAATTTTTTTCTTTGGCATCCTTGGAAAATTTATTTGTGATAGAATTCTATAATACACACAAGGAGGCAGTCAGTTAGAAAATATATTGGAAAGGATATATGAAAATACAGAGAAGTTGGTTGCTTTCTGTTAGGTTGTTTTGACACAGTGCACATAGATAATGAGAGATGGACTTCTCAACAATTAGTTAATAGTTTATTGAATAAGCTAGAGGGTGTCAATAGTAGAATATAAAAAGACCCAAATTACCTATAACAAGAGGGCAGACAATCAAACAGCAGGCTAAAGAAGTCAGGGTGAGAGTTGTAGAACCCTATAGACTCCAACACAGCTATTCTATGAGGAAGTCATGACCCTGGAAGAAAATAGCTTAGTATCCTGAAAACTTGAAAGACTATATCTAGGTGGCTCTCATGAGGATACTTACCCTACAGTATTCTCAAACACCACAAATAAATAAATATACTAGGGCCAATGTAGATGAAACACCATCTAATGTAATGGGTTGACTGTCTCCTGTTATTCTTGAAGTTATAAAATCCTTTGTCCCCAATACAGAAGAATCTTTAGTACAGGCCACTCATTATTATCTTGTCTATAAAATATATAACTGTAATTAAGTCCTACATAGTATGGGTATGGGAAAAAGTGATAAAGGTAAGAAAATTAAATGGTTTTGTAGATAAAATTATAGTAATGATATGCGATATGCCATTTGGAAGCAGGGACATTCATCAGGTTTGTGTTTTAAGACTGCTTTGTGGGATTAACATTGTTTTGTTTGGATTACAATAAATGTTGAGACAGGGTCTTATGCATCCTAGGCTGACCTCCAATTGATCATGTTGCTGAGGATGACCATTAATTTCTGATTATTGCACATCTATCTATCTGTATTTTGAGATTGCAAACATATGACATCATACTTTGATTATTTAGTGTTGGATGTCAAATTCATTGCCTTCCTTATATATCCTAGGTAAGCATTCCACCAACTGAACCACAGCCACAATACTGATTTGATTACAGTTTTCAATCCATGAAACCTAGCAAGAACTCTAGGAAATATATAGTCTTATAAAATAAATAGTCTTATAGAAAGATGAATTAGCCGGGCGGTGGTGGCGCACGCCTTTAATCCCAACACTCGGGAGGCAGAGGCAGGCGGATCTCTGAGTTCGAGGCCAGCCTGGTCTACAAGAGCTAGCTCCAGGACAGGCTCTAGAAACTTCAGGGAAACCCTGTCTCGAAAAACCAAAAAAAAAAAAAAAAAAAAAGATGAATTAATAAAAGAAATAAAATATACAGAAATAGGTATATGTATTTTTCTGTATCTATACATGCATGCACACACATATACCCCCCTCTCTCATACATATATATACATATATATATGTATGTATGTATATGTATATATGTTTTACTTAATCAAGGAGAAAAATAAAATTATATATTTTATATATGTATATATGTAAAAATATGTATAGATAGAATCATTAGATTAAATAAATTAAAATCTTCTGAGAGATGAATTTGTTTTCTTTCATTGATAAATTATATAAAATAAAAAAATCTAGAAAACTATAGAAGATATGAATATAAGAAGGAATATTGGGTGAAAATAAGATTACAAACAGGAAACTGAAAAAAAGAACATAGTAGCACTAATATAAACAAATATATGTTGCATATATAGGAAAATATCACACTGAGAAACATAATTCTAATTTTATATAAATTTTATATAAATTATATATGCATATATTAAAATAAAATATGAAATGTTAGCAAGTGCTCTGTTTTATTTCCTGAAACCAGCTTTCTCTGTGTAACCTTATGTACCATTATACAAGGAACCCATTTTCCACCTTGTCTGAATGTCAGAGAGTTTTAGATTACTAAAAGTTGTTGACAAAAAGAATGGCTATACATCCTGACCTAGGGTGTAGTTACTTGGTCCTTTTGACATTAAGATAGCCCATTACAGGTAAATCCATTCTACCCTGACCAATGATCAGGATATTCAAGCTTATTTCTGTTCTTTCTTTTGAAATAGGAGGTTTGACATTGGGAGTGGCTGCCTTTAGGATACTTGGTCTAGGGTGGGTTCACTGCCTAAACAACAGAATACTTATGGATTGATGGCTCAAAGTATTGTGAAACAAGTAACTGTTCCATTTGTCCTTTTTATCACATTAAATCAATCTTTTGTCTTCTTCCCCTTGTTGTATTTGGGTATAAAAGTGTATGGAAAATTAAATGCAAGCCGAGTTTAGTATTCACTGAAACTCTCTCCTGGTGCCATCCTTTGGTATTATACAATTAATGGTCATCTTAATTCCCAAGTTACCACCTTACCTATGGAAGAGGCTACAGAATAATCATTTTACAAATCATGGACAAAGATATAATTTTATCCCCTTATTTATTATCTTTATGTTTCCTTGTTGACATATCTACTAATGTGTTTTGCCTCTTCCGAATTGAATTTTACTGTCATTTTTGAACTTCACATGATTATACATTTCATATGTTATACACACACAAACATACATATATACACACACATATATATACATACACATACACACACAAACACACACACACATATATATATATGATCAGTCATTAATCTCAGGTATGTTACATTTTTCTTGTATTTTTTAAAGTATGTATGCTTATTTGTATGTATGTATGTATGTATGTATGCATGTGCCACATATTGCACTGTAATTCTGCAGGTTTTACTTATAAAGTATAATCATTCTTTCTGAATGGATTTTGCATTTGTTGTTATACATGAAAAGTTATTATCATACCCAATGACAAGCAAATTTTCTTTAATGTCTCCTTCTACTAGAACTACTATTATATTCTTGTTTGATATAGTTAGATTCATGATTATTACTTAGGGAATTTTAAATTATGCTCTCTGTGTCAAGATTTCATACTGCTGCATACAACTATCCAATTCTAGCATCATTTGTTAAATTATATTAATTTATTTACTTACTGCCTTTGTAGTTTTGCTAAAAAATATGCTGATTATATTTTTTAGGATCTATCAATTTATTGGCTCTGAAATCTGTTCCATTGATCTCTTTGAATATTATATTCCAATAATGCACTATGCTGAATGGTATGATTTCTTAATAACACAAAGTCACATAGCATCATTTGTTCTTTGTTACAATGAGTGGGGCCACTTGCTTATTACAGCCACCCAGCTTGCTTAACCCCAAAACAACCACACAGAGATTGTATTAATTAAAACACTGTTTGGTCATTAGCTCTAACTTCTTATTGGCTAAATCTTACATATTAGTTTAACTAATCTCCATTAATCTGTGTATTGCCATGTGGCTGTGGCTTACCGGCAAGTTTCTAACCAGCATAGGTCTGAGGTGGAGGATCCATGGCTTCTCTGTCACTCTGCTTTCTTCCTCCTAGCATTCAGTTGTCTTCTCCACCTACCTAAGTTCTGCCCTATTAGGCCCAAAGCAGTTTATTCATTAGACAATGAATGCAACACATGAACAGAAGAACCTCCTACACCAGTTCTTAGCTTTTCTCATTGTGTCAGATATTTTAGATCTTTTATTATCCATAAAATATTTAGATTCAAGTTTTCAATGACCAAAAACCCACGTTGTCAAGTTTTAATAGATATTATATTAAGTCTTTGGATCAAGGTGGTAAGACCTTGCATACACTAGTGATGTAGGATTCCCCTCTGTATTCTATAGATATGTTTTATTACCATTGGTTAATGAATAAAACTTGTTTTGCCCATGACTTAGAAGAGCAATGCCAGGGAGGAAATCCAAACAAATATATAGACAGCATAGGTATATTCTAGGAGATGTCAAGCGATGCTGAAGGAGAAAGACTAGGAAACTTTCTAGTATGCCACAGCCTCTCAGCAATACACAGACTAATAAAAATAGTTTAATTCAAGATTTAATAGTTGGGGCTATCTCTGTCCCAACATTGTTGTAATTAATACAGTTTCTCTGTCACTATTTGGGTCTAAGAAGTTGGGAAACAAACAGTCTCTACCTACACACTATGAATATATATGCCATATTACCAAACTTTATTGGGATCCACAAATCTTAGTTTCAGACCAGTATATGGTGCTTGTACAACAGATTCCATAAGACAAAGAAAACAGGGACATTTTTCATTTGGCAAGAACTGGGGAGCTTTGGGACAGTGCAGATTACTGCTGTAGCGGTATGGACAGCAAAACCTCTTCTTTCTTGAATATTGATAATTCTCGGTAAATTTTAGTGTCAGTTTTTCAGTCATGCATGAGACAGATGTGTTCATTCCCAGAAATCCCATTTTTTTCTACAACATTTTCCCCTAAAGTTCCTTGAGAGCGGATGCTTTTCAGATTTCTTGTCTGGGGATGCCAGCTGTCACTCCAGAACATGGGAGCTGTTCTGTTTCAGTGATTACAGGAGCAGAGGCAATTCACCCCATCTCTGTAGATATGTGTTTTTTTTTAATTTTAAATGATACTACTGTTATTGAAAATGTGTGACTTTGTTTATCACCTTGTAGTTTTGTAATGACAGGATGTACCTGGCTTGATATTTGGCCAAGCTAGCAAAATAATAAATATTGCTTTAGTTTAAAAGATGCTTTTATGTAAAAGTTGTGAAAAAATAGCCCCATAATTGGAGTATTTGGTTTTGCTTGAGGTTAACATTGGAGGGTGGGGAAAACATGTTAGTTCATGTGGGAAAATGTAATTGTTTTTGAACTATAAAGACAACTTGAACTATCTGGAGGCAGCCACTTGGGTGAAACTCATCTGGTGATAGGTCACTACTGAATTTCCTCACACCAATGCTCCTCCCCCACCTCAGGACATAAACCCAGGTTCAACTGGCTACAATGTGTGTACACAGGTGGCAACCATCTTATTGACATCAGGCCTATGGCCTTTGCTAGGCTGTGCACCCCAGTGTGCTCAGTAAAGTCAGAGGCTGCTGTTCCTAGACCAATTACTAGGAGCTTGCAGAGAGCAGAGGCTGGGCTGCACTTTGGCTTTTCCAAGTTCTGGAGCAGTCCACATGACTATGCCACCAGCATTAAGGAGGGAGTGGAATATTTAAACTATCTACGAACTCTAAAAATCTCTTCATTTGTTTCTGTTCCACTCCAGCTCCTCTTGCTTTCAGAATATACTCAAGCAAATGTACAGATAGATGTCTGGTATTTTTCCCGTATCTGCAATTATTTAATTACAAATCTTTTACTCCAGATATCTTTGTACTGTCTTCCTACATTAATTATCTATATCTATTTGAGCATTCACGTTTTAATTTTATACCAGCAGTGTGCACCACATGTTCCCTATTGCCACTGGCCACACACATGGGACACAGCTGTTGTAGCCACACACTGGGGCAACATCTGTCAGGTCCAAATTCCACTGGATTTGTGCATTGTAGGGTAAGGTCATATGGATAAGAAAAAATAGTTTTTTATTTTAATTGTACCTGTTCATTGCTGGTATATATGAAATAAATTTATTCCTATATATTAAACATTATATCTCAAAACCTCAATATCATTACTCATTGATTGAAATAATTCATTTTTTAAATTCTGGTTTTTGGATTTTAAACATAGACATGTATATTATAGATATACATGTATATTGTTTCTCCTGTTTAATCAGTATTATTTATATCAGTATGCTTTTATTGCCTTTAGCTAGGACCTCCAAAGTAATATTTAGAAAGATTGATAGAATATACATCTTTGATTTATTGCTGATGTTAGTGGGAATGATTCTTCTTTTTAACAATTATGATTTTATCTATAAAGTTTTAAATAAGTTTTATCATATTGAGTGAATTATCACATTTTCTATTTTTCTGGAAGTGTTTGTTCTTTTTTTTAAATAATAAAATCTAGAGACAATTTTAAGAACAGTTTTGAAAAAAAGAGTAAACACTAGGGAACACAGTCATATTTATAAATTAGCACAATATTCCACACCATATCCACTGTTCTTTGGACAATCATTTCACATTTAAAATGACACATTGATTTTATTCACTACAAAACTGAAGTGAATGTTACAACTTACAAAAGTATATAATTTTTTCAGCACTCAAAGTATTCTAAAGTATCCTTCAAGAGCTTGATTTTCATTCTCTCTTTCTTCCCCCCAAATCCTTTGAATTCTCCCACATATTATAATTGAATAATACCACAGACTATCTTTCTGCACTTTCAAAGCCACAGTTTTGATATAATCTATTAAGTAAATTATTGACATGTGCTATCATACATTATACTTCTAAAGCCCTATTTATTTAATGACAATGACTCTAAGTATAGAAGAAAAAGTACAAGTCATAAGAAAACATAAATATTTACTTAATATACCAACATATTAATAATGCTGATAACTTTACACATTAATTTTCTTTTAATTGTCATGGGAACAGAGTATTGTATAAGAAAGTATAAGAAAATTGTGCCTCAAAAATGCTAAATAATTGAACCAAGTAGTGTAAGCACTAGATTTTAACTGCTATCGATGAGTTTAATAATATTCCTTGCTATATTTATTTATTTATTGTAACAGTGATTTATTTATATGTCTCTTTATTCAGAGATAATATGAAAGGTTTATTCATCATATTCTTTATTATTATTGTTGTTATTTTATTACTTTAAAAAATACCATTCCAAATTCCCACTTCCTTCCCTCCTCTAACTCACCTCCCACTCCCTTCATACACCTTTCCCCTCACCAACTCCAATCTTAAGAGAGGGCAAGTCACCCTGCCCTGTGGAAAGTCTAAAGCCCTCCTCACTACATCCAGGATGAGCAAGGTATATATCCAAAGAGAAAAGGATTCCCCAAAAGCCAGTACATGTAGTAGAGACAAATCCCAGTGTCATTGGCCCCTTAGTCTTTCCAATTTGTCAACCACATTCAGAGGGACTAGTATGATCTCATTATGGTTCTTTCCCAGTCCATCTGGAGTTGGTGAGTTCTTATTAGCTCTGGCACATTGTCTCAGTGGGTGAACCCTTCATGGTCTTGACTTCCTTGTCCATACTATACCTCCTTCCACTCTTCAACTGGACCTTGGGAGCTCAGGCCAGTGCTTGGATGTTGGTCTCTGCCTCTGCTTCCATCTGTTGTTGGACGAAGTTTCTATGGTGACATTTAAGATAATCATCAGTCTGACTATAGGGCAAGACCAGTTCAGGCACCCTCTCCTCTATTGCTTAGGGTCTTAGCTGGGGTCATCATTGTGGATTCCTGGGACTTTTTCTAGAGCCAGGTTTCTTGCTAACCCCAAAATGGCTCCCTCAATCAAGATATCTCTTCCCTTGTTCTCATATCTGTCATTCCTCCATCTTAACTATCCCATTCCCTCAAGCTCTGCCAACCTTCTACTTCTCTCTCCCCTCCTTTTCCACTTCTCCCCTTCCTTCTACCCTCTGCCCCCAGGCTCCAAAATTTTTTCAGGAGATCTTGTCTGTTTCCAATTTCCAGGAGGATCTATATATGTTTTTCTTTAGGTTCACCTTATTACTTAGTTTCTCTAGGATCATGAACTATAGGCTCAATGTCCTTTGTATAAGGCTAGTATTTACTAATGAGTAAGTACATACCATATTCATATTTTTGTGTCTGGGTTATCTCACTCAGATAGTTTTTTTCTAATTACATCCATTTGCACACAAATTTCAAGATGTCATTTTTTAACCACTGAGTAGTACTCTAATGTGTAGATGTGCCACACTTTCTTTATCCATTCTTCAATTAAGGGGCATCTAGGTTTTTTTTCAGGTTCTGGATATTACAAATAATGCTGCTATGAACATAGTTGAACAAATGCTTTTGTAGTATGATTGAGCATCTTTTGGGTATATTTCCAAGAGTGGTATTGCTGGATCCTGATGTAGGTTACCTCCTAATTTTCTGAGAAACTGTCATACTGATTTTCAAAGTACTTGCACAAGTTTGCATTACCACCAGCAATGGATGAGTGTTCCCATTGCTCCACATCCTCTCCAGCATAAGCTGTCATTAGAGTTTTTGATTTTAGCCATTCTAACAGGTGTAAGATTTTATCTCAATGTTGTTTTGATTTGTGTTTCCCTGATAGCTAAGAAAATTGAACATGTCCTTAAGTATCTTTTGACCATTTGAAAATCTTCTGTTTAGAAATCTGTTTAGTTCAGTACACCATTTTTAATTAGGCAATTTAGAAATTTAATGTCTAGTTTCTTGAATTATTTATATATTTTGGAGATCAGTCCTTTGCCTGATGTGGGGTTGGTGAAGACCTTATTCCATTCAGTAGGCTGCCTTTTTTGTCTTACTCATTCTGTTGTTTGTTTTACAGAAGCTTTTCAGTTCCAGGAGGTCTTATTTATTTATTGTTTTTTTTTTATTGCCTGTGCTTCTAGGGTTATACTTAGGAAGTGGTCTCCTCTGCCCATGCACTGAAGGCTACTTTCCACTTTCTACTCTATCAAGTTCAGTGTGGTCAGATTTATACTGAGGTATTTAATTCATTTGGACTTGAGTTTTGCGCATGGTGATAGATAGTGATAGATATGGATCTATTTTCATTCTTCTACATGTTGACATCCAGTTAGGCCAGCACCATTTGTTGAAGATGCTACATATTTTTTCCAATGTAAATTTTTAGCTTCTTTGTCGAAAATCAGGTGTTCATAGGTGTGTGGATTAATATCTGCATCTTCAATTTGATTCCATTGGTCAGCATCTCTGTTTTTTATGCAAAGCTGTTTTCTTTACTGTAGCTCTCTAACAGGGCTTGATGTCAGGGATGGTAATGCCTCTGGAAGTTCCTTTATTGTATAGGATTGTTTTGACTATCCTGGGTTCTTTGTTTTTCCATATGAAGTTGTTTATTTTTCTCTCAAGGGTTGTAAAGAATTGTGTTGGGATTATGATGGGGATTGCATTGAACCTGTAGAATGCTTTTGGTAGGATTGCCATTTTTAATATGTTGATCCTACCTATCCAAGAGCATGGGAGATCCTTCCAATTTCTGGTATCTTCTTCAATTTCTTACTTCAAAGACTTAAAGTTCTTGTCAAATAGGTCTTTCACTTCCTTGGTTAGTGTTATCCCAAGAAACTTTATGTTCTTTTTAGCTATTGTTAGCTATTGTTAAAAGTAATGTTTTTCTGATTTCCCTTTCAGCTTCTTTATAATTTGTGTATAGGAGGGCTACTGATTTTTTTTTAGTTGATATTGTATCCTGCCACATCACTGAAGTTATTTATTATCTGTAGGAGTTCTCTGGCAAAGTTTTTGGGATTATTTATGTACAATATCATATCATCTGTAAGTAAGGAAAGTTTGACATCTTCCTTTCCAATTTGAATTCTCTTTATCTCTTTATGTTGTCTTATTGCTATTGCAAGAAATTCAAGTGCAATGTTGAAGAAATATGGAGAGAATGGGCAGCCTTGTCTTGTTCCTGATTTTAGTGGAATTGTTTTGAGTTTCTCCTCATTTAATTTGATGTTAGCTGTCAGCTTGCTGTATATTGCTTTTATTATATTTAGATATAATCCTTTTATTCCTAATCTCTCCAATACCTTTATGATGAAGGGATTCTGAATTTTGTCAATTGCTCTTTTGGCATCTAATGAAATAATCATATGTTCTTTCTTTCAGTTTATTTATATGATGTATTACATTGATAAATTTTCATAGGTTGAACCAACCTTGCATCTCTGGGATGAAGAATAACTGATCTTAATGGATGATTTTTTTTTGATGTGTTCTTAGATTCGGTTTGCCAGTATTTTATTGAGAATTTTTTATTGATGTTCATGAGTGATATTGGTCTGTAATTATATATCTTGGTTGAGAGTCTGTGTGGTTTTGGTATCAGGGTAACTATAGCTTCATAAAAAGAGTTTGGAAATGACCCTTCTGTTTCTATTACGTGGAACCCTTTGAGGCTTATAGGTATTAGCTCTTCTTGGAAGTTCTCATAGAATTCTACACTAAAACAATTAGACCCTTGGATTTTATTGGTTGAGAGGTTTTTTTTTGATGAGGTTAATATATTTAGCTGGTTTTGGAGTTGGACAATGGCTCTGTACTTCTCTAAATCCAAGCTTGTTGTTAAAAGGAACATTCCTAGTTTCTGTCTCATACCAGGAGCCATCTGGTATGGAACAGAAGAAAGACTTTAGAAAAATAATTTACTTTCTCCATGCCTATTTTGTCTATATTGTATTCTTTATTGAATGTAAGTTTATATGAATGATGTTTAAGTTTTCCACAATGAACAGTAGATTTTCCTACAGATCCTTTTCCTGCAGTAATCTTTGAAGGATGAAGATGGAGGCCCACAGCACCAACTCTACCTAGTTGAGATGACATCATGATGTTTACAGTGCTACTATAAGACCTCTTTTTGGGTTCCAGCTGCTAAAATGGTATACCTGCTCATGATGTTCTTGCCAGAACTCCAAATAAAAACTTCAAACAAACAAACAAAACACAAAAAACAAACAAAAATATTTTCAAGTGCTCAGAAATTGTTTGCAACTATACTAGACAGTAATTTTGAAACTTAACCATTACTTTATTTTTGCAGTATCCCATTAAGAAGAGAATATCACCATCATGACAGCAGGAAGCATTTCTAGAAGACAACACCCCTTATCCCAAAAATGTTTGTCCTTAGGGTTGGGAACACTGTTTAGGGGTTGCTGATTATTACTTGTACTAGACAGAGGGTTGGGGTAAAAACTATGTTTGTTCAAAAAAGGGATAATAATAATGGGTAGTAGAGTGAATACTTATGAGCTATTATTTATGGATAATTTACATTGGTATAGTTTTATATATTGATACAAGTTCAAATTATATGTTATTTTTATTTACATTATTTGTACACCTATGCAAAGTTATTCTGTCAGTTTGCATATATGCATGTTTCTAACTCTGTTTAGGACATTTTGTATATTAAAAAAACTTTTAGGATATATTTTCATATTGCATTATATATTACTCCTACCCCTGATGAAGATACTTATAGATTGTTTACATTTTGAGATCATTGTCCTCATTTGTTGCACATTTGTTTACAGATTATTTAATATTCTGACATGAAGTTTTAGTCTTTAAGTTATACAAGTATTAATTATTATAGGTAAGTAGTTGTTCATATTTGTTGTAGATCGATTAGGTTCTTTAGATAGAGATTGTATTCTGTCTAGATAGGTAATCTTCCACTACTTCAAGGATCTGTAGAACATTGCATTTAAATAACTTCCGTTTCTGTTGACATGAGACATGATTGCTCCTGACAATACCAATCTATTCTTGAGAGAATGATGAGTACCTAAGACACTCCACTTGGTGCTTGTTTTCTTCTCAGCACAACTGTCCTTTGTGCATGGAACTTCCCATGCCCCCACAATTGACAAGGTACATGGTATCCAGAAATTGATAAGCAGGACTGTCAAAACTTGCCAAGACAGGGTAAAACAGTTTTAAAATATTTCCTGCCTCTGAATATGGTCTCTTAGTTACACTAGGCCTTAGCCAAAGTTGGTTGGTTCAATGTTGCAAAATGAGACTTTGGGTGATTGCTTAGGTAGCTAATGTCTCCATCATATATTACTTACTTTGGAAGCTACTTGATTGTATTTCCTGCCTGCTCAAGTAATATTATCTACCTTCTTAGTTCTTCGATGGGGTTGAAGATTAGATAGTTGTAGTTACTGTACTCTCATGATCTAGCTAAGCCATTTCCTATACAAGACTTAGACTCCATAGGATAGAATGTTTATTAAAACATTTAGCATATGTTCCTTTCTTAATATTGTTTATACTAGTTGTAATTCTAATTATACTTGGTATCTGTTCCTAGTTTAGAAATCTCTTATTTAAACAAAAGTGGGAGATTCTGTGGGGGTGCATTCTGATCCTTCAGATAATAGCCTTTAAGATACTAGTCCACTCAGGTGTGGTCTTTTATATGGTAAAAGCAGCTGTAAATGTGCACCCGCTTTCTTGTTTCTGACCCCTGCTTGTAGTTGTTAGACTCTTCCTGTTCGCACAGGGGACTGTTATATAGGACAGTGTTCTGTAAGTTTTCCCCTTAAATAAATAACCCTTTTATTATTCATAATTCTGAACCAGTGTGGGATTGTTTTGTGACTTACATCATCAGTTGTGATAGGCTTAATCATGCGTTTGTTTGGAGAAATTTTGTCTTTGACACTTTAGTTTGGAATGCAGTGGAATGCTTTAAACACTGTATTTTTGGCATGAATATCACCTCAGTTAGAAGGATTCCTGGAAGCAGGAGTTATGACAACTTACTTCTATTTATAATTTCTTGGTCAGACCTCATAAAGTCTCACTTTTTGAGGCATAAAATTTGTCCTAACCTGTGTCTAGAGTATGGAGTCTTGGCCATATTTCATTAAGATCTTTAATGATTAATTCACAGTTTACATTTCTAATCATCAATCAATTAAATTATTTGATTAAAATAATAGGACTACATGTAAAAATATGAAATTAGTTAACATGCCTTACTCTCAAGTTGGATGACTTTTTTAAGTTGAAGTCTTCATGTACCAATTACAGAGTATATAATTAAGAGGTATGTTTCCTACCCAGGTTAACCTATCTTGTAAACAAAGCATAAGTGACACAGTAATAAGACAGAAAATATGCACTGAAAAGAATCTTCTAAGGAACTGATATATTTATATTTTAAAACTTTCCCCTTTGAAATATTATTTATATTATTCATTGAAAATTATGACTGTAAATGTAGTTTTATATAATTGTATCCACAGAATACTAATTTTAAGATACTAGTTAATTTTCCAGAAATCGGAAACCTGATCTGATAACAACCTTTGGTCTTAATCTCACTGGAAGAGAGAGATCTGGGTTGCAAAATACTAAGACAAATTTCTAAATAATAAATAGATATATTTAATATGGAGAACAGCAAATACCCCTCTTAAGAAATCTTTGCATATCCATAGTTTCATTTTGTATGAAAGAGAAACACTTGTTTTCCATTTGTCCAATATTATTTGTTTCAATTTGTTTTCCCTACACTGAAATATGAAAGGAATTAAGTGTGTTCCAACTCCATATTTTTGTCATAATTTCCATTTGTAAGTAAAACTCTCAGGAAGAAAACATTAACTGAGAGACTAGAAAGAATACAATCACATTGTTTGCTCTTTAAATACCAAACATATATTAATCGTCTTTCACTTTCTTTCTCTTTTTCAAATACAAATATTTCAAAGATATAAATTCAGTCCTCTAACACTTGTCAAAATATAACAAATACATTTGAAAAATCCTTTTGAGTTAATTCTGAAACACACAATTCTCTGCTCACCCATCACTTCCATAGGAACATAGTGCCATAGTAACATGGGTGTTCAGCAGAATGGATGCTGAAAACTGTCAAAATGATATCCTCTTGCTTTTACTCTCTGACAAATTTGACAGCTACAATTTCTTACTGCTCCTTTCATTATTTAAGAACAGATATGGACTGGAATAAAATCACCAACCTGCCTGGATGCCTGTGGCACATTCCAAAAATATTTCACCCACCCCTGGGTTCACAAGGAATTGAAAAGAAGAGTTAAAGTTCTGTTGGACTTTCATATGAATGTCTTCTTATACTGTTGCTTTACAAACTACACCTGCAAACTAGCATGACCCCTCTGTCGGAATCAAGATGGAAGTGAGCTATATTTTGTAGGCTTCCATCAGTGAGTCAACCCTCCTATTCTTTTTTTTTTCACTTCACAAGAGTAAATAAGAAAGTGACATATTGCCACTGACCTCGTTATTTTTTTATTCCATAAAACTTCCAAGTAAGAAAGCAACTGTGCATTTATCCACAAGCTATTTTCCAATCCCAGAATGGACAACTTTGATGGTTCCACATTCCTTAATTCATCTCTTTGAAGTCTTATACACTGATGTTCCTCAATTTGTGACTTCATTGCTTTTATTACCACAATTTATATTTAAAATATTAGAAATTAAAATATATTTAATATACCTAACTGACAGAAAACAATTTAGCAACTTATATGCACAGTCATCATGGTTGTATGCTGACTGGGATTGTAACTCACTATAATTGTCCAGCAATGAAAACAAGTACAAGCATATATCTATGTATCTATAAATATACATAGATAAAGATGTATCTGGGGAAATAGCCAAAATTCAAATTATGTTTTTTAAAGGTGTACCAATTTCATAGAATCGTGATATCAAAAGGTGCTAAAGTAAACACTTACCCAGGGGTTGTTTCGTTTTTTTTTCCAAATATGTTTATTAACTAACATCTGACCAGTATGGTACATTTTTTTCTGTGATATTTTAGAGTCAAATGCCAATTTAATTTAATTTGTGCTTTGAATTCTTTTTTCTCTCACAGTAGATACTTAATCACATTATATAAAGCAAAAGATGAAGCGTGATAAATTACATACATAATGTTAACTCTCACAAATTAATTAGTAGTGGTTGATATATCTATCTTTAATAAAATCAAATTTACTATATCTTGAGTCATACCAAGGAATTCTTGGTCACAGATAAGGTATAAAAATCAGTCTAAGCTAAAGCATTTCTTGAGCAAGGAAGTACTTGCTATAAAGTCTCTGGTACTCTAGGGGTATCAGATGCCAATGACAACAATATGGTGATGGAGGAAACAATATATTTGGTAATTATCTTTGACCAACATATTGTCTCTGGAAATTCCTGGCTAAGACAAAAATAATACTCTGCTAGACAGAGCAACATTAACTTTATTACCAATATTCCCATCTTGATATTCATCCTAACAGGTTGGTTATTCATACTTTGAAATGAAAAACCAATTCTACTTAGCTGATGATGGAGTTACAAAGTGATTATTTTCACAGTAGCCACTGGACTGAAATCTTCTTTTAAGATTGGGTCTCCTCTAGTTTGTTTGATATTTTCAGAATTCTTCAGAAATTTGGTGTTAACCAACACAAAAACAAAGTATTAAAGATTAAGACGGGCTTACATATATAGGATATTCTGCCAAGTGAGGTCTTATCTAAAGCACTGTTGAGACCACTAAAAATAATACAAGGAAATATTAGAAAATGTTAATCTGGTGCATAAAAAAAATTCCATAAACCTACCAAAATGGCATCTGCCAAGAAACATCAATCATATACATGCCACTATATAACAAATAGCCAGAGCGGGATGTTGTCTTAGCTGTCTTTTCATTGTATTTTCTTATTAAATGCAACTTCATGATAGCAACTTCTTAGCATAGTCAGTGTTTTCTCTCATTGAGCAGCTGATGATTATGCAGTAAAGTGTGTTTTTTGCCAAACTTCACAGGCAGAATGTAGATGAAGTGATAGTTAATGACAGTTTCTAAGTTTAAGAATGACAGTTCTTAGGAGTGTCTGAACTACTTGGAATAATAATGTAGCATAAAATATACATTAAGAAAAACATCTTATGGGTAGCTCACGATGGGTGAAAGGTAAAGATTTATGTGATCTGAAGAGAAATCAGAGCATACCTCACCATACATGACAACTTACATAACCCAGGTATCCACTTTTATTGTAGCAATATTCTCCTTAGTGTTTATTTATAAATAATCTTCATTCATACCATATGTATTGTGTAGAATTTTCTTTAATGTAAAAATTAGGCTTTAACACACCATCCAACTTTATTACTTATTTACCTCTGTGTTGTTTAGAAATGTATGACCAAAACAACTTAAATGAGGAAAGATTTAGTTTGGCATGGTTTCAAGTGAGAGTTTATCATGGTAGGTAAGGCACAGGTTCAAGTGTTGCTTTGCTCACAATGGCAGAAGCATGAGTAAATAACTTTTCATGCCTTGGAATATAAGGAAGCAAACAACTCCAGCTGGAAACCAAAGTAACCATCACCACATGACAGACTTCTACTTTCTTCTGATAGTGGTGACACAGTCTTAAAGCTTCCAGTATCTTGGACAGAGGGCCATCAAGTACTAAATGGTCACATAAAAGCCAGAAATAAGTGTTTTGTATTCACAACGTGTTTGAATGCACAACGAGCTTGTATTGAAGAAAGAAACAACAGTCTGCAAATATGTGCATATTTTACAATGAATTGTTGATTATACTAAAACTATGAGTTCTAATTCTTGTCCTAGAACTGCTTAGTAGGATAACTTTGATCCAGTTGTCTAAAATCTCAGAATATTTAAATTAACACTTTTAAAGAATTATCAATATACCTACATAATCAGTATATTGGGAAGAATTAAGAAATTATACACGTAAAGTGCTTATCAGCTTTTCTAGTACCTAATGTGTGATTAATTAATTATTGTTATAATTATAATAATTGTATTTAAGACTATTAGTCAAAAAGATGAAGGAAATAAAAGTGCAAAGTATTGCTATATATGTCAGAGGTTGGATAAATGATATCCTAATGCAAAACATAAAATCCAGACCTAATATTTAGTGATTGACAAGCAGTCAAGATACAGGATCTAATCAAAACCTCATTGAACTGTTCTAAGTTCTTTAAATATTTCACAGAACACAGTAGTAAACAAATCAAATTTCAGTTTCTCTCTGACAGGAATTTGTTTCACTGGTTTGGTCCTTCTTGATATACTCAAGTTTCCAAATTCATGATTCAGTTTTGTTAGTTTATATGAATTGAGGGAAAGATTATTTCCACAATCATTCAACATCCCCAGTATCAATAATTCTTATAAAATGCAAATAAAAGTCTGTATGTATTATATCTTTAAATGCCAAAAGTAGCATACTGATGCATATATAAAGGGAAATTATTTAAACAGTGTTGGAATAAATATTTAAGCTAGTAAAAAATCATGATGAATATGGTTCCCCCAAAAATAAAAAAGTAAAACTATTATATTCCATAGCAATGTCTCTACTAGAGACTTATACAAAAAATGAAATAAGAATACTGCAGTTCAGCATATAGAATAAATCTGTGACTTCATAGAGAAATTGATAAGGAAATCATGTGTATACAAAATCGTGTCATTTTCCATAAAATATAAGAAAGGATATCATTTATAAAAACATGTAAAATCCAAGAAATATACCAACTGAAATTAGCTAAGCACAATACAATAAATGACACCCAAGCCTATTCCTATGTCAAATGTTCAATTATTGATAAATGAATCAATAAAGTAGAATGATGGTTGCCCAAAACAGGAAGGCATAAGAAATGACAGAGATGTTGAATGGTTGGGAAAGGGATAAATTTCAAATGAATATAAACAGTAATTATTTTGTCCTGGTTTGTGTTCTGAGTTATGCTTTACATTTATCTACATTATAACTTCATTTGCTGTCTTTCTAAAGTTTTTTTGCTAACATTATCCCTCTCTTTACTATAGTTATTGCTCATGTATTTTTTGAATTTGTATTATTGTAACTTGCCTTAGTTTGGGGTATTTCTTTTCTAATATCTTCTTATAGGCTTGATTTTTGATATTGATTTGTGATTCTTTTTTCTAATCTATGCCTACAAGTGAAGGATTTGGTCTTTGTTGGTGTCCCACATTTTTTTACCATTTCCTTTCTTGTGCTTTTAGTTTTTTTTCATATTATTTACTTATTTTATCTAAATTTTCTCTTTAATGTTTGGGTTACAATATTCTATGTTCTGCTTGATTTGTGCTACTTGTAAAGTTTTCCTTTGGTGTTTCTAGTTGGTTTGTTGGTTTATTTTTTAATTTCATCTTCTTTTCAGCTTGAGTCCTCTTCAATGTTTATATCTATTTATTGAATTCTGATCTCAAGTCCAGGATTGTCTTTTATCATTTCTATCAGTTTTGTGTTTATATTAACTTGGGAATCATTTAGATGGTTTTGTTAGTCTCTTGTAGTTCAATGAAGTGTTTGTGCATGTCTTCTTTAAGTTTCTTGATTTGATAAAGTGTATAAAAAATTCTTTTAAATTCTGTGTCCTGAGATCCATCTAGCTTGTTCTCATTAGAGAGAATTTCCATAGAACTAGTATGTTTGAGGGAAAACATGCTGTCTTAATCATTAATGTTGTTTATGTTTTTATGATTTTACCCAGACTTTTTTCTTAAATCATATGCCTGATGTGATAACATTAGATTATCACATCAGTTTGACCTTCCTTAGTTTTAATCAGTGCAGAATCATGACCTTATCTATGCCAGAGAAAGCCTTCATTTGAGACCTTTAATAGAATTAAGTAACAATATGGAATATTAGTTTAAGATGTGAAATATTTGTTTATGCTGTGTAATATTTATTTAATGATGCAAAGATGTGTTGTATTAATTTTTTCTTCTTTTCTGAGTCTTTTTTTTCCTTTGTAATAGTTCTGACTCTCATTAAACTCATTTTCCTCACCAGGGTATCCTTCAAATTCTCAGAGATCTGATTGTATCTGTATCCCGAGGACTGAGACTAAAGTTGTGCACCACCATCTCCAGCACATGTTGCATTATTTTATGTTGCCCTTGAGCCATGTGCAGTTCCAGGCAGGAGCTGTGCTCAGCAGTCCAACCCGAGAATGAACATGCAACACAAAAACAGTTTTGATCTGAGTTACAGTCAAATCAACCATGCAGAGCACTGTGCAGCCTGGAAACATCTCTGTGTATGGCGGCGGGAATCTGCCATGCTCTTCCACCTGGCACAGGCTGGGAACTCTGAGCCATTGGCATGGTCTCAGAGTACTTTCTTCCCAAGCTCGAGCAGGCATACAAACATCCAGTCCCATAAAAGCCATTGAAATGTTTGTGGGCCAGAGTTGGCTCTGGCGGCACAGCTCCAGAAAGCCGCATTTTAAAATGAGAAGCTTTTTTTCTGCCACTATTGCTGAAACAGGAAATCTCTTTATGGCATGTCCTAGCAAACAGCAAAAAGCTGTGTCAAACTCTCTCTCCCTTTTTTTAAAGCCCTCCCAGGTTTTTAAATGGATTTAGTCCATCACATTGGAACACAAATTGTAGAAGGAGCAAAGGGCCTGCTTTTCGTCCTGCCCAGCTCCAGCACTGCTAGCTTTACACCATAAATAACAACACACAAATTGTATTCATTTAAACACTGCTTGGCCCATTAGTTGCAGCCTCTTATTGGCTAACTCTCACATCTTGATTAACCCATTTCTAATAATCTGTGTAGCACCATGAGGTGGTGGCTTACCGGGAAAGATTCTAGCCTACAACCATCTCGGGTCACAGAATCATGGCGATTGACTCACTCCCCTTCTTTCCAGCATTCTGATCTGTTTACTCCGCCTACCTATTTTTCTGTCCTATCAAAGGGCCAAGGAAGTTTCTTTATTAGCTAATGAAAGTAACACATAGACAGGTGACCCTTCTCCACCAATTGCCCTTATCCATTGATGAAATCAGAGAACTCATGATCTCATACTCTTCCCATAAGCCCCACATTGAAAACCAAGCTTTGTACACACAAGCCTTTATGAGTGTTCTTTCCTGACCAAACACAACAGTTTTTCAATTTTATTTAATAGATGTTACTTAATAAATGTAATAGGATTGTGAGAAAATGATTAGTGTAATTAGTGGGCTAAGTGCAAAATGTTTTGCCTAGGTGTTAAGACATCTTTCATTGGGTGCTAACCCTGAATATGGAGAGTGTTATTTGTAAACTAATCTGGGCATTCTGTATATAGACAACTGTGTGGGACTAATTTGGTTACATTGCATTTCTTTACTGCCTAAGGATCCTGATTTTACTTTCTTTTCATTGTTGTTGTTGAAAATAGACTCTTCTCTCATACAATATATTCTGACCATAGTTTCCTTTTCTCCACTCTTCCCAGCACATCCCCTCTCTCCCAGATCAACTTTCCCTCTGTTTCCCTTTAGAAAGGAGCAGGCATCCAGGAAACAACAATCAATATTTTTAAAAAAGAAACAATGATATTTTCAAAATCCATATTCTTCTTACAAATGTCTCTATCCTCAAGTCTACTCATACTAATGGTATACCAAGGATACATTAAATCTTTTCTGGATATCAATCAAAAGTATTCCAGATTACTGAGGCACAAGGAACCTGAGATAAGACTGAGTATTCATTTTTCTAGACCAATTAAACCCAAGGAAACAAAAAGATCTCTTACTAAGAAGAAAACTTGTTTATGCTAAGAGATATATACAGAAAAATTATATGATTATGTACCATCTTTATTTATATATCTATCATCTATCATTTACTCATTATTATTATGATTGTTATTATTATTACTATTGCTTTGCTCTTAGAAATAGGGCTTCTTTGTATATCCCTGGATGTCAGAGAACTCACTTTGTAGACCAGGCTGTTTTTGAACACACATAAATCCACCTGCTTCTGCCTCCCAAGTGAGCACTGCAATTAAAAGCATGGGACACCACTCCCCAGAAACCTCTAATTAATCTTAAAATGTTATGGGGTATTTCATTTATTTAAAATAGACTATAAAGAAAAGAATAGATTATAAAGGGAGCTTAGTAGATGGTCCACAGTTTTGCTTTCAGAGACTGTATATGTGCAAGTCATTCAAAGAGGGGAATGTAAATGCTTATTATAGTAAAGGAATCTAGGCACTCTATTTTTCACTTTATTTTTTACAGAGAATAATCCAAATCTAGATTTGAGTACTATCCAAAGGACAGTTCAGCACTATGAACATTTACATTGACTCTCCCATCTACCATAATTTATGAACATCAATTACATAATGGACTGCTTTGCTTCTTTTTATACAAATAGCTATTTGAAACTTTGGCATTGATGGCAAAAGCATTTTCTGCTGTGTAAGGAAGGCAGCCATCCAAATGATCTGCATAGAATTCCTTCATAAATATGGAATGAAAAGCAATATCTGATTCATTTAGAAACTGTATTCAATTGTTTGGTACCTTACCATGGAAGTGTATACCTATTTATTTGCACATTTCTGGACAGGCCAAAAACTTGAGGATGGATTATTATGATCAAAGACAAGAAGCCCAGATGCTCAGGAATAAACTTCAACAACAGTCATACTTATGAATTTGGAAGCACCTATCTCACCAATGACCAAGGTTTGATTAGTATAGCACCATAATATAGGTAGATCATTATCTTAAAATTGATTTTGTTTTGGCCGGGTGGTGGTGGCGCACGCCTTTAATCCCAGCACTCGGGAGGCAGAGGCAGGCGGATCTCTGTGAGTTCGAGACCAGCCTGGTCTACAAGAGCTAGTTCCAGGACAGGCTCCAAAGCCACAGAGAAACCCTGTCTCGAAAAACCAAAAAAAAAAAAATTTGATTTTGTTTTACCCATCTCCTATATCAGATCCTACTATATAAACTCCAAGAAGAGTGCCATTAAAATACCCTTCAAGTATTCCTTTCATTCTTGAATAGCCCCAGCAACTGGAATAATCTAAGACGAGGATATGTTATGTTCATCAAAGCAAATATATCTAACCCTATGCCCACACTACCAGAATGTATCTTTATTAAAAAAAAAAAAAACTGTACTTCACTATAGTCAAACCATAGAGGCTAATACTGTCACAAAGTAGCTTCTATTTAGGATACTTTCTCCTTGTCCCTTGAAAAATGACTCATTTTTAATATTTATCAAGATTCCATCATGCTTCTAAATCTCTGCTCATCTTGTCGAGCCATCTGATTTCCACACATAGACACACACACACATATATATGTGTAGAGTTTCTTTAATTTTGTTTCTGTATTAGTCAAAGTTTTCTAGAGTCATAGAACTTATGGAATTAATACCTGCTCTGTTCCTCTGTCCTTCTCTCTGTCTCTCTGTCTCTCTGTCTCTGTCTCTCTCTATCCGTGTGTGTGTGGGGTGTGTGTGTGTGTGTGTGTGTGTGTGTGTGTGTGTGAATTTATTGGAATGACTTACAGGCTGCAGTCCAACTATGTATAGCTGTGAATAGAGAGTACAAAATTCTAGTAGTTTTTCAGTCCTACAAGCAAGGCTATGTGTCTTCCTTGGTCTTCTGTATAGGCTGAGAACCCAAGAAGTTGACTCCAATTCCAGTGAAGGAATGAATGCACTGCCAATGTAAGGTCAAAGTGAGAAAGGAGAAAACCTTCCCTCTTCCATTGTCCTTATATGTGCTTCCAGAAGAAGGTGTGGTCCAGATTAATGATGTGTCATCTAACCTGAAAATCTGGATCAGAAACATATGTATTCTCACCACAAGTGCTAGGATACAAAGTAGTTGTATCCTAGAATTCAGGGCTATACATGAGGGCATTAGCTGCTCACTTTTCTATTGGTGCATTTTGTCTTTATTAGAGTCTCTAACCTTGAGAGTAATTCAGAATACATATTTTCCTTTTTCAATATATTTTGTCCCGAAATGATTCTATAACTTTATTTGATCAGGTGGAATCTGCTAGCAAAGTGTCATTCCCCAAAAATGATAATGAAAGACATAAAAGTGATCAAACTATCATTTTGAGAAGAATGGAAATTTTAAATCACTTTTTGAGAAACTGTCACTTGTAGGATTATTCATTTATATTTACATCGTGAAAGTCATTAATATTTTAGTGGTGATTATTTGTAGGTTTAATACAAGGAATAGTCATTTTCAGCAATTCTGCATTCATCATCTTGCTAGGCATGATGAACAAATAAGGAGCTACTTCCCTCATAACTGAATATGCTTCTAATGTTGAGTTTTCATAAATCGTAAAAACACAAAGCTGTTCATGTTAATGTGTGATTTCTCTGTATATTCATTAAGAATTATTCATTATAGTACTCTACTGAAAAAGTAGCACTCTACTTTCTAGAATTTTTATCTTAAAATTTTGTTTCCTGTCCTTTAATGTTTCCTTTCACTTATCATTCTTTTCTAGAAGTTTTATTATCTGGTAAATTTGAATCTATGTTTAGGTGTTCCTGTAAAATAGTTGTTAAAAAGGCTATTAAGTAGAATGTCTTTTCAAAGTTAAATCAGAATAAGTATACATTTAAGTCTAAATAAAAGCAGCAAACAGAAAGACCTTAAGGGAGGGGGTCTAGTAGAGTATAGACAATATGTAAGGCAGAGAGAGAGGAATAATGAAGATTGACATTTAAGTGGGGACAGGTATGGAATGGATGAAAAGAGAAGGAGGTTGAGGGAGAGAAGCTACAACTAAGGACTATTAAAAATTAGTATGAAATTTTATTTTATAAGCCATGTCTCACATTTACAATTTAATTTTAGCTATCTAGAAAAAGTGGTTGATAATAAATTCTATGACCATGGAAAATTATTTTTATGAATTTAACAACCAAAGAATATCATTAAAATAAAAATAGCATTTAAAACACAGGTAAAACTCACATATGAATTTATAAAACATAACAGATATTCATGTGAGATTTTCCTAAGATTTCAAAAAAAAATCTGAAAATAGAGATTCAGAAAATTTCAAGAAATTCTCATATGATGCAGAGAAGATTGAATCTTATAACTCATGCTAAGGATTTCTATATTTGTATTGTATAAGAAAACTTTTGTCTTACGTAACATCATCAAGTAAACAAAAAAGGAAGCCTCAGGCTCCTTACTACTCATAGAAATACCAATTAGAACCAACTAACAGACTAGACAGTTTAGTGAAAATCTAAGAACCTGGAAGTTGTACTAAGGTATCTTTTTGGTATGACAATGCAAAAACAAACAAAAGACAAATAAACACCAACAAAACAAATCTATAAGCCATTTCTTTTTAAATAAAATTTATTTATTCCATGCATTTTTCAAGTCATGTGACTTGATCTCATTCTTTCTTTGTACCTTCACATCTGCCCTCCAACCATGTACCCCTGCCCCCAGAATAAAACAAAATTCCAGAGAAAAATTTAAGAAAACAAAATGAGAAAAATAAAAAAGGAGAGGAAAGAAATTAAAAAATCTTGGCATGGAACATGCAGTGTGACCTAACAAGTCACACTGTATACTCCTTGGTCCATAAATCTCCATTTGTAAGTTTTCATTGCAAAGCATCATTGGTCTTATATAAGATGTCTAGTCTCTAATAAATGTTTGATGCTGGAGCCCACTAGGTCTTTTCCTGGGCATCCTGCTGCTATTATGTTGTAGAGACCCTGCAGCTTTGGGTCTGTGGGTCTGGTCCCCTCATGTGCTCTAGCAGATTGTAGATGGGTTTAATGTTGGGGAGTATGCATCAACCAAGAACCCATTGGGCACCTATGTGTGGGACCTTTGGCCCCTATAAAGATTTCTTTTTGATAGATGAGGAACCATAGCTCAGTATCATAGAGACCCACCTGAAGGACTGGGGCTGCCCATTCCATGCTCCAAAGAGTAAGCACAGGCCCACCTGATATCCTGTGGCAACAGACAGAAGGCCACAATTAGAGTGAACAGAGGTACAGTATTGGTATGATGTCTTATGGGAGAGAGAGGCAGAAAGTGAGACAGAGGCAAAATGGTTCAGGTAATGTAGACAGAGGCACATCTTTAGAGATGAGAGAAATTCTGGAACAGGCTAAGATGGTGACAGAACTGAACCCTTGGCCAGTGACAATGCACAGGAAAATGAGCCCTGCACTTCATATTTCACTTAGCCCAGCACAATGGAAATGACCCTATTTATGAAAGCACAGGTGATCCAACCCTGAGAATGTGAACAGAAGAGACATAGACACACCCCTCATCTATCACATAGTGATATGGTCTGGGGAGTAATGCCCTTCCACCCTGCCACCCATCAATGCTGGGGGCAGGTGGGAGAGCTGGCCTTGTGGTCATAAGAAGAGAACTGGCTTTGACCCCCACCAATAATTTATATGGTAATTGTACCACTCTTACTTTGACTTACCTCTTCCTCATATAAGACACTATATCAGTCCCTGAGTCCACTAGACATTAACAAATAACCTGGAACTCATTCCCAGATTATCCAGCATTATCAGTTCAAGAGTGGCATTTCTATTTCACCTCACTCTAAATGTTAGAGTAATACACAAGGCAAAATATTTGTAATTAGTTACTACCAAGAAAAGAAATCAGAATTCACAAGAAGCCACGTGCATCTACTGGCAGTGGTGCTCTATCCCTGCTGGCAGCTTTGTCCAGTAAGAGAGGCCAGCCAATGGCTCCAAATGCCTACAGATCCAAGCTGGTGATCCTCTATGGCCAAGTATCATGCTCAGCAGTTCAAACTGGCTAGAAATCTTGGCTTTAGTTTAATCTGGCCACACACACACAAGAAAGTAATTCACCAAACTATACATCATAGTGATGTGGGAGGGTCTTTTGTTTTGTTTTGATTTCATTGTTTAATAAAGAAACTGCCTTGGCCATTTGATAGGCCAGCCATTAGGTGGGTGGAGTAGACAGAACAGAATGCTGGGAGCAAGAGGGAAGTGAGGCAATCACGATGCCTCTCCTCTCTGGGACATGAAGCCAGCCACCAGGTTAGACTTGCTGAATCTTTCCCAGTAAGCTACCACCTTGTGGTGCTACACAGATTATTAGAAATGGATTAAGCAAGATGTGAGAGTTAGCCAGTAAGAAGCTAGAGCTAATGGGACAGGTAGTGTTTAAATGAATACAATTTGTGTGTTGTTATTTTGGGGCATAAGCTAACCTGGCAGCCAGGAGTGGGGTGGCAGGAACGCAGCCCGCTGCTCCTTCTACATCATAGTTTGTAGCCATTTTGGATAAAGGAAATGCTTAGAACAGCAAAGTATGACATGTCATTAGTTCTACTATGGGAACTGATCATGAGCCCAACCTAATGGCAAGAATTAGTCCATGGTTGACACGACAATAACATCTAGCTGGCAGTTCCACTGAACTATACAGCACACCAAACAATTAAAATGGGAGAATGAACCTTTTCAATCACAGGAAATATTATATATAACCACAAAAATATGCTAAATTTGTAACTTTAATTTAACACAGATTCTGGGAATTTACACAACCACCACAGGAACATTCTGTTATGCTAACATATACAACTTGACAGACTTGTTGAGCCAAGCTTTTATTATCAGTTAATGCTGATTCAACTAAGTTACATCATCAATAGGGAGAACAAACTGCAATCCATATAACAACAGATATCTTAGGTAACTTTCTCTTGACTGTTATATAATAAAGACAAATTTAAGAGAAGAGAAGATATCTTTTCTCATTAAAAAATGATGTGTGTGTGGGTATGTGTTTGTGTGTGTATAGGACAAAAGAAGACAACATACATTTAAAAGACAACATACATTTAGCTGCATTTATAGGGGCTTGAAATTTGTCTCACATGGCTATTAGGAATCAAAGTCGTGTCCTCTGGACAACCATGAAGTGTTCTTAAGTACTCTTAACTCATCTTTTAAAGACAAGTAATCTACCATAGTGGGAAATAAATGTCAATAGGATTGGCTCATATCTATACCAGAAACATGATGGCAGCTGAACCAAAAAGTTGAAAGAAAAAGCCAGAAGAGGACCTAGTCTATAACCTTGAATATCCATGTCCAATGTCAGTTAGTCACTATGTCTAAAATAAGTTTTGCATTTTTGTTGTTATTTTTTAAATAGTACCACAAACTAGGTAACAACTGTTAACAACTGTTGAAAATCATATGGGGGGGGCTTCACATTCAAAACCAAGCAATAGTTTTATGGAGTTTTTTTTTTTTTGAGAACAGGAAGAGCTCTTCCTGATAAGCATTGAGTAAGAGATTTATTTATGTATTTACTTACTTACTTATTATGCATCTCAACTGCAGCTTCTTCTTCTTGTTGTCCTTCTAATCCCTCCCCCACCTCTCCTTTGCCTCCTCCATCCCAATATACTTCTCCTCTATTTCTATTCACAATAGAGCAGGCCTTCCATGAATATCAACAAAACATAACATATCAAGTTGCAGTAGGACTAATTTCTTCCCCTTGCATTAAGGATAGGCAAGGCAAATTTGTGGAATACATTGCTGAAAACTAGTAAAAGAATTAAAGAGCCCCTGTTCTCACTGTTAGGAGTCCCACAAGAAGAACAAGCTATACACCTGTTACATATATAGAGAGGACTTAAGTTGGTCCCAAACAGGTGCCCTGGTTGTCAGTTCAGTCTCTGTGAGTTTTTATGAGATCAGATTACTTGAGTATGTGTGATTCCTTGTGAAGTCCTTGATCCTTCTTGCTCCCACAGTCCTTCCTACCCCTCTTCTGCAGGATTCCGTGAGAGCTCCACCTCATGTTTGGCTGTGAGTTTGTATCTGTTTCCAGTAGTTGCTGGAAAAAGTATCACTGATGACAATTGTGGTAGGCTCCAATCTATGAGCATAGCAGAATATCATTTGACATAATTACTCTGACATTTTTTGACAGTTGTGTTTGATTATGTCCTAACTCTATGTGCCCATTAACCTCTGGACTCTGGCACATCAGGCAGTGTCAGAGGTAGTCTCACTCTTGTGACATGGGTCTGAGGCTGGAGCAGTCATTTGTTGGCCACACACACAATCTCTCCTCTACCCTTACCCCAGTACATCCCATAGGCAGGACAGACTGTAGGTTAAAAGTTATGTGGCTAGGTTGATATCTCAATCACTTCCCTTGAAGAGTGGCCTGATTGCAGGAGAAGACCAGTCCAGGCTATAAATCCACTATTGTTTGGAGTCTTAGCTAGTGTCATACTTTCAGATTCATGGCAGTTTCCCTTGTGCAAGATTTCTGACACAAAACTGCCCCCCTTTCTAGTATAGTCTTAATCTCTTTTATTACTTCTTCCCAGGGTTATCTGACCTTCCACTTTTAAGCAAGACTATTTTTTGAATCATCAAAAAAAAAAAAACCTTGGTTTACTCATTGGACTATAGGGCCCAACTTTTATCCCAACCATACTTAAATTATCAGCAATGTTCATACTCAAAAAAAGTTTTAAATTTTTTTTTAAATTTTTCTTTCTATATTAACAACTAGCCATAAAGACCCTGGTATAACTTACATTGTGAAGATAGCACTCTGCCCAAGATGTTCTGTGAGTATTCAAAAAGGTGATAGGCAGGCAACATTGCAGGAATTAGTGTCAGAGGAACATGAGTATAGGGGAAAAATAATAAAGCTGTTTTGACTGTGTATAAATATGAATAATTGTGAACTGTTTAACAAAGAATTCATAACAACCCCCCTAAAGTGTAGTTTTTATAGACTACAGAAAAATCTATGTAAGTACATAAATGAATAAAATAACTAATGAGTAAAAATGTGACATTTTGGACAGGTATATCAGAGAATACCTTTATCGCAGTATTTAGGAGGAGAGGCATAATGATCTTTGTGATTTCAAAACCAACGTACTGGGCAGTGGTGGCACATGCCTTTAATTCAAGCACTCAGGAGGCAGAGGCAGGCATATCTCTCTGAGTTCGCGGCCAGCCTGGTCTACAAGAGCTAGTTCCAGTACAGGCTCCAAAGCTACAGAGAAACTTTTGTCTCAAAAACAAAACAAGACAAAGCAAAGCAAAGCAAAAGAACAACCTAATATACATATAGAATTCTGAAATAGCTAAGTCCACAGAGTAATATCCTCTCTCAAAGGGAAATTATATATATATATATATATATATATATATATATATATATATATATATGAATGATTAGAGAGAGATAGAGGGGGGAATGGGTTCCAGAAAACCTACAAGAAAGGTGATGATGGGTTTCAGTCTTCACCTTGACATATTCTAGGATCACCTGGGAAGAGAATCTCAGTGAAAGGTTGTTTATATATCAAGTAGACTTGCAGTCAGGTCTAGGTTGGAATCATTGTCTTGAATGCCTTAATTGTTTTGAGAAGACTCAGCATAAAAATGATGTCAGCACCCTTCCCTGGTTCCCAGACATGTACTGTATAAGATGGAGGGAAAGGTGCTCTCAATAGTAAACATGATTGTGTTAGTTTATGTCTACTCTTAATTATGGACCTAGTGTTGTAATAGGTTCTAAGTTCCTACCATCTTGAATTCTCTATTTTGATGTACTATAATTAGAAATTTTTACTTAAAATAAAACTTTTCTCTCTTACAATGTTTTTGTCCACATATTTTATCACAAAACAGAAATAAAACTTTAATAGAATAAAAGCCTAAAGAAGAATATAGTATATTAATAGAAAGATTCATCATAACATCCTATCTCTGGATGAGGAACTATTTGTAATTTATGGTGACTTAGAGAGGAATAATCAGTTTTCTTCAGGTATTATGCCACTGAGAGATTGCCATACTCAGAGTAATTGCTCTACAACCAAGCACATATAGGCAGCATAAAACAGATTTAGTGATTTTTTTTTTGAAAATAGCAAATAAAGTTGGGAGTGAAATAGGGTAGTGGTTGTGAGTTGGGGTAAATGTGGGATGCAACAGTGGCATGAATATTTTAGCAGTAACCAACATTATTCTAATTGGACTTAAAACAAGACTGAAACCATGGTTGATATTAGATACCCAACTACTCAGTGCTAGTAAAGTAATGGATACTAGGGGAGAACCTACATCTTCTACTTTACTAAACCAGAATAAACCCTAACAACAATCTCTGTATTTGTTGTTATACTCAGAAATGAGTATAGTTTTCACCCTCAACATGTAAAATTTTCTTTGCAACAGACTGAGACCATTACAGAAAACCATAATCATTCAACATTTGGTTGTTCATTTTAGTCCTATTAGATACATCTATAAATCACTCTAACACCTAAACTCAGGGAACTGTAAATGGAAGCTGTGCCTTTGTTTCCCAGGCCTCAGATACAAATACACAGAAACTACATTAATTACTACAGTGTTAGGTCAATGGCACAAGTGAATTCCTAGATAGCTCTTACATATTAAATTAACCCATTTTTATTGCTTTATGTATTACCACAAAGCTGTGGCTTACCAGTAAGTTTCTGGTGTCTTTCTCCTTCAGCAGCTATATGGCATCTCCCTAACTCAACCTTCTTTTTCCCTGCATTCAGTCTAGTTTTCCTGCCTATCTCTATTCTACCCTGCCATAGGCCAAAACAGCTTCTCTATTAGTCAACAGTAATAAAATATATTCACAACATACAAATGGAAATCCCATTCAAGGAACAATGAGGAAGATAAGGTAGAAAGTTTGTAAGAGCCGAAGTATCAGGGAGCTTGCAGTGAGATTACCTCTTCTGGAAATGTCAGAAACTCTATTCATAAAGTCTCACCATCTTCACTTCCTAAATATGGGCTGAACAAGGAAAATACCAATGTACATCCCAAAGTGCATGGGGAAAAGCTCATGGTGTCTCAAACCTCCACAAAAATCTACAGGCAAATAAATATGCTGAGAGAAGGAGAAATTGTTTTCCCTGAGAAAATGACAACAGATAACCATCCCATACCAAAGGGTTAATATTGTATACAAAAAATATTATATAGAGTGAGCAAATTATATTTAGGAACATGTATATTTATATATAGTCATATAAACATACAACAATAATTAGTAAAAAAAGATCATAAATTTGAAAGATATCAATAAAGAAACATAGATGAGAGCTTAGAAGGACAAAGGTAGAGAGAGAAATGTTAGAACTATCTTATAATATCAAAAATTAAAGTAATTTTAAAAAGAATCTAATTTTGTCTTTATAAAACTGGTTTGTTCATGTATGAAATTATAAAATAACAAAATTTAAATACTGGAATGCATAGTATATTCAGTCAAACAGAAAATAACATTCAGTATGGACAATGAGAGGGTATTTGACAATATCCTATGAAGAACAAAACCAATAAATAACCAAAGAAAGAGTCAATGAAAAGTATGACAAAGCCCTGTAAGGCCACTTCAAGGCAATTAATTCATACAAAATAAGGACCACAGAAATCCAATTAAGAAAGCAGAACAAAGTTTATCTAAAAAAGATATTTGTATTGAAACATACTATGATAAAATTGTCAAAAGTCAAAGCAAGAATTTACAAAGAAAGGGGCCAACTGACTTGCTGTGTATAAGATAATTCTAATAAAATTATCAGGTGATATTTCCACAGAAATTTTGAAGATCAAAAGAACATGGATAATTTGTTATACACACTGAAAGCTAAAACCTGCCATCCAAGCCTGCTATACACAGAAAAGCCCTTATTCCAGATAAATAAGAGGTATAAGTTTTCCTAATAAATAAAAGCTAATGGAACACAGAACCACTTGCCTTCTTTAACAATAATGTTAGAAAGAATTATTCATTCTAAAGTATAAGATTTCTATTAAAATTCTAAACACATGAATGAATAATAAGTACTTAAAATGAGCATATAGTCAAACTTAGATTTTTTAAAATATTGTAATAAATGTATATAATTCAACTAAAATAATAGTGATATAACTATATCAAATAATTTTAAGGACAAGTGCATTAGTGGATATAGACTATAGCAATACAGAAAATCTAAAATGAAAACCATAAATCTAACAAGGAGCTAAATATATAAGAATTTGTTATAAAAATTTAATTAACATTTTTATCATCTTAACAAAATATTTTAGCAATAGCTAAAACATAGTTCTAATAGTCACAAGAAGGTCTATACTTAATACACACAAATAAAACAAATAATCTAATGCACAAATGGCATTTAATAATCAAATGGGAATATTTCCCAAAAGGAAGAATTCAGTACAGTCATAAAATATAGTCTTTATGAATAAGCAGAAAATAGGTTGATGGATGTTTAAAACTACAAGATTCTATTCTATGTTTTACCCAATACACATTAGTTTTGAAACATAGGATTAGAGGGAAATGGTAACTAATATTTATAATAAACTAACAATTTTAATTAATCAAAAATGTACCATTATGTTTATATAGCTACATCACAGGATCCAAATATCTAAACCTTTTATGAATGCAAATTAAATGGAAAATCACAATATGATATTATTGATAAATCCTCTAAACATAGACAAATAAGGATACAAAGAAATTTAATAGTATCATGGAATCAATTGATCTAAAAGACATTTATTAAAAGAGATAAATATAGAACACTGCACTCAACAACAGCAGAATACATTCTTCTTATTAAGAGTATATTACATTTTCTCTGTGATTAGGGATAGGAAGATTCCTCAGTGGGAAAGAGCACTGACTACACTTTGAGAGGACTGAGGATCAATCATGACCACATATATGGCTAGGTTTCAACCACCTAAATCTCTAAACAAGAAAAAATAAATTATTGAAATACATAATCTACCAAGACTAAATCAAGAACTATAGGAAACATCGGCAGATAAATGAACAGAACAGAAAATCCCGTTGGAGTCTAACAGATAGAGAGTTCATAGCTTTAAAAGTCTGAAAATTAATAATTACAATATGTGACTGTTATGGAACTTACTTTTTAAAAAGTAAAATAAGTACCATATGATCTGACAGATTATTTTTAGTTGGAGAATATGTAATAATATTTCAGAGATACTCATATTCTTATAGCTATTGAAGTAATATCTGCAAAAGCTATGTGTAACTGCCCTTCTCCTGTAATCAGACTGATGACTTCCTTAATCATAAAACCTTAATTCAATAACTAATGGAAGCAGATGCAGAGATCCATGGCTAAGTACTGGGCCAATCTCCCTGAGTCCTGCCACAGAGAGGGAGAAGTGACATTAACAGCAAAGGGGCCAAGACCATGATGTGGATACCAACAGAAACAGCTGACTTGAGCTAGTGGGAGCTCACTGACCCCAGACTGACAGCTGATGAACTAGCATAAGACTAAACTGGGCCCTCTGAATCAGGGGTGATTGTTTGTGGCATGAGTAGTTGGTGGGACCACTATCAGTAGAACCAGCATTTATACCTAGGGCATGAATTGGCTCTTTGGAGCCCATTCTCTAAGGAGGGATATCTTGCTCAGTTTAGATACAGGGGACAGGGCCTTGGTCGTACCTCAAGAGCTGTGACAGACTTTGTTGAATACCTATGAGAGGCCTCACTCTCTCTGAGGAGTAGATGTTGGGTAGGGTCTAGAGAAGTTTGGAGGAATGGGAGAACAGGAAGGAGAGGGAACTGGGATCAACATGTAAAATAATATTGTTTTAAAAATAAAAAAAGCTAGCTAAGTGTCTTAGTCGGGGTTCTTTTGCTTTGAAGAGACACTATGTCCATGGTAAGTGTTATTAAAGAAAGCATTAAATTGGGGCTTTCTTATATTTGTGAGCATGAGAGCACAAAAGAAGACATGGTGCTGAAGAACCAGCTGAGAGTTCTACATTTGTATACATGTGGCCACAGAATGTAATATTATTAAGTTGTGATAATAACAATGAGTCTGAAGAAATTATACTGTTATACACTAGACATAGAAAGTAAAATACTCTGAATCACACTTACATGTGAAGCAAAATATGTTGATTACATGGGATCAAGGAGTAAAAGGGAGGTTGCCAGAATAGTAAAGAAAACAGGAAGATTTTTTAAAGGATATAGATGTTCAGTTATAAGTAATCAATTTCATAACATCAAATAAACCTAATCATGAATACTACCTAACATACTTGGAATTTTCTAGGAGAATAGTTAGCAAGTTTTAAAACTGTGCTCATAAACATAATTAGTTATGTGTTGGGGAAGCAATCATCTCTAAGAGGTGGGTCTTAGTTAAGGCATGGATTCACTGGGACTCAGGGTAAAATGTGTGCACCTCCAGGTGCACACTCTCTGTACCTTTTCTCTTGGGACACTGCTGTGCTTGGATTTTTCATTTCCTGTTTTGTGAGTTTTTCCCTTATAATAAATAAAATATAATTGTTTTATTCTTTGCGAGCCTGGTTATTTCAACACTTGGCGCCCAATGATTGGATATAGAATCCCTGGCCCTGAGTGCCCACAGGTCTTCCACAGGACATGGCACGCGTTCAGCCCACGCTGCCTCTCTCAGCTCACCTTAGCCATGGCTTGTGTGCACAGCCAGTAATTTATTTGGGCATAGATTACTTGCACAGCAGCCCTAAGGAATAGTGGTTCTTTATATTTCCTCATTAAATGCCTTAGAGCCATATAGTCATGGGGGGCCAGGGTGCCTGAGGACTTGGAGCAGTTCTAGGTCCAGATTTTCCATGCTGTGCCATGGAAACTCAGGCAAGACACAGGCTTCCCCAGTCTGAGCCAGCTGTTCTGAGGCTTCTAATAATTTGTCTGCATTTTCTATTCTACTGCTCAGGTGACTGCTTGACCAATCAGTGACCACTGTGGAACACACAGTCTGTGATTTATACTAAATAACTGGTTGTAATCTGAATATATCTTTTAGCGTTTAACTCTAAAATCAGATTCAGTCCAGCCACGTGGCTCCAAATGCACCGAGACAACTACTGGCAGGTAACAGTTATTGCACCTATTCTATCTTAATAAACCAAAGGTAAGATTTAATATTGAAAATATTAATTATAGATTTATAATTTAAAAGGGCAATATTTTGGACAACCTAACTATCCAGGGTTCCAGTAACTTTTTTACTTACACCATATATGAGGTCATACAACATGTATATGATTTCTCTCCTAATTCATTATATTTCAGTCTGGGAAATAGTTTAGTCCTCCATATTTTCTCCTTGAAACCATAGTTTAATAATAGGACCAAGAATGAGACACTTTTAGAAATAATTCAGTCTTTACAGATTGACACTGCTGAATTCAAAGGAAAATTTAATACTCTGGAGAATAAAACGAATGATTTGACTAACAAGACCCAGTCAGATGAGGTACTTTTAAAAATGGTGTAATCTGATAGTAATTTATTAAAAGAAAAAATTGACACTCTTAAAATGGATACAGCCAATTTGTCAAACAAAACTCAGTCTATGACAGAGAATGCTGAGACATTGTCTAAGAAAATTTGTACTGTTAAATGTATTAATAAGACTTGTTGAAAGGTTATGATAGATTGACTCATATAATGTCTCTCAGTAAAGATAATATACATGCTGTGAAGATTATGTCTAAGAATGAGACATTATGTCTATTAGATACACTTCACACTTTGCAGTTCTAAATGAGGGCATTAAAACAGAACACTGGACAGAAGATCCAGGCTCTACAAAAAGAAAATAGATTTAAAAAGATTGAGAAATGTATTAAATTTAATGACCATGACCAGAGACACGGGGCTCAAAGACAAAATTTAGCCTCATCAGTACATAACAAACTCCGGGATAGCTTACACAGAATTCTACCTGCCTTTTCAGTGATAACATCAGAAAGAGCTTCCAAAACAAAATACCCTAAGGTAGGTAAAAATATACAATGGAGCCCATACATATAAAAAATAAACAAGCAGTCGTATCTTATGAAATACATTAGCTACCTGAGCAGTCACCCCAAATCTCATTTGCAACGTTGAAGCAATCAACATTGGCTTAAGCATTGCATAACTGACAGACAATTTTCAGAGGCATGTAATTTTTAGAACTGTCTTACCCTGTCTGAGGGAAGATTTGACAGGTTTTTTTTTTTGTGAGTCCTGTGTATTTATTTCTAGATACCTTGTACTTTGTCAGTGGTTGAGGCACAGTCAATTCCTTGCACAAAGGCCAATTGTGCCAAGAAGAAAACAAAATCAGAGAGTGGAGTGTCTTTGGTGGTCAACATTCTCTCAGGAATCGATTGATGCTATGAGGAGCAATCATGCTCCAGGGACCCTGGTTGTATACAAGATTGACTCAAAAAATTCAACAGATCCCCCCCCCCAAAAAAAAAGCCGGGCATTGATGGCGCACGCCTTTAATCCCAGCACTGGGGAGGCAGAGGCAGGCGGATCTCTGAGTTCGAGGCCAGCCTGGTCTACAAGAGCTAGTTCCAGGACAGGCTCTAGAAACTACAGGGAAACACTGTCTCAAAAAACCAAAAAAAAAAAAAAAAAAATTCAACAGACTTCTATATACATAATATTAAAGAACTGAGAAAGAAATCAGGGAAACAACACTCTTCATAATAGCCATGAATAAAATAAAATATCCTGGAGAAACTGTAAGCTAGCAAGTGAACTACCTGTGTATTAGAACTTCAAGTGTTTGAAGAATGAAATTGGAGAAAATAAGAATAAGAAAAGATCTCCCATGCTCATGGACCAGTAAGATTAACTTGGTAAAGGTGGCTATTTTGCCAAAAGCAATCTATAGATTCAGTACAATCCATATCAAATGCCAACGCAATTCTTTACAGACCTTGAAAGAAAAATACCGAGGTTCATATGGAAAAAGAAAGCAATCAGAAAAGATAAAACAATTGTGTAGAATAAAAAAAGTTTTCTGAGGTTTCACCATCCCCAATTTTATACTGTAGTACATCACTATCATAAGAAAAACACATGGTATTGGCATAGTAACATTCAGGTGGATCAATGTAATTGAACTGAAAACCCAAACTTAAATCCACATACCTATAGGCACCTGAATTTTGACAAAGAAATAAGAACTATACAATGGAATAAATGAAGTTTCTTCAATAAATGATGCTCATATAACTGGATATTTGCCCATAGAAGGTCCCATTGCCAAGGGCAACATTAACAGAGCATCTTATTGAACATAGAGAGTTCAACCTGCTGGCTGCATGGTGCATTCACTGCAGGAGATTTCCTGTGTTCCAGTAATCACTCCCCAATAAATGCCCGGAGACTTAACATTAATTACAAATGCTTGGTCATATCGCTAAATCTTGTTACTAGCTAACCCTTATAACTTAAATTAAATCATTGCTAATTATTCCATTTCATAATCTATGTGTTGGCCTGAGGCTCATTTACCTCATTTAGATAAGAACTTTCCCATCTTACTTGAGACTCCTCTGACTCTGCTATTCTTCATCCCACCCTCTTTAGTTTGGTTTTCTTGCCTATACTTCTTGCCTCACTACTGGCTAATCAGCTTTTTATCCACAGTATACGCAAGAATTTTTCTACAGCAGGAAGGTACTCTGTAGGCTATGGAAAAAGAAACCTAGACATCAACCCAGACCCCAAACCCTCAATCTACAATCTGTCCTTTTTCATGATATACTGGGATACAAAATTTGTAGTACAGAACCTGAGGTAATTGCCAAACAATGTCTGTTTTAACTTGAGGCCTACATCAGGAAAAAGATTCTATGCACTAAACTGCCTAGATGGCCAGGTACTGAGAGACTGGGTAGCCCAAAGACTTAGACTAGAATCAAACAGTCAAAAAAAAAAAAAACAATGAAATTATTCCTAGTGGTAGGCTATTATACTCATAGATCTGTTCCTTCTCCATTTGTCACCAGAGAGGCTTCTACTGGCAGCAGATGGGAAAACAGCAGAGAACCACAGCCAGATATTATGTGAAGAAAGTTTAAATAAAGGTTCCTTCACTCACTGCCCAAGGACAAGTGGGAGAAAAGATTATAGGAATCAGAAAGATTAGAGGACACCAGAAGATCATGGCCCACTGAATCAACAAAACAGGCCTCATATGGAATCACAGAGTCTTGAGACAAGTACAGAGCATGAATGGGTCTGCATCAGGCCCCCACATATATGCTATGGCTGCTATCTTGCTGTTTCATGGGACTTATAACAGCAGGAATGGGTGTGTCTCTGAATCCTTTGCCTGCTTTTGGGATACTTCCTCTTATTCCAGCCTTAATTTGAGGGTTTTATCATGTCTTGTTTTGTCCTGTTTGGTTATTGTCTCTTGGAGTCCTGTTCTGCTTCTTCCTGAAGGAAATCAGAAATGGAAAGGATAAGGGGCAGAAAGGGGTGTGTGTGTTGAGTGGGGGGAAGGGACCCAGGAGAAGTGTACTAAGGGGAACTGTGGTCTGGATGTATTTATGAAAGCAGAAAGTATTTTCAATAAAAAAACTAAAAAAATACAGATTTTTTAAAAGGAAATAGTAAAATGATTTACTAAGAATTTTATTAATCAATAAGAAACAAAAAGAAATCTAACAAAGAAAAATCATGAAAAAATTTGTTAGTGAATTGTCAGGTACCATCTGTTCTAGTAGGATTAAATAGATGTCTATAGAACTTTGTTCATCACCAACTATATGTACATATGTGCATTATTTCAAAAGTAGAAAATATACTAATTAATAGTTATTTTTCTTTAGGGATATAATCAATGAATTTTCAGACACACACACACATACACACACACACACACACACACACATATATATATATATATCACATATCCATATTTAGCTAATATGTACATGATATAAATATCATTTTGTGTATCCTACTTATTGTTATTATTATTATGAAGATGATGATGTTATTAATTATTATAGTCATTATTATTAGCTTTTATTTTGGCATTTAAAATTTTTAGTTGCTGTTGTTTCTTTACAATGTCAATACTAATCAGTATTGCTTCATTTTCCTCTACATTCTTGTATCATACACATATTGAATTGTAAATGTTAAAGGCACTAATAACCTGAGATCAATTCCAGAACCCACAACATGGAAAAAGAGAATCAGCTTCTACAAGGTGTATTTGATCTCCAAAGTATGCACATGAGCATTTGGACACACACACACAGACACAGACACACACACAGACACACACACACACACACAAAATCTACAACATAAATCAAAATGTAAAATAAAAATTAAATGACATGTTTTAATTTTCTAATTAGCAAGTGGAATTTTTAACAATATTGTGCAATATTGAGTAGACAGTATATTGGTGATGTTGCAAGTTTCCAAGCCCATTCTGAACATGAATTAGGAAAAATCTATAAAAGAAGAAAGATGAGGCAGGAAAATAGAGAAGGAGAAAGTGGCACAGGAAACTTTGAAGCTTTATTCAGCAGTTTTCTTTCTCATAAACAAAACAACATGCAGGAACAAATACATGTATATCAGAAGTATTCATAAGTGTCATATTACCTTTAATAATGAAAATATTCAATACAACTTATATATAATAATATAGCAATATTTAATATAGTAATATTAGCATTGATGGATATCAATCCTTCACATGTTTAATGTTTGCATTGTTTACAAGGAGTTACCCATGCCATAATTTGACTGAAAATACATCAAAACATAAATTTGTGCATGAAAGGATAGGAATAAGTTTCATGATGTCTGAAATTTTAATAATGATTAGGTGTGAAGCAAATTTATGAATAAGAAATTATAAGCACATGAATATTTATAGAAAGAAAAGGAAATACAAGTATTAGGAATTTTTTAAGCATGACAAATAACAAAAATATATTGACACTTCAAAAACAGTTTTTCCGTTTATCGCTATTTGCTATTAGCAATTCTATAAAAAATGTAAAAAGTACTCATTGACTTTTGGTAAGTTCTGTCACATTTCTTATCTATGCAAGCTCCGACAAGCATAATCAATATAGTAGCACTTTATTTTCACACTCTGTAAACACAGAACTTCAGATTGCATCTACTTTAAATTATTTCTCTTTTCAAGAAGTGATGGTTCATAAGATAATTATATTTTCATCTACTCTTAATAGTTTAATATATTTTATAATCAGTATTTGTATACTCTATTGTGTACAATATAAAGTGCATAACACATTTAAAATATATTAATTTACTAATGTGAATTGAAAGTTTGCTGTAAAACGTCTGCCAAGAGAAACAGACTGTGTTAAATGATTGTTTATTTTTGACTATTCTATGTCTTTGAATGTTGCTCAGCACTGTATCTAAGAGAAAAAGAAGCAAAGCAATTTAATCAGATGGCTTGTTTTGGTAAAGCACTGATTTTAGTTACTTTCTTTTCTTTCTTCTTTTTTATAAACAGTAGTTGGTCATTTTATTTATTATCTTATTTTAAAGTGTCCAATTTGAATTTCTACAGTGAAACAAATGATACATCAACATCTTATTTCTATGAATATTATTCTATGAAAATGCATATTCAAACTAGAGATGGTTCAACAGTTAAGAGCACTGATAGCTCTTGTAAAGAACCTGTGTTCAATACCCTGCACCTATTTTGTCACTCAGAACCACCTGTAACTCCAGTTACAGGAGATCAGAAACCTGTGATAGGTATTCATTGTATATAGGAATTTTAGCAAGAATTGAAATGTGTTCCCTGTCTTAGTTGTAAGAGTGTATCACAGAATTATAAACTCCTTTGTATTTTAATGTATATTCCTATGCTTAGTAAAAGAAAACTGAAAACATTTTTCATTATACCTCTCAACCTGTAAGCTATGTCTCCACAGAAAGATTTTCTCTAAGCAAGTGCATAGACTAGCTGACTAGCTGAGCTAATAGTACCTGAAACAAGTGATATTGGGATAAAATAGCAAAGTGCTATTTTCTTCAGTGGATGCTTGAAAATCTATATCCAAAGGAAACTAAGATTGTTTCTTCCTGTTTTAAAGTTCTAAAAGAGATGTCTTAGGCCAGCATTGATCAAAGTGTCATAGAAGGCTGACAGCAAATCATAAGAATAAAGATCATACCACTTCATTTCTAGAACACAATAACTATGCTATTAGAATCCAAATTCCTTATTTTCAACTTGTAACAAAGTGACATGATTTTTCTCTTTCTCCAGTAATAAAGAAATATGATGAGCCTTTAGCAACTGCTTCTGGAAGCAACAGAAAATTTAAAAGCTTACAACTTCTCATTTCTGTTACAGACTGCAAGTTTATAATCTATTTTTTCAAGATAATCAAACTGGAATATTATTTAGAAATTCATTTTTAAAGTGACATACATACAAATAAACCTATGCAGCAAAGTCTAAATAATAGCCATAAAAGAAACTGCAAAATAAAAAAAAACAAATTTCTGTCTACTTAAGTGCAGCATTTACATTAGTTACATGATAAAACAAAAAAATCAGACATCAACAAAGCCTACCTCTGCTTTTATCCCGAAAATATAAAGGGATTAAGAAGGTAGTGTCTTGTGGCACATGGTCCTCAAATAAAGCCTGAGCTATGAGAGATGAACAGGAATTATATTCTCAGAAATTTTAACTTACCCAAACCAGTCATTTACCTTAAAATAAAAATATTAACTGAGTCAAGATATTTAAAGTAGCTAACACAACTTCTACAAACAGATAACCACTTCATAGTAATTGCTATTTCTTTTAAAGTTTATATTCTTTAACAACGTTATCCTTTGTATAACTTATTAAAATATGATAATTATTGTGGAATGATGTGGGATATCCTTTTGTATAAGTGTTCATTTATTGGTTGAGGAGTAAAGCTGCTTTGGTTTATTGCAGGGCAGAATACAATCAGGCTGGAAGATATATATATATATATATATATATATATATATATATATATATATATGCTTTGGATCCTGACATTCCCTACTGGCTGTTTCTTGTATGGGTGATCCCTGCAGCATTTTTTCTGCCTGTGAGGTGCACACAGTTCATGGCTCATGACTCACGGAGAGCATTGAGCTTCCTTCATATTCTGACTACCAACTCTCTAAATATATATATCATCCACATAAAATCTGAAATAACTTGGAACAAAATTCTATACACAAAAGAACAGAGTTAAGAATGGCTTCTTAGTAGCAGCATTTTCTCGTGTGGGCTCTGTTTGCTGGAGCCCAGATGAGATACAGCTCCTTCAAAGGATTCCTGACTCAGCAATAGTGGCAAAATTGCATAACTTCTTTAAGGGAAGGCTTCCTGGTTCATGATGAAAGAATGAACTCTAGATTTTTGAGAGGCCCTGTACTTAAATGAAGTTTGTGGGCAGCATGCTGCAAGTTACTGCGTGGCAGCATGGGCCAATTGCTTCCCAGAGATGAGGTGATGAGCAGGATGCCAACACAGCAGTCACAGAGCTGGCAGTGAATATACTTCTTCCATTTTAAAAGCCTGAGAGAGGTGGAGCCAGTATCCAGGGCTACTATGATCACATTGCTTATGATTTTAAAATGCTGCTTTTCAGAAAAGGATTGTAGATACACAATAGGACAGACTCAGAAATGAAAGACCTCTCAACCAGACACTGTGTTTAAAAATATATGTAGAATTGTATAGCAAGGAGGGCCCATTTGTTCCTCCCTGCCACTTGGCTAGCTGATCCCTGAAATAATGATATAGAAACTGTATTAATTAAAACACTGCTTAGCCCATTAGCTCTAGCTTCTTATTGGCTAACTCTTATATTAATTTAACCCATTTATATTGATCTATATATTGCTACATGGCAGTGGCTTACCATGTAAAATTCCCAGCATCTGTTTATGGTGGATCCATGGTTTCTCTCTGACTCTTTGTTTCTCCCAACATTCAGTTCTGTCTTCTCCACCTACCTAAGTTCTGCCCTATCAACAGGCCAAGACAGTTTCTTTATTCATTAACCAAGAAAAGCAAGACACAGAGGGGACTCACACATCAGGCTTGGGAGAAAGAAGAAAAAGCGTACAGACAGTCAAAAAAAGTAAAGTCTTTAAAGAGACAGTAAAAGAAATATAAAAGAGAACAGACAGTAATATATTAAAGAAGTAAAAAAATAAGTCAGAAATGATAAAAAATACATAGAGAGTATGGAATATGCATATTATTGTATTTTCTTTGAATTTTTTGATGGCAAAAGTCATTTCTTTCTGGGGTTGACTAAGTTAAATGAACATAGAGGTATCTTGACTTTAAAATTTGAGTCTAAAAGTTCTGTTTTTGTTTTAAGAGATGATGAGATTTTACCATTAGCATTTCTGGCTAATATGCTTTGATAGAACAAGATGACCTGAAACTCCTGCATAAACCCTAAAACTACTTCACCCAAAAAAAGTAGGAAGCATTTTGGAAAAAAAAATCTATGCCTACATTTCCAAAATCATTGTCAATAATGTTTGTTTTCATTTAAAGGGTGTTGGGTATAAATTGTAAATGGTCATAGTCAATCTCTTTTCAAAAATAAGAGATATGATTTAGAGATAAATATTTTACATTGGTATGAATCTTGGTCTATAGGAGGGCAGAATATAGCCAGGCTGTAAGAGATATGTAAAGAGAATAGGAGAGTCAGGAAGATGCCATTTAGCCACCCAAGGAGAAATACATTTCTCAGACCCTTACCAGTAAGCCACAGCCTCATGACAAAAAAATGAGTTAATTTAAGATGGTAGAGTTACTAAATAAGAATCCTGAGCTAATAATCCAAACAATGTTGTAGTTAATATGATTTTGTTTGATTATTTGGATCTACACAGTCAGGAAATGAATAACCAGCCTCCATTTAGAGGGGAATTAAACTTTCACTATTGTATTGGACTTTGGGGATTCTTATTCTCAGATAAATAAGCAGAGATTCACAAATGATTGAATACAGAATCTAACAAAAGTTGGACTAAAAACTTTTATTGATCATACTTCCAGAATACCTCTTAAGAATGCAGAGAGAAAAATTTCACTTGACTCAGTTGTGCTGGCAGCAGACAAACACTGTCTAATTCTGAGGGTTAGATCACCTGTGACTCACTGTACAGATCATGAACATTTATGAGTTCTGACAGATAATTTGAACATTTTCACTGAAGGAAAAAAGTTATCTAGACCTATGCTCTAAGTGTTTATTGTATTACTTTCTGAGAAGGGCTTATACTGTAATGAAGAATCAATATTTATAAAAACATTCAGACATCCCCTGAGTTTTATGTTCATCCCACTTTCCACCTTTCAATGGCTACCCTCAAATGACTGCCCCAAAGGCCCCATAGGGGCCAATTATTCCCAGCTCAATGTGACAATAGCTCCATCTACCTGAGGCTAGCTTCAGGCACAGAACACACATACAGGTTCACATCATGGTAAGCATTCTTAGGATTAAGGATCAGAGGGTCCTGTTCTCTACAGCAATCGGAGCTGTGAACACATGAAGATATCTGCAGATGGCAAACTGAAATATGTAACCAGTTCTGGAGCTTTCTTCTTTTCCGTATTCTATCAATATTCTCAACTCATGGCAGATAGTGTTTCCAAATCCTTATATGCTCATCTGAGTCCTTGTTTATAAATAGTATGTGAGATCTTTTTGTTTGAATGATAAAGTAAATTTGATCCTTATGTGTCTTTCACATAATTTCCCCATGATAACATTGGCCTACCTCATACTAGAGTGGGGAAAAAACTATCAACTATTTCTATGACATGATTTCAGATACTCGTCTTACATGTGACATTCCCTCAGCTTGGAGATCCCTCATTCCTGTTTTGTTGTTGCTGATTTTTTTTTAATCCAGTACTTTTCTGATGGGGAACCCCATTCAGCCAATGGCCTTTGAGAGGATGGATCAGGCTGAGGTGTGGCTTTGGATACCACAAAGCCAAGGTCCCACCTGAGCTTCCCTTTCTTCCAAGGCTCTACACCTGGATGTTGGACCCTCATTCCTGTTCCATGAGTTTCCTTTAAAACACAAAAAATAAAACAACAACAACAAAAAAAAACATTAGTATCCTCTATTCATAGTTAGCTTGGGATTATTTGACTCATGTTCCCCTCATTTGACATGTTCTGCATCATCTGACACCCAACATGGGGCCGAGTCCAGGATTACAATGAACACCCCAGTTTACCAGCCTAGGTATGTTTTCTCACCCACTCACTGACCATCTACCACTGCTTTGGATCCTGACATTCCCTACTGGCTGTTTCTTGTATGGGTGATCCCTGCAGCATTTTTTCTGCCTGTGAGGTGCACACAGTTCATGGCTCATGACTCATGGAAAGCATTGAGCTTCCTTCATATTCTGACTACCAACTCTCTAAATTGATTTGATTGTTCTAAATAACTGCTATTAATTTGCTAAACAAAACATATTTATCAATAGCTAAGGAAGACATGACATGCAAAACCAGATCCAACAATCTCAGAGAAGCCAGTGGAGCTTCTCCTTCATGTCCCTCCAGCTCACTGCTGCAACCATAACACCTTCTGGGAATTAAAGATTATTACACCTATGCCAATTGAATATAATTGCCTATGAAAGGTAAGATTTAAAAATTACATGATTACTGACAATATTACCATTCAGGAATTAAATAGCCATTTTGCTTACACTATGAATGACATTCTGCAAGGCTTATGTGATTTTCTTTATACATCCATTTATTTGATTTTTGGAATTAGTTTTGTTTTTTTATATTATATTGTGAAGAAAATGGTTTGATAACAGAGGAACTTTTAAAAATGAGACAGTCTTTATAGACTAATAATGAACAGTTAGTTGAAAAATATTGATACTATTAAAAGACAGACAAAATACAATCAATGTCAAATGGTGGTGACAAATCATCTGAAAGAATTTGTGCTGTTAAAATAACAATCAGAATCTGTTGTAAAGTTATGATAGGTTAATGGATAAAGTATCTCATTATAGCAATATGTATGCCATCAAAATTATGTACAAGGATGAGATGTTACTTTTACTGGGCAAATTTCATGCCTTGGTATCATCAATGAGGAAATTAGAATGGAACACTGGACAGGAGATTCAGACTTCACAAAAGGTAATAGTAAAAAGATTTGAAAAATTGATAAAATTATCAAAACTCATGATCAGGGAAAAAAGGTACAAGAACATGATTTAGCCTTGCCAGTATGTGCCAGAGTATCGGATGACTTACCCAGAGTTTTAGCTGCCTAACTGGTAATAACCTCTGAGAAGGTATCTGGCACAAAATACCATAAGGTAGTCAAAGAATATACATGGCAACCTCTAGGTATGAGCAATCTAAAAGAAACTAAGCAAGCAATAGTATCTTATGGCATGCATTCACCATTTTTTAGGGAAATGGTGAAAATTTGGGCTTTAGACAATAAGGCTACTCTACATGATTGGCTTCAATAAGTCTCTTATGTCTTAGAAAATATATTCCCATGGCTATAGAAATGCTATTGGCAAAAAAGACAAAAATTTTTGAACAACAGGGAAAAGCAAAAGGATTTGAAGCTTGCCAAGATCAAATTATTGGTGAGGGCTATTACTCAGATACTCAGTACCAGGCTCTCTCTACAACAAACAAACCTTGTCCTAATGTAGCACTGTGACAATAAATGCTTGGGGAAAGATTCAGAAACCAGAAAATAGAATTGAAAGTTAAAATATGTTCACCACACCACTGACACTTATTCATGTTTTCAATGGGCAACTGCCTTGAGTTCAGAAAAGGCTTATTCAATGATCATGAATTTATTAGAAGTTATGTTCATCTTGGATATAACTGCGCAAATAAAGGCAGACAGTGATCCAGTATATGTGTCTAAGAAAATGAAACAGATTTTTGGCTTATTATAATTTAAAGCATATTACAGATATACAAACGATCCTACAGGTCAGGCAGTTATAGAAAGTTCAAATTGAACGAAAATGGACATGTTAAACAATAAGAAAGGGATAAAAAATACCCCCAGAAACAGATTTTGTAATGCCTTATTAACCTCAAATTTTCTTAATGCTAATGAGAAAAGAACAATGGCAAAAGAGAGACATTGAATAATAGAAAAGACTTCTGAATTAAATCAGCCAGTGTATTTCAAGGATATGTTCACCACCGAATTGAAACGAGGAGACGTGCTACATTGGAGAAGGTTATTTCCACAGGAGAAGAAAAGCTATGGATACCACCAAAATTAAAAAAAAAAAAACACAATTGGTTTGAAAAGGAAAAAAAAAAACTCTTGAGACAGAGAAATGACTTCTCATCCACAGAGGTGACAATAATACAGGTGGTAAAGAAACCCCATAAGGGTTGGGGCAAGGTTGTGTTGCTGTCTCTGCAGAAAAATACACATCTTCAAAAAGTCAAGAGACTCTGGACAATTGAATACCTAAAGAAAAAAAAATGAATATCCAGGAAGAATCACCAAGCAAAGAGGAATATGACTTATAAGGGCAGGTTATCTGAGGGTTAGAATTTATATTATATATTTGTATGTGTGTGTGTGTGTGTGTGTGTGTGTGTAACTGGTTTTGTAGTTGGACAGTGGTATTCTTCTCTAAATCCCAGCATTTTATTAAAAGAAAAATTTAGAGTCTCTGCCTCATATCAGTAGTGTCAGTAGTCACCTGGTATGAGACAGAGATAAGAAACACTTTAGGAAAAACTTTACTTTTCTCCATACCTATTCTATCTATATAGTATTTTTTAAATATATATCTAGATAAATAATGTTTAAGTGTTCCACAATGAACAGTAGATTTTTCTCCAGTAAACTTTGAAGGTTCCAGAAAAAAGTTGGGGGCCCACAACAATAATTTTACCCTGTTGATATGATGTCATGATGTGGATATTGCTACTTCAAGACCAGTTTTGTCTATCAGTTGCTCAAGATGGTTCCAAATTGGTTAGCTAAAACGGGCACCTTCTTACAATGTTCTGGTCAGAACTCCAAATAAGAACCTCAGAAAAACCCTATTGAATATGCAGAGACTATTTTCAATTTTAACAAACAGCAATCTTAAAACTTACCTATCATTTTAGTTTTACTGGATTCCCTAGAAAGAACTTCACCCCCATCATAGACGGAAGTAATTCTAGAAGTTGATGACCCCTCTACTAATAAAGTTTGTCCTCCGGGTTAAGGACATGATTTAAAGGTTGATTGTTCCTGGTACAGTGTTGGGGGTTAGAGTGAAAATTATGTAGGCTCAGAGATCTCTTATTAAAAGGAGAAACTGAATCAAATAATAGGTAGATCAGTGTGAGCTTACTTACACTAATAATAATAATAATAATAGTGTATAATGAAGTAAATCTTGTAACCTATTATTTATAGTCAATTTACATTGACAAATATTCTTCTATATATTGATATAAATTCATTGTTGTATTAAATATACTCCAATTTCTGTTTCTAATATTTGTACCCTATGTAAAATTATTTTATCACATTAAATATATGCATTTTTCTACCTCTGTTTAAGATATTTTGTATATTTATATAATTTTAGGATATATTTATCATATTGCATTATACATTTCTACCTCTGATCAAGATACTTGTACATTGTTTATTGAGTTTATTTTCCTCATTGGCTGCACAGATTTTTAAAGATTGTTTAATATTCTAATATGAAGTCTTAGTCTTTAAGTTATACAGATATTAGTATTAAAGGTCAATAGTCATTCATGTTTGTCATACTTATAGTTAGACTAATAAGGTTCTTTAGATAAATACTGATTGTATTTTGCATAGATATGTAGTCTTCCACCACTTCAAAGAACTGTAGAACATGACATTTAAATAACTTATGTTTCTGTTGACATGAGACATGATTGCTCCTGGAAGAACCAATCTATTTCCAAGAGAATTTTGGGCACTGAGGACACTCCACTTGGAGCTTCTTTTCTTCTTGGCAAAACTGGTATTTGGGCAAGTAATTGCCCATGCCTCAAACACTGCCAAAATGGAGAGTGACTTGACTGGACAAGCAGGATAAAAGAAAAATGACTGTGAAACCTTGGCAAGACAGTGTAAAACAGTTTTGAAAAAAATCTTCTATCAAAAAATCTGCTTATGTGTAAATGAGTTAACTGCTATTTAGAAGCATATTTATTATTTAAAATGAATGCCAATATTTTGCATATATTCTATTCTAGTATCTTTTGTGTAAAACTTTATGCTGTTTATTAACAGCTATATTGATACCTGTCAATTCTAAATTCCAGTCATTGCTATGATCTGACTTAAAGTCATAGTCATGAGCATGGGTATCTTAGGGATAAAGGCAAGCAAGCGAAAAAGTTTCCCTAAGAGAGGAGAAATAGGAGTATCAGAGACAATAAAAGGTTTTGGGGGTAGTAGTTAAGTTTCTTTAATATGCCTTAACAGAATGGAGCTCTGCAAGCCTCTGCTCCTGGTCTGCACATAGAATGTGGTATTCTTTATAATACTAAACAGATCAAAAAACATAAGATGAGGATTGATTCTATCATCTTGTAAAGTGTCTCATTCTTACAACTATGCCAACCCCAGAAGCAACTACAGATACAGTCCCATCAACTATCTTTGACATTCTTGAAAGCATAATATGTCACAGTTTAGTTCAGAAATATTATCTTAAAATAATTTACAAAGCAAGTTAAATTTATTTTACAAGGAGTGCTGTTGAGTTCCATCTGGACGGGTGAGTGTGTGCTATCCTGGGGTGACCTGCCCCGGAAGAGAGCACAGCCACCCTCCCCCAGGACCTAGTGCAGGGGTGTCTTTGTTACACATGTCCCTGCCTCTCCCAAGCCTTCCCTAGTGTATTCAAGGTCCTTGGCTCAGGACCAGTGTCCTGCTCCTGCACCACGGCCATTCACCCAGAGGGATAAGAAGCTGCCCTCCAGGCAGGTCTGAAGATTCACACAAGGGAGTGCAGGCGCCTTCAACTTGTGCTGCAAGGTTCACTGTGTGATACTTGACCCCGCCCTGCCTCCACCTTTGCCCTTTTGTCCCTGCGGTGTCCTGGGGCTACCAACATCCCTGATTCAGTGCTGAGGAGTTCCATCCAGTCAGGAATGGTTCCTGCTCCTGCACTGAGGAGATCCACCCAGAGTCAGTCACAGCAAAGATTGGACCAAGACACTAAGTCTCTCCTGGCTCCATTTGAAGGAAGAGATGGACAGGCGCCAATGTAAGAACTCCTCCAACAACCTGAAAGGCAACACTACATCACCATAATCCAGGCATCCCGAAACAACAAGAATTGAACACCCTACTCCAGAAGAAATAGAAGAAATAGACCTTAAACAGTACTTTATGAAAATAATAGAGGATCTTAAAAAATGAGGTAAAAAATTGCCATAAAGAAATGGAGATGACAAAAAAAGGTAGATGAAATGAATAAATCTCTCAACGATACCCAAGAAAACCAAGAAAACCAAGAAAAAGCAATCAAACAGGTAAGGAAACAGTTCAAGACCTGAAAAATGAAATGGAGGTAATGAAGAAAACAAAATCCTAGGGAAGACTGGAAATGGAAATTCTGAGTAAACAAACAGAAACTACAGAGACAAGTATTACAAACAGAATACAAGAGATGGAAGAAAGAATCTCCAATTCTGAAGATACTATAAAGGAAATAAAGTCACAGATTAAAGAATAAAACAAATCCAACATATTCTTAACACAAAACATCCAGGAAATCTGGGACACCATGAAAAGACCAAACCTAAGAATAATTGGGATAGAAGAAGGAGAACAATTTACAACTCAAAGGCCCAGAAAATATATTCAACAAAATTATAGAAGAAAACTTCCCCAACCTAAAGAAGGATATTCCTATGAAGGTACAAGAAGCCTACAGAACACCAAGTAAACTGGATCAAAAGAAAGCATCCCCACGACATATAATAATCAGAACAGAAAACATACAGAATAAAGAACAGATATTAAGAGCCGCAAAGGAAAAAGGTAAAGTAACATATAAAGGGAAACCTATCAGAATTGCACCTGACTATTCAATGGAGACCATGAAAGCCAGAAGGTCTTGGATAGAGGTGCTACAGACACTAAGGGAAAATGGATGCAAGCCCAGACTACTATACCCAGCAAAGCTTGCATTCACCATCGATGGAGAAAACAAGATATTCCAGGACAAAAACAGATTTAAACAATACGTAGCCACAAATCCAGCCTTGCAGAAAGTAATGGAAGGAAAATCACAAACCAAGGAGTCCAACAATGCCCACAATAACTCAGACATCTAGCAACCCTTCAAAAGCACAACTAGAAGAAGGGAAACACACAAACTCAACTACAAAAAATGATTGGAGTTAATAACCACTGGTCATTAATATCACGTAATATCAATGGACTCAATTCACCTATAAAAAGGAACAGGCTAAGAGATTGGATACAAAAACAGGACCCAACATTCTGCTGTTTACAAAAAACACACCTCAACCACAAAAACAGACATCTACTCAGAGTAAAGGGTTGGGAAAAGGTTTATCAAGCAAATGGACCTTAGAAACAAGCAGGTGTGGCCATACTAATTTCTAACAGAGTTGACTTCAAACTAAAACAAATCAGAAGAGATGGAGAGGGTCATTTTCTACTCATAACAGGAAAAAATCATCAGGATGAAACCTCAGTCCTGAGTATCTATGCTCCTAATATAAAAGCACCCACGTATGTAAAAGAAATATTACTAGAACTCAAGGCAGCCATCAAACCACACACACTAATAGTAGGAGACTTCAACACTCACCAATGGACAGGTCAATCAGACAGAAACCTAACAGAGAAATAAGAGACTTAATGGAGGTAAAGAAAGACTTAAAAGACATCTATAGAACATTCCACCGAAATAGGAAAGAATATACCTTCTTCTCTGAAGCTCATGGAACCTTCACGAAAATTGAGCACATAATGATAACAAAGCAAACTTCCACAGTTACAAAATTTTTAGTAACCACATGTGTCTTATTGGATCACCATGGATTAAAGTTAGAATTCAACAACAATGCTACCCCCAGAAAGCCTACAAACTCATGGAAACTGAACAGTCAACTACTGAACCACACCTGGGTCAAGGAAGAAATAAAGAAATTAAAGTCTTTCTTGAATTTAATAAAAATAAAGACACAACATACTCAAACCTTTGGGACACTATGAAAGCAGTGCTAAGAGGAAAGTTCATAACTCTAAGTGCCCACTTAAAGAAAACAGAGGAAGCACACATTGGAGACTTAACAGCACACCTGAAAGCTTTAAAAAAAGAAGCAGACTCACCTAGGAGGAGTAGAAGATTGGAAATAATCAAACTGAGGGCTGAAATCAACAAAATAGAAACACAGAAAACAATCCAAAGAATCAATGAAACAAAAAGCTGGTTCTTGGAGAAAATCAACAAGATTGACAAACCCCTATCCAAAAAATCAAACAGCAGAGAGAGAGAACATACAAATTAATAATTTCAGAAATGAAATGGGGGATATAACCACAGACGCAGAGGAAATTCAGAGAATAATTAGATCTTACTACAAAAGCCTGTATGCCACAAAATTGGAAAATGTAAAAGAAATAGACATTTTTTTAGATAAGTACCATATACCAAAGTTGAACCAAGATCAGGTCAACAATCTAAATAGATCTGTTAGTAGCAAAGAATTAGAAGCTGTTATCAAAAATCTCCCTACCTAAAAAAGCCTAGGACCAGATGGTTTCAATGCAGAATTCTACCAGAACTTCCAAGAAGAGCTAATACCTATACTCCTTAATGTATTTCACAATATAGAAACAGAAGAGTCATTGCCAAATTCCCTTTATAAAGCCACAGTTACCCTGATACTGAAACCACACAAAGACTTAACCAAGAAAGAGAATTAAAGGCCAATCTCACTCATGAACATCAATGCAAAAATTCTCAATAAAATACTGGCAATCCAAATCCAAGAACACATTTGAAAAATTATCCACTACGATCAAGTAGGCTTCATCCCAGAGATGCAGGGCTGGTTCAACATACGAAAATTTATCAAAGTAATCCATCATATAAATAAACTGAAAGAAAAAAAAACATGATTATTTCATTAGATGCTGAAAAAGCATTTGACAAAATTCAACACCCTTTTATGATAAAGGTCTTGGTAGGGATACAAAGTTCATACCTAAATATAATAAAAGCTATTTACAGCAAGCCGACAGCTAACATCAAATTAAATGGAGAGAAACTCAAAGCCATTCCACTAAAATCAGGGACACGACAAGGCTATCCACTCTCTTCATATCTCTTCAAAATAGTGCTTGAAGTTCTTGCAAAAGCAATAAGACAGCAGAAGGAGATGAAGGGGATTTGAATTGGAAAGGAAGAAGTTAAACTTTCGTTATTTGCAGATGATATGATAGTGTACATAAGCAGCCCCAAAAACTCTACCAAAGAACTCCTACAGCTGCTAAACACCTTTACTAATGTGGCAGGATACAAGATCAACTCCAAAAAAACAGTTTCCCTCCCATATACAAAGGATAAAGAAGCAGAGAGGGAAATAAGAGAAGCATCACCTTTCACGATAGCTACAAATAGCATAAATTATCTTGGGGTAACTCTAACTAAGGAAGTGAAAGATCTATTTGACAAGAACTTTAAGTCTTTGACAAAAGAAATTGAAGAGGATACCAGAAAATGGAAGGATCTCCCTTGCCCTTGGATTAGGAGTATCAACATAGTAAAAATGGCAATTCTACCAAAAGGAATCTATAGATTCACTGCAATACCCATTAAAATCTCAGCAAAATTCTTCACAGACCTTAAGAGAAAAATAATCAACTTTATATGGAAAAACAAAAAAGCCAGGATAGCCATAACAATCTTAGACAATAAAGGAAATTCTGGAGGCATTACCATCCCTGACTTCAAACTCTATTACAGAGCTACAGTATTGAAAACAGCTTGGTATTGGCATAAAAACAGAGAAGTCGACCAATGGAATCAAATAGAAGACCTGGATATTAACCCACAAACCTATGAACACCTGATTTTTGACAAAGGAGATAAAAGAATACAATGGAAGAGAGAAAGCATCTTCAACAAATGGTGCTGGCATAACTGGATGTCAACCTGTAGAAGAATGAAAATAGATCCATATCTATCATCATGCACAAAACTCAAGTCCAAATGGATTAAAGAGCTCAATATTAATCTGAATACACTGAACCTGATAGAAGAGAAAGTGGAAAGTACTCTCCAACACATGGGCATAGGAGACCACTTCCTATGTACAACCCCAGCAGCACAAGCATTAAGGGCAACATTGAATAAATGGGACCTCCTGAAACTGAGAAGCTTCTGTAAAGCAAAGGACAGTCATTAAGTCAAAAGGGTTACCTACTGACTGGGAGAAGATCTTCACCAACCCCACATCAGACAAAGGTCTGATCTCTAAAATATATAAAGAACTCAAGAAACTAGACTTTAAAATGCTAATTAACCCAATTAAAATATGGGGCTCTGAACTGAACAGAGAATTCTCAACAGAAGAAGTTCAAATGGCCAAAAGACACTTAAGGTCATGCTCAACCTCTTTAGTGATCAGGGAAATGCAAATCAAAACAACCTTGAGATACCATCTTACACTTGTCAGAATGGTTAAAATAAAAAACACTAATGATAGCCTTTGCCGGAGAGAATGTGGAGTAAGGCATACACTCATCTACTGCTAGTGGGAATGCAAACTTGTGCAACCACTTTGGAAAGCAGTGTGGCGGTTTCTCAGGAAATTTGGGATCAACCTACCCCATGATCCAGCAATACCACTCTTGGGAATATACCCAAGAGATGCCCTATCATACTACAAAAGCATTTGTTCAACTATGTTCATAGCAGCAATATTTGTAGTAGCCAGAACCTGGAAACAACCTAGATGTCCCTCAATGGAAGAATGGATACAGAAAGTGTGGAATATATACACATTAGAGTACTACTCAGAGGTAAAAAACAGTGACATCTTGAACTTTGCGTGGAAATGGATGGAAATAGAAAACACTATTCTGAGTGAGGTAACCCAGACCCAAAAGGATGAATTTGGTATGTACTCACTCATCAGTGGATTCTAGACATAAATAAAGGTTAGTGAGCCTATAATTCCTGATCATAGAGAAGCTAAATAAGCAGGTGAACCCAAAGGAAAACATATAGGTGTCCTCCTGGATATTGGAAGTAGACTAGATTGCCAGGCAAAAATTTGGGATCTTGGGGGTGGTTGTAGGGTGGCGGTAAGGAGTGATGGGGAGATGTGGATAGAAAAGTGAGGAGTGGAGGATGAGGAGACCCTGGGGGAATGGGATGGTTGGGTTGGAGGAAGGGTGGATAGGGGTGCAGGGAAGAAGATATCTTAATTAAGGGAGCCATTTTAGGGTTAGCAAGAGACTTCACTCTAGAGGGTGTCCCAGGTACCCATGGAGATGTCCCCAGCTAGTTCCTTGGGCAGCCGAGGAGAGGGAGCTGGAAAAGGCCAGATCCTATAGCCATACTGATGAATATCTTTCATATCACCATTGAAGCTTCATCTGGCGATGGATGGAGATAGAGACAGAGACCCACACTGGAATGCAGGACTGAACTTCCAAGGGACATATGAGGAGCTGAAGAAGGGAGAACATGAGCAAGGAAGTCAAGACCACAAGGAGTGCGCCCAACCACTGAGAAGGGTCTGGACCAATGGGAGCTCCCCAAGGCCAGTGCGACCTGGACTGAAAAAACATGGGATCAAACCGGATTGTCTGAACGTGGCGGAGAATGAAGGCTTACTGAGAAGCCAAGAATAATGGCACTGGGTTTTCATTCTACCGCATGTTCTGGCTTTTGGGGAGCCTAGTCTGTTAAGAGGTGTACCTTTCTGGTCCTAGATGGTGTGGGTTGAACCTTGGACTTCCCACAGGGCAGGGAACCTGACTGCTCCTTGGATTGGAAAGGGAGGGGGAGGAGTTTAGGGAGGGGGAGGGAAATAGCAGGTGGGGAGGAGGCAGAAATTTTTAATAATAATAATAATAATAAATTATTTTACAAGATAAATATTGCTAATGTGTTGATTTAAAACAATCCTAGTAAATTATGTGTAAATCTGTTTGTCATTATTACAAGAAGGATCTATTGGACCATCTGTTTTATATATTGTACTGCAAATGTCACCCACAATAGACTCTAATTGACTATTCAGCAAACTAAACCACATCCAAAATTATTCATATTATTTGTGGTAGGTAACACATTATGTGAGAATGGAAGACAAAGTCACAATATTTGTATTATGTATTTTTTAAGAGTTGCCCCTGCAGCGTGTCTTAACTTTTTTACCATCTGATGTTTATGCTGTAAGTCCACAGGTATAGACAAAATGATCACTGAATAACTTAGAGAAGTTAATGTTATAGACAAAGTTGGAATTCTACTTATGTACTCTATATCTGCTTTTGTCGACAATTTAAATGTAATTTAGGTTATTTACATTTATACATTATAGTTCCATGTATACAAATGAATGTTTTCAGAATAAAATTTATTCTATATAAGAATATCAAGATATATGTTGTGTAATTTTAGGAAATATGGTATAAGACAATGATAACTCAAGACAATTGCCTATATCTTTAATTATAGATTTGTGGGTGGGGGGAGGTTGTGGGAGCAGGAGGAATGAAGGGAGTGGGAACTGGGATTGATATGTAAAATAAAAAATGATTTAAAAATTATTTTAAAAAATGATTTAAAAAATAATATATTTGTACAATAAAAATCTGCTGTACATTAGGTTTTACTATATGGATTCTCTGTAAATATACTGAGATTTACATTCTGACTTGATTTACATCATTTTATGCTTTCATGTTGAAATAAATTTTCTTCTCTTTATGAATTATATTTACTTAATCATAGAATTCCCCCATTTTTTCTTCTTCAAAGAAATGTCAACTAAATTCTTATCTCTAAATCAAATCTAAAAACAGAGGAAAAATTCTTAACGGACAAAAAGGAGTATGTATCTCACTACATAAATGTTTAAAACATGCATTTTTTTCAGAGAATTTTAGCTTGGAATAGATAATCTTCTAATTGGACTATATCCATCTTTAATGTTATATATGTCTTGGAATTAATTCCTACCTTTTTTTATCCAGTTGTAAAATATGAGTGGGGATTTATTCTGCTCTAATTAAAATATGAAGAAAATATAAATATATGTTTTCACTAAATCAATTGTATAAAGCAATTGAAATTGTAATAATAATTCATAAACACAACCTTATTTCATTTTAATTAGTTTGGAAAAATAACAACTTATCAAAGAATATCAGAACAATGTACTAAAATCTACTGTAACAAGTTTCCAGCATTTACAATAAATTATAGTTGAAATGAGTAGGGTACCAAAAGGTATTTCATAGAAACCATTGTATGTTTTGACACTTGAAGAAATGGAAATTTTTCAAGTTCTTCAAGATTGCCATAAAATCATCCCATACCAGTTCAGAATTGGTATAATAAAAGGGTTATTTATTTAAGGGGAAAATTTACAGATCACTGTCCTAAACAATAGTTCTTTGAGCACAAACAGGAACAGAGTCTAGCAGCCTGAATGGGAGCTGGAAGCAAGAGAGCAGGCACATGGTTCCCACTGCTTTTTAAATTAAAAGGGACCATGTTCAAGTGGCTGGTATCTTAAAGGCTATTGGCTGAAGGAGAATAATTTGCTCCCACAGCACCTCCCCTTTTTATTTAAATGAACAAATTCCAAGCCCAATGCAAAACTATATGCACTAGGAATAGATATCAAGTGTAATTAGAATTACAACCAGCATAAACAATATTAAGAAAGGAAAATATGCTAAAAGTTTTAATAAACATTCTATCCTATGGAGTCTAAGTCTTATATAGTAAATGGCTTTTCTAGACCATAAGAGTACAGTAATTATAATTATGTAATCTTCAACCACATCAAAGGCTTGGGAAGGGAGATAATACTACTTCAGCAGGCAGGAAGTACAATCAAGTAGCTTTCAAAGTAAGCAAAATATGACGGAGACAATTACCTACCTGAGCAATCACCCAATGTTGTTTTTTGCAATGTATAATTAAGACTATATTGTATCTAGTAGTCCATACTATTGATATACCATTTTGCCTGATATGTATGTAACAGTGAAATAGCAGTGACTGAGACAATGAACAGACATGCTTATAAATTTAAAAGATGAATTAATAATTACACACATGTTTCTACATATCCTTTGTGTCTGGGTTGTTGGTTTTATCTTTTAAGAAAGACAATAAAAATTATAGAGAAAATTTCATGTATTTCTTTACTGTTAGGGAAGACAACAGGTTTATCTCAATATTTTAAAAAAGGAGCAGGGTGGTGGTGAGGCACGCCTTTAATCCCAGCACTTGGGATTCAGAGGCAGGCGGATCTCTGAGTTCGAGGCCAGCCTGGTCTACAAGAGCTAGCTCCAGGACAGGCTCTAGAAACTACAGGGAACCTCTGTCTTGAAAAACCAAAATAAATAAATAAATAAATAAAAATAAAAAATAAAAAAAGAAATAATTATATTTGAACTCTATACATTATATTAACCAGTTTTAATTTTTGCTTGAGTACATTCATCCTAAAACTCCACATCCAAAGTTTTAAAAATCTAAAGAGAATTTCCTATGTATACACCTGAAGGTGAAAATATACTAGAGCTGTGAGGGTTAGTTTTAACTGACTAATTAACTTAATCTAGAGAAATTGGAGAAAGAATTTTCAGTAAGGAGTTGTCTAGATTAGTTGTCCTGCAAGAATGTTTATGGGTGTTTTCTTAATTATGTGCCACTGTGAGTGATATTATTTTCTCAGTAAAAGATCTTGGATTTGAGAAAGGAAGCTTAGTATTACTATACAACAATTGGTGCTTTTCTCTCTGTTCCTGACTATAGATGCAATGTGACTAACTGCATCAAGTTCTTGTTGACTTGACATTTCCACAAAGATATTATATAACATTAAACTGTGTGCCAAATAAACACTTTCATGCTTAAGGTTTCTTCATCAGGGGATTTTATTATAGCAATGGGAAAAAAACAACACATGAATAAAAGATTAAATATGTGTTACTGGGTGATGGTGGCACATGCCTTCAATTCCAGCACTCAGAAAGCAGAGGCAGGTGGATCTCTGTGAGTTTAAGGCCTACCTGGTCAACAGAGCAAGTTTCAGGACAGTCTCCAAATGTCCACAAAGAATACCAGTCTCAAAAACAAAAAAAATTAAATATATGTAAGGATGCTAATGAATATATGATATATTAGGCAGTCATGCTCATAAATAATATTTTTTTTTGGTTTTTTGAGACAAGGTTTCTCTGTAGCTTTGGAGCCTGTCATGGAACTAGCTCTTGTAGACCAGGCTGGTCTCTAACTCACAGAGATCTGCCTGCCTCTGCCTCCCGAGTGCTGGGATTAAAGGCATGCTCCCCCACCACCCGGCCATAAATAATATTTTAACATTTATTTATTTATCTTGTATGATGGTGGTCTCTTGAATGATGAGACCCATAAGTAGGTGTCAGAATATAGCTTGTGGGACATGGTATACTTCTTCTAATATTTGTGTTGTGGGGATAAAATCATGTCATCAAGTCACCCACTGACCCATGTTACCAACTTTAATTTATGTTCTGTTCTTGTTGCATACTATTCATGTTTGACTCTTTTGATTGATCATGAAAGCTGAGTAAATATTCTCATTCAGAGAGATTTGAAAGGTAAAGATAACAGGTTTCAGAGACCCTCTTTCTGATTTACCAATTTTGTGAAGTACAGGTTTTTGTAGTATGACCTAATAATTTTCTGAATTTTCCTTCATGTCTGTTTTTATGTCCTTCTTTTTGTTATTAATTTTGTTAATATGGATATTCTCTCTGTCTTTTAGTTAGCTTGGATAAGAGTTTGTATATCTTTTTCATTTTCTCAAGGAACCATTTGTTTCAATGATTTCTCTCTATTATTTTCTTCATTTCTGATTTATTGAGTTCAGTCTTCAGTTTCATTATTTTCTACCTTCTACTTATTTTGGAAGAGTCTGCTTCTTTTTGTTCTAGAGTTTTCAGATATGCTGTTAAGTCATTAGTATGAAATTTCTCCAAATTCTTTACAAAGTCAAGTAGTGCTCTGAATTTTCTGCTCAGCACTGCTTTCGTTGTATCCCATAAGTTTGAGTATGTTGTGTATTTATTTTCACTGAATTCTAGGAAGTCTGTACCTTGACCAAATGATGGTGTGGGAGGTCCTTTTCTTTATGTGTTGCTTTTATTGGTTAATGAATAAAGAAATGGCCTTGGCCTGTGGATAGGGCAGAAATTTGGTAGCGAGGGAAGACAGAACTGAATGCTGGGAGAAAGAAAGGCAGAGTCTAAGATATGGCATGGATCTGCTGCAAGAGATAGACATGCTGGAACTTTAGTTGGTAAGCCACTGCCACATGGTGATGCAGAGATTAATAGAAATTGGTTAAATTAAGATGTAAGAGCAAATAAGGAGTTAGAGCTAAAAGGCCAAGCAGTTATTTAATTAATACAGTTTCTGTGTGGTTATTTCAGGGCTAAGCTTGCCAGGTGACCAGGATGAACAAGTTTACCCTCCTGCTAAAAAGTGGTAATTCATTTGAAAGTTGTTCAATTTTCTTGAGTTTGCTGGCTTTCTGTAGTCTGTATAATTTTGGAACTTTAATCTATAGTGATCTGATAGGTAACAGGGGGTTATTCCAATTTTTTTCTATATGTTGAGACTTGATTTGTGACTGAGTATGTCATCAGTTTTGAAGAAGGTTCCATGAGGTGCTAAGAAGAAGATATAATCTTCGGTGTTTGGGCAATATATATATATATATATATATATATATATGGTCCATTAGAGGCAAAACATCTGTTAGTTCTATTATTTCTCTGTTTATTTTCTATTTGGATGACCAGTCCATAGATGAGAGTGAGATATTAATGTTCCCAATGATTAATGTGTGGTGTTCAAAATATGATTCAATCTTTAGTAATGTTTCTTTTATAAATGAAGGTACCTCAAGGGCATAAATGTTCAGAATTGAGATATCTCCTTGGGTCATTTGTCCTTTGATGAATATAAACTGTCCTTCTCTACTCTTTTGATTAATTTTGATTTGAAGTCATTTTGTTAGATATTAAGATAGCCACAATAAATAGGTCTATTTGATTGGAGAATCTTTCTCAATTTTTTACTCTGAGGTAATGTCTGTCTTTGATGTTGAGATATACTTCTTGTATGAATGAGAATGATGGCTCTGTTCTTATAGCCATTCTGTTTGTGTGTCTTTTTATTGGCACATTAATTTCATTGATATTAATATTAATGGATATTAATTACTCGTGATTATTCTTATTATTTGGTGGTGGTGGTGGTCATGGTGCTATGTATGCACATGTGCACACGTGTTTCCTTTTTTGTTTTATTCTAATGTAGGATTCACTATTTCTTTTGTTTTATTTTCTTTTTTTAAATTTATTTTTTTCCTCATTTTTTTATATTAAAGATTTCCATCTCCTTCCCTCCTCCTCCCCCTTCCCTCCCCTCCCTTCCACCCATACCCTCACTCAGGTTTCCTTAGGACAGAGTTTTGTTCTTCTACCTTCTGCAGTATTGGGTTTGTGGGAAGATATTGGTTAAATTTTATTTTGTCATTAAATATTTTGTTATTTTGTATCCATAGTGATTGAAAGTTTTGCTGGATATAGTAGTGTAGGCTGTCATCCATGGTATCATAGATTCTAAAAGATATCTGTCCAGGCTCTTCTGATTTTGAGAGAATCCATTGATACTTCATGTATAATTCTGATAGGTCTGCCTTTATATGTTACTTGGCTTTTTGCCTTTGCAGCTTTTAATATTTTTTTATTTATTCTGTATGTTTGTGGTTTGATTATTATTAACATAGTCTAGTCTATTTGGTGTTCTGTAATGTTTTTGTACCTTTACACCTTTTTTTAAGTCAGGAAAATTTCTTCTATGATTTGTTGAATATATATTCTGGACCTTTGAGCAGAGATTCTTCTTCTATTACTATCATTCTTGGATTTGATATTTTCAAAGTGTCCCAAATTTCCTGGATGTTTTGTGTAAGGAATTTTTTTAGATTTAACCTTTTCTTTAACTGGTAAATCAATTTTTTTTCTATCATATCTTTAATATCTGTGATTCTTTCTTCTATCTCTTGAATTCTGTTGGTGATGCTTGCATCTTAGTTCCTGTTTGCTTACCCAGGATTTCCACTTACAGAATTCTCTAAATTTGTATTTTCTTTATTGTTTCTATTTCCATTTTCAAATTTGAACAGTTGTATTTGTTTCTGTCAACTGTTTTTTTTTTTAATTCTTTATGAGATTTATTAACTTTCTCAAATTTTTGGTTGTTTTTCCTTCATTTCCTTAAGGAATTTTTTCATTTCCTCTTTACAGATCTCTATAATCTCCATAAAGCAGTTTTAAAGGACATTTTCTTTTGCTTCAGCTGTGTTTGATTTTTTAATTTTCGCTGTTGTAAAATAGCTGTTTTCTGGTAGTGACATATTGCCCTTTGTTTTCTTGATTGTTTTCTTCCATTGGTAATTAAACATGTGGATTTGGAATGATTATTGTTCAGGTGCTTTTTTTCTTTGTTTGTCTTTGTTGAATTTCTGCTTCCTCTCTAGTCTTTTTTTTTTTTTTTTTTTTTTTTTTTTGGTTTTTGGTTTTTTCGAGACAGGGTTTCTCTGCAGCTTTTTTTTAGGGCCTGTCCTGGAACTAGCTCTTGTAGACTAGGCTGGTCTCGAACTCACAGAGATCCGCCTGCCTCTGCCTCCCGAGTGCTGGGATTAAAGGCGTGCGCCACCACCATCCGGCTTTCCTCTCTAGTCTTCTGGCCTAAGTGGCAAAGGGTTCTGATGAAGGGTGAATCTTAAGATCCAGTAGGATGTCTATGCTGGAGTTTAGGGGACTTTGAGTTCCTTCATCTAGTATGGCTTCTGGTAAAGCCAAAGTCTTCTTGTGTTACAAGATTCAGCCTGGTCTCCAGTAAAGTCTGAGTCTTCTGGGGTACATAAGACCAGCATAGTTTCCAGTAGAATTGCTGGGGCTGTTTTTCCAAATGGTGAGTGGACATATGGAATTGACTGTACATCGATTTATGTTGTCTGTTCTTTCAACTGGTGTGAACTGTTTCTGGGTTTACAGAGTCTGCTGGAGTTTTGGGGAAGGGTTGGCCAAAGGGAGGATGATAACGTGGAGGGTATTTAGCTATGTTGATCTTGGGGGAGCAGAATCCAGGGATGGCTATAGTCTAGCTGACTGGTTGAAGCTCACCAGCATGTCTATTGGTGAGGACTAAAGAAGAACAGTGGGTTTCTCCTGGAGATGGATATAGAACTCCCCAGTGCTAGTGCTGATATAGGGTGTCACAGGCCACAGTACGTCAGGTTCACTCATGGTTGTGACTGGTGTGGTCTGTACCTCAGGGGCAGAAGTCTGCTGGGTTTGAGGGCAGGGCTCAGCAGCAACAGGGTCATGACAGATTTGGGATTCCATTGACCTAAAGAAGGTACACAAGGAACAAAATCAAGGGAGGGGTAGGGATCCACTGGAAAGGGGTCACTCACTCATTCTGACTTCTGTTGCACAGGAACTGAGTTCAGATCGTAACACATCCACCTCTAACTCCAACTCCAGTTTTAGTGCATCTAACACCATCTACATATACTTGTCCAGACACCCACCTGCTCTCTCTCACACAGACACACACATACACACACACACACACACACACACACACAAATAAATACATAAAGTCTTAAAATGGTATTTTTTAAGATAGCATTGAAAAAATATGGTAAGGGGCCAAACAAGAAAAGCAAAGAACTTGGGGGCATTTATTTTGTATAAACAGATACATTTTTTGACTTATTTACAATGAAACTATAGAACATTATCACTATTGAACATTAATTGCCAATCTATGGTATAGAAAAGTTTTGGCTATATTAGAGAACATAGATATAAGCAATCATGTTAATTCTATGGAAAAGTTCTGAATATTTTTGAAAAACATGAACTTCCTCCTTTTATAACAATGTCATCTTAAGAATAACATATCAGTTATCTTTCATCATTAGACCTTTCTCTCCTTTTTAAATTGACATTATTCTTTTTAAAAAAGACATCTTTTCTCAATTTACATAACAATCCTCCCACACCCTCCCCTACTCCTGCTCCCTCAGTCTTCTCCACAACCCCACCCCCATCCACTTCTCAGAAAGCATAAGGCTTCCCATAGGAAGTTAGCAAAGTCTAGCCCATTGCTTTGAGGCAGAACTACCCCCCCCCCAACTAAATTTAGACTGAGAAAAGTATCCCTCCAAAGAGAATGGGTTCCAAAAATCCAGTACAAGCTGTAGGGATAAATCCTGGTCTCACTGCCAGTGGCCCCAATGTCTGTCCCAGACAGAATTGTCACCCATATTTAGAGGGCCTTGTTTGGTCTTAAGTGATTTTCCTTGCTATTAGGTTAGTAGGCTTCCATTAGCTCAGGTAAGCTGTTTCAGTGGGTATCCCTATCATGGTTTTAACCCCTTTGCTCTTATTACCAATGCTCCCACTCTTCACCTGGATTTTGAGAGCTCAGCCCAGTGATCTATTGTGGATATCTGCATCTGCTTCCATCAGTTGCTGGATGAAGCTTCTATGATGATATTTAAAATAGTCATCCATCTGACAACAAGGCAACCGAGTTTAGGCACAATTTCCACAAATGCTTAGGATCTTAGCATGGGTCATCCTTGTGCATTCCTGGGAATTTTTCTAGTGCCAGACTTCTTTATTTTCACAAATAAAAATATTTGATTATAGAAAAAGCATCCCAAATTCAGGATTCCATAAACACTACTAGGTGATTAAGTGCAACTTAAAAATAAATACAAAGCCAGTACAAACAGTAGAATCAAAACCCAGTGGCATTATCCTTGGCTTCTCAGTCAGCCCACCTCGTCAGCCACGTTTAGAGAGTCCAGTTTGATCACATGTTCCATCTGGCTTTGTGGGAACCTAGGCTGTTTGGATCCTCACCTTCCTAGACCTGGATGGTTGGGGGAGGAACTTGGACTTCCCACAGGGCAGGGAACCCTGACTGCTCCTTGGACTGGAGAGGAAGGGGGATGGATAGGGGGAAGGGGAAGGGAAATGGGAGGAGGTGAAAAATTGTAAAGTTATATAATTTAATAATAAGAAAAAATAAAAAATAAAATATTTTAGAAATATAAAAACAAACAAACAAACGAATGAATGAATAAACAAACAAACGAATGAATGAGCAAACAAACAAACAAATACAAAGTAAGGGGCAAAACCTATAAGCATTTTACCATTAGGAGAAAATGTAATTTTTCAGAAATCCAGATACAAAAGTGGCTTTACCTCCTGGGAAGGTGGCATCACTCTGTTGTGCTCTTTATACCCACATCAAAAGTTGCAGGTGGCAATAAGTGGCAGTGAATTTACCACTAAAATTTTGTCATAAAAAGCAAACTTCGAAGCACACAGTTTAAGCTTAAGACCATCCCCCTAAGACACATCCTCTGACTCTGAGGATTTCCCTTCCTGATCTGCCTTTACAGCTTTCCTAGACCAATATTGGCTGTCCCTCAATCAAGATATCTCTTTCACTTCTCTCCCTTTATGTCCTTCCCCCACCTCTACAATCCAGTTCCCTCAAGTTCTCTTTCTCCTTATGCTCCTTCCCTCTTCCTCCCCTTCTACACTCCCTTCTGCTCCCACCCCTAAGCTCCCGAATTTTTCAGGAGATTTTGTCTATTTCTCCTTCCCAGGGGTATTCATATATGTTTTTCGCACGGTTCTCCTTGTTACCTAGATTCTCTGGGGTCTTGGACTATAGGCTCTTAATTCTTTGTTTTATGTCTAAAACTCACATATGAGTGAGTACATACTGTATTTGTCTCTATGGGTATGGATTATCTCACTCAAGATGTATTTTTTTTCCAGTTTTATCTATTGGCATGAAAATTTCAAGATGTTTTCTGGACCTGTTCTAGAATTTCCACCTTCTATATATCTGTTAAGACTACAATCATTCCAATGTGTTTGTGTTTCTCTGAGTAAAGTAGGACATTGTTTTTTTTTCAGTTGCTATATATGCTTCTAATTTAATTCAAGGTCATCCTGACTTATGATTCAGAGAAGAAATGTTGATGGGTGTTCAGTAAACTTATTCTGCCTTAATTTCAGAAAATTTTGTACATATGCTGACACAACTTCAACCTCCTTCAGTCCATTTTTTTCAGATAACTCTTAATATTTAAAATTGAAATTATGCCCTTCAGAGTACTGAAGATTTATATGTCTTACAATATGTTTGCCACAATATCAAATTCGTCATAACTATGGACAAGAAGAATATTTAATGCTATCTGAGGTATATTCCATGGGTCATTATACTGTATAATTTTCAAATGGATACCATGTCCCTTAATAGCCTCATTTTAAAATTCTAAGTATTTTAAAATAACTTCTAATTATGAATCTGTTTTGTCAAAAAATCCCAAACAAAGCTGAAATCAACATGGATGACATCTTTCCAAGTGCATGAAACTGATCAGTTTTCTGCTACTTTGGATTAATTTTCTTCTTTTGAGATATATTGACTTTAAGATCACTATTAGTAATGCTCTAGGCTTCTGTGGTCTCCAATGCATAATGGCTTATGATTGTCCTGGAATATATGCCAATTCCTTAAGTAGCCCAGAGTGACAGTTATCAATGTTTTCTTATACAAACCATCCTACTTTCTTTTTAAATTTTCCCATTCAGATATATCATGAATATTTGTCTTTCCCCATTTATTTGAGTAATACTTAAACTTTGCTGACCTAATATCATTAAGACCACTTGTTCTCATTTAATGTAATGTATTACAGGCTACAAGTGAAGTCAAGTAAATGACATAATCCTGCAGCATCTTTGGATTAAATAATCAGCCTCAACCCAAAGTATTTAGAGATTGTTATTCTGCAGATGTAATTAGCACATTTATGCTACATTTACTTCATATTGTGCTCACAATGACCAAGATTATGAATTTCAAGTTGCAGAAATAAAAGGAGAATCTGAAAGTCTTATTTGAAAAAAAATTTCATTAAAGGTACACAAATTGTGCAAAACCTATATTTCTGTCTCATTTTAATGTACAGATTAGTTTCTTTTTGTTTCAAATGAATAACTTTTCAGGCAGTTCTATAATTCTATATATGTTTATCTGCTGGCAAACTGAATGTGTTCGTTGCTAAGGTTTCATACAAGTTATTATCGTATGCTTACTTCAAAAGGTACTTCAAATGAAGTTCCTTGTCATTCTCATTGAGGGCATTTAAAGTAAAAAATAAAAAAAAATACCAAGAGGCATTTTATGTATAACTCATGGAACTGGAACAATCCAAATTAAAATTCTATGTGTTTATCTCTAGATTGAGTCTATGATACTTTTCTGGGGAATAAGGAGTGTGATTTGGACTATAATATCAACAAAGACTTTTGGAAATTTTCATTTCATAACCTATTCTATGTTTGTCACAGAATATATCTTCTCTGATGTGGATAAGTAGGAATGTGACCTTATGTATCTCTTTAAATCATAGTTAAAATGATATGTATATGACACTGAAATATCAGAAGAGATTTGCGTACCATTAGTATATCATTGCATAATCTTATATTCATAGAACTTATGTGGTATGGGAAAATGCACAGTTTTCATTTTCTCTGCAGGGAAATGTCAATGTATAAGGAATAAAGATGTCAAACTCTGCTGTGTGGTTGTCATCTGAATACTTCCTCATCTCACAAATGAGGTAGTACATAGCTTTCTTTCTGGTCTTGGAAGTTTTATTTAGGGGCATAAACATGCTAGGCAAGCGCACTTCTAGTGAGCTACATTCCTATGTTTAACTTGTTTTTATGGTGTCTCTCATTTTCTGGGACTTAAAATATTTTGAAAAGTTTTAATATAAATTGTACTAAATAAGAGCTTTTCTAAACTTAGACTAACATTTAAAGTAACTGAAAGTGTCTTTGAACTTTTCTTCATTTAACTTAGTAAACTTTTTTTTTATTTTCATTAATCAAAGCCATCAACATTTTTGTATTTTTTAGTAAACTCATTGTATTGCATAAACTCTAAAATTGTTTACACATACACTGAGATACCTACATTTGTATAAACTGTTTGGGCTTGTGGGGCTTCCACTATCTTTATGAATTATGCACCTCACAAATTCCTGATATACTCCTTAGAAGTTTAGTAACAAATTAAAATTTAGTTGATTTTGTGAGGCATTTTCATGTGGAGTCTTGACCCTTATGACTCCTACAATCTTTCTTTGCCCTTTTTTGCAGGATTCCCTGAGCTCAACCTAAAGCTTGGCTGTGGTTCTCTGCATCTACTCCCATCAGCTACTGGATGATGCCTCAGATGACAATTCACCTAGCTACCAATATATAAGTATAGCAGAATACCATTAGTTACCATTGCCTTGATCTTTTTTCCTAGTTGTGTTTGGCTTTACACTTCTCATGACATTAGCCTCAAGTTTGGCCAGTCATTGACTGGACAATTCCATAAGTTCTGAATACCCATGACTGAAGAAGGATGCTTAAGAAATCCCACACTAGCTCATTTATTTATTTATTTATTTATTTATTTATTTATTTATTTATTTAGGGGTAAACTCACAAATCAGAATACTCTGCTGGAACGGAGATCAGAAACCAAATCCTGCGGCTGGAAAAGAGACTAGATTCATGATCTACATTGACATGAACAGTATAAGAGGCCATGCCCCAGTAGGTGGGTGGCTACTGGCTGTAGGACTTCCCACAGCTCATGACCCCAGCACACTTTAGAGACCAGAGTGTTGAAGGAGGTCTCTTGACTGCTTGCTCATTTCCTGGCCACACAGACCCCAAAATAATCACACAGAAACTGTATTAATTAAATCATTGCTTGGTCCATTAGCTCTAGTTTCTCATTGGCTAACTATTACATATTAATTTAATCCATTCCTATTAATCTGTGTATTGCCACATGGCTGTGGCTTACCAGCTAAATTTATGGTCTCTGTCTCTGTCAGGGCTACATGGCTTCTCTCTGATTCTGCCTTCTTCTTCCCAGCATTCAATTTAGTTCTCCCTGCCTAACTCTGTTCTACCCGATCAGGCCAAACCAGTTTATTTATTCATTAACCAATAAAAGCAAGACATAGACAAAAGGAACTTCCACACCACAGAAGAGATTGTAGGTCAAAGATATTGTGGCTGTGTTGGTGTCCCAGTCTCCCTATAGAAAGACTTTCCTGGTTATAGAAAGTGGTTCGTTCAGATTTCATATCCCCATTAGAAGGACTCTTTGCTAGTGTCACTCTTGAATATTCCAGTGAGTTTCCATTCTACTAGGTTATCACATTGCTCGCCAAATGCCCCCAATTTCAGTTGTCTATCACAGTACTCTCTTTCTACCTCTAATTGATCCCTCCTATTTCTGCTCCAACTCACTCCCAGTCTACTCACAAAATCTATTCTATTGCCCCTTCTCATGGAGAATTGTGTGAACCCTTGAGCCCTCCTTGTTACTTAGTCTCCCTGGGTATGTGGATTATAACATTATTATTCTTTACTTAATAGCTGATGAATACTTTTAATTGAGTAAATACCATGTTTATCTTTCTGGGACTGAGTTTCCTCACTCAGAATGATTTTTTTTCTAATTCCATCTATTTGCCTGCAAATTTTATTATGCTGTTTTTAACAGCTACATAATACTCCATTCTGTAATTGTTCTACAAGCTCTATCCACTTTTGGTTGAGGACCTCTAAGTTGTTTCCAGTTCCTGCATATTATGAATAGTTCTACAATGAATATAGTTTTTATGCACACATTTTAGAGCCACATTACATTTCTACTTTGAAAATATTTTTATTCATATTTTTCTCAATATTCTCCTTTATTTTTGCTTCTGCATTTATTGAGGTTCATCAATGTACTTGACACAACATAATAATCCAAGGCAACGAACACCATTATTTAGCAGCATTAATTCTATTTCAACCTTACTTACCTGTTATATTATAATTTGAGGTATATACCTATTCCAACTGCATATATAAGCAATTATATGCATGAACAATATTTATAATAGTTTTATAGATGCTGATGAGTATCATCCAGTCAACAATCAAGTGTGTGATAATAGAAAAGCAAAATATATGTTAGAACAAGTAACAAAAGGAAAGCAGGTATTTCCCTATTTTCATTGCAGCCTTAAAACTATATAAGATAAAAAATGTGAATACTTATAGAGAATAATTGACACATCTCTCCCAATGATAGAATGTTTTCTTTATGAATGCTTTCATTTTTTCCCTTCAATTGCTATAGTTACTGTGGGCAGTTTTATCATCCACTTTCTTCTTCTTGAAGTTCAGACACTATAGAATAAATAGCTCTGAAATTACCTTGAGTGTTTCTTGAGCCCTTGGAAAATAATGAAAGCCTCTTCATCTTGGCATTTTTAGTCTTAATAATCTTATTTTAATTGAAAATTTAACTTTATATCCCTTACAAGTATTGGTCAGTACCTAGCACTTCAAATCCAAGTAAAAGTCTGAGTCACATTGTGGTTATACATCTGCTCAAGTCTTATGTTTTCATACTTTGAAACCTAAGCACATTAGCGCCTTTCACTAAATCTCATTTCAATCATTTTTACCCTCTTGTCCTTTCAGTCTTAGTATGAGGGAGTGTGCCTAGTTTTAATATAATTTGATATACCATGTTTGGTTGATATCTTTGGGAGGCCTACCTTTTCCAAAAGAAAAGAAGGAGACATGGATCTGGTGGTAGTGGTAGGGGACTTGGAAAGAGAAGGGACGGGAAACCATGTTCAGGACGTAATATGTGAGAGAAGAATAAATTTTGATAATGAGTTAAAATTAGTATGCCTGCACCTAAGTTTTTATCTTTTCAACAAAGCTTATTGTGTGTGTGTGTGTGTGTGTGTGTGTGTGTGTGTGTGTGTGTGTGTGTGTGTGTGTATATATATGTATTAGATAGATAGATAGATAGATGATAGATGGATAGATAGATAGATAGATAGATAGATAGATAGATAGATACATAGATACATAGATACATAGATAGATAGAGATATACTTTTAAATTTCAGATCCTTTTGAAGGGGAGGGGTTGATAAAGGATTTCAAAGAATTGCTTTGAAACCTGTTCTGGAATTTGCTCTGTAGACTAGGCAGACCTTGAACTCACAAAGATCAGTCTTCCACAGCCTCCTTAGTGTTGGTATTAAAGTTGTACACCACCAATGCCTAGACAAAATTTATTCTATTTTTGTTTGCCAATATTTATAGGTTTGAAATGGAAAATAAAGAAAACATGGCTTTATTCCTGAACATTCAGATTTTCTCTTCCCACAATTTATAAAAGAATATATGATTACTATCTATATAACATTTACACTGTATTAGATATTGAAAGTAATCAAGGTTATTTAAAGTTTATGACAAAACATGTGTTAAATGCAAATAAAATGTTTTCCTTTTGCCCCCAAAGAATTTGAGACTCTCCAGTCTTATAACTTCAGAAGGTCCTTGAACCTACTCCTTGAAGATGTAATAATGGTTTGTCTGTCCTCCACCTAAGTTGCTATAATACTAACAAACCACCATCACTATCATGATTTCATTAGTTTCCACAGAGATCTCACAATATTTTGGCCTGAAGTTCCTCAACCAGTCAATAATATACTAAATATTTTTGACATTTATGAAAAGTAAGACGATACACTGTGTGTTATGTTTTACTTTTTTAAATTGATTTTTGTTGAGCTCTACATATTTCTCTGCTTGCCTCCCTGTCTCTCCCCTCTTCTTCCTCCCTCTCCCAAGGTCACCATGCTCCCAATTTACTCAGGAGATCTTTAATTTTGCTACTACCCATGTAAATTTGATCTATGTATATCTCTCTTAGGGTTCTCATTGTTGTCTAGGTACTCCAGAATTATGATTTGTGGGCTGGTTTTCATTGCTTTGTGTTAAAAAAATAAAAAACACTTATGAGTGAGTGCGTGTGATAATTGTCTTTCTGGGTCTGAGTTACATCAACTCAAAATGTTCTCTAGCTCTATCAATTTTACTGCAAATTTCAAGATGTCATTTTATTCTGCTGTGTAGTACTGCATTGTGTAAATGTACCATATTTTCCTTATCCATTAATTGGTCAAAGGGCATTTAGGTTGTTTCCAGGTTCTGGCTATGACAAACAATGCTGCTGGACAAGTCAGTCAAAGAGAAAATGAACATAGTGTAGCTATGAGGCAAGCAGGCCTGCTTTTTGTCCTGCCTGGCTTCCACACAGCTAGCTTAGCCTCAGACATAATAACACAGAAACTTAATTTAAACACTGCCTGGACATTAGTTTTAACCTCTTTTTGGCTAGCTCTTACATATTGATTCAACCCATTTCTAATAACGTGTATCACCACTTGACTGTGGCTTAATGGGATGAGTCTAACCAGTGTCCGTCTCAGGGAGGAAAGCCATGGCATCTGCCTGACTCTGCCTTCTTTCTTCCAGAATTCTGTTCAGTCTATTCCACCTATCTAAACCCTGCCCTATCAAAAAGCCAAGGCAATTTTTTTTATTTGACCAATGAAAGTAACACATAGACAGAAGATCCTCCTACACCAATTCCCCTTTTTCTTTGTAAACAAAAAAGAAAGACTTTGACTTTAACATAGTAAAATTACATATAACAAAACAGTTATCAAACAAGGATTACAGTTACAATATTTATATGTATTTTATCTTTTATCATAACTAAGGAAAACTATAACTATCCATTCTTCAACTCCATCAAAGACACCAGAATATAATATTACCTAAGAAAATAAGAAATAAGCAACTTACATCTTCCTGCCTGGACAGTCACCCAAAGTTTTTCTGTACCATTGGGGCATCCATCTTCGGCCTTCAGGCCCATAGTATCCAGCAGACATTTCCATAAAGGAGAAAATTTCAAAGACTGTTCAGTCACTTTTTTCTGTTTCCTGCAGAATGTCTTACAGACTCTTTCATGAATCAGGAACCCTGAAGGAAAATCTCACCTTTAGGCAAGTTCAGCAGTTCTCTCTCTATGGGTTTTCTGTGTCTAGTTTATGCAACAGTCCAGGCAAGAGCAGTTTCTTGCCCAAATGGCTGACAAACTCCATAAGGAGCCTCTTCAATGCTCATCTTCCTCTTGAAGTAGCTTTGTACTTCCAGGAGCAGACGTGTCTCATTGTCATGAAAAGCCCTAAGTTATTAAAACATTTAAAATACCAGCCGGGCGGTGGTGGCACATGCCTTTAATCCCAGCACTCGGGAGGCAGAGGCAGGTGGATCTCTGTGAGTTCGAGGCCATCCTGGTCTACAAGAGCTAGTTCCAGGACAGGCTCCAAAGCCACAGAGAAACACTGTCTCGAAAAATCAAAAAAAAAAAAAAAGCCATATTCTTTAGTCTTTGAAAGATATGAAGAACACCTATTTAACAGGAATATATCTTTATATATCTAGAAAATCTAACTAACATGACTACAAGCTTGACTATTATTGATGATTATCCATTAACAACCTATATTTCTTAATTATACATTATATTTTTAAATGAACTACATAATCACAATACCTTAATCAATATCAGAAATACATATACATATAACAAAATTGACCTTAACTTTATATCAATAACGCAAAATTTATACCAATTTAAATTATTTATATCTATATCATACATTTTAAATGTAAAAGAACATTCATAAAAGTATCTGGGAATATAGGCACAGTTATTTCTCTCCAAACTGCTATGTGCTATATGGGGGCGCTGTTATTCAGGTATTTCATGTGTGCTAGGTTCCTCTCAGTCGGCAGTTGAGTGAAGTAATTTTTTTTACTGTGAAACATTCATTCTTTTTTATTATTATTTATTTTTATTAAAAATTTCCACTTTCTCCCATTTCTCTCCCTCTCCCCCTTTTCCCCCCTCCCTCTCTAGTTGTATACAGTATTCATCAAAACTTTGAAGCATAAAATGTTTATCTTTCCCAAATGAGCATGTTCATTTTACAAATTTCCCATTTTTATAGACAGGTGAGGCTATCCCTAAACAAGATTACTGTTTTCCTTTGTCTCCGGCAGTATGATATGGTAATTTAGATTCTGCCACTTGCTTGCTGTGTGGCATTGGACACATAGATGACATCTTTATTCTTTAGTTCTCTCACTCATACCCACCCATAGCCTTTGTAGAGATAAATAAAATGCTGACAGCGTGCTGGAAAACTTACTACCCAGTAATAACAGATGACGATCATCAAATCATAGCAGTTGCAAAGTCCAGCTGATCTTTCTGTATTTATTTACTTTAGCCATTTTCACTTTTTTCCCTCATTTTTTTATTAAAAATTTCCATCTACTCCCCTCCTCCTCCTCCTTCCCCCCACTCCCTTCCACCCATACCCCCACTCCCTCCCTCTCCAAGCCAAAGAGCCATCAGGGTTCCCTTCACTATGTTAAGTCCAAGGTCCTCCCAACTCCCCCTAAGTCCGGGAAGGTGAGCAACCAAACTGACAAGGCTCACAGTAAGCCCATCCATGCTGTAGAGTTCAAGCTCATCGCCGTTGTCCTTGGTTTCTCAGTCCTCCTCCTCCGTCAGCCACATTCAGAGAGTTCGGTTTGGTCCCCTGTTCCATCAGTTCCATTCCAACTGGACTGGGTGGTCTCCCGTTAGATCTGTCCCACCGTCTCAATGGGTAAACACACTCCTCACGATCCTGACTTCCTTGCTCATGATCTCCCTCCTTTTGCTCCTAATCAGTACCTTGGGAGCTCAGTCCTGTGCTCCTATGTGGGGCTCTGTCATTTTCTCCATCCAATGCCAGGTGAAGGTTCTATGGTGATATGTAAGATATTCATGAGTATGGCAATAGGATCTGGACATTTCTGGCAGCCTCTCCTCAGCTGCCCAAGGAACTAGCTGGGGGCGTCTTAGTGAAGTAATCTTTTGAGGGTGTTCACAGCAACCTTTCAGGAGTGCATGGTATATCCTACCATATTGGTAGAAGCAATCCACAGACTCTCATCCTCTGTGAAAACAAAAGAACATCTTTTCCAAAGCATCATATCCTTAGACCCAAATTCTGAAGTCATAATAACCTTATGATATCCATTCTGGTTTAGCTTGGCAGCCCATATAATGAAATGTCTCTCTGTACTTAGCTCCCTTACAGTCAAAAAATTCAAAGAAAACACAATATTACAAAGAATCCAGATTCTCTGTGAATTTTCCATTTTTACGAGGCTTATTTATACTCTATCACTTTATTTTGTCTCTTTAAAGACTTTAATTTTTTAAAGCATTAACTTTACTTTATGACTTTTTAATACTTTTTCTTCTCTCTCCCAAAACTACATATGTCTATCTAACACTATGACGTATTTAGAGGTCTTTTATGTCTGAATCTGTCCTATTGTGAATCTGTAATCCTTTATTATCCAGGAGAACTTCTTAAAATGCTAAGCACTTCTTAAAAACTTACGTTGCATCATGTAGAGATAATACAGTACCACCTGTTTCCTGCCCAGTCTAAACCTTAACTGTGCTGTTATTATGATTATTATGATAGTTTCTGCCTGAGATCAACACAGTTCAGCATGGTGGAGCTGAGCTGCTCTTGCCTCAGAGCCTTTTGGTGTCCCTGATTCATGAACAGTTCCAGGCACACAGCAGTCCACATTGCCATCAAGCAAGCAAAGCACTTTACTCACAAAACCCCATCCAAATTCTCTGTCTCCCGCAGGAGACAGAGGTCACAATAGGAACATAACCCAGAAAGCTGGTGTTTTAAACTTGCCTGGCTTCCCCCCCTCCTCGCCTCCAGGTAGGAGCCACACTCAGCACTTTAACTCTGAGAATGAGATTTTTATCTGAGTTACATCCAAATCTGCCATGCAAAGCACTGCAAAACCTGGAAACATCTGTCTATGTGGCAACAGGAATCTGCCATGCTCTCCCACCTGCCCAAGCCTGATTCCACCATCTGCCCAGGCAGGAAGAACTGAGCCAAGGTCATGGTCTCAGCTACTTTGTTCCTGACCAGGAGTGGGCACACAAACATCTGGGCCCAGAAATGATCCATAGCTGGAGTTTGCACCTGTGGCAGGGCCTAGGAAGCCGTGTTTTAAAATGGCACAGCTTTTTTTGTATGGCTGCTGAGTCAGGAAATCTCTCTGCAGCACACCCTAGCAAACAGCAAAAAGCTGTGTTAAACTCTGTTAGTGTGTGTGTGTGTGTGTGTGTGTGTGTGTGTGTGTGTAGAATTCCTCCTACACCAAACATAGCAACACTGTGTGTTCTTATACAGTGGCTCCTTTCTTAGCATAATGTTTTCAAGAATCATTCATATTCCTATTTCACATGTTCCATTGTCTAATAAAATATTTTTATGAAGATGTACTGTGTTTTATATGTCAGTGCACCATTTTCTGAACATTTGAATAATTACAACTACCATGCAGAATGTTTTTGTGAATAGTTTCATACAAAGGATTGTGTATCTATCCTATTTACTTTCATCTTGGGTTTATGCCTATATATAGGATTGATGGATAATATGGTAGGACTATATTTAACATTTTTGAGGAACTTCCAGAATGTTTTCTAAAGTAAAGCATATTTGTTTAATCATTAGTAGTGTAAAGGGATTCATTTTAGTTTAGGAATTTTTGATATATAGTATCCAATTTCTCATAAAGAAGTAAAAGCTACTTGAATTGAACAATGACTCACCATCAATATGTGATAGAACTTATTTTTTCTCTTGGATAACTGTTGAATATTGTATAATAAATTCAATTAGGTATTTATAGTTTCACAGTCACAGAACTACTTCATTTTTTAATTTTTATTCATTTGAATAGTAATGTATTACACACATAAGAAATGGAAGAGAGAACTGCAAGTGCTGAAGATACAATAGAGGAAATAGACTCATCAGTAAAATAAAACATTAAATCTAAAAAAAGCTTAACACAAAATATCCAGAAAATGTGGGATACCATGAAAAGACCAAACCTAAGAATAATAGGTACAGAAGAAAAAAAGGCTTAACTCAAAGTCACAGAAAATATATTTAATAAAATCATAGAAGAAAACTTTCCCAACTTAAAGAAAGATGTGCCTATGAATATACAAGAAGCTTACAGAAAACCTGTAATCAAAGGGAAAAGCCCTCACACCACATTATATTCAAAACACTAAACATACAGAATAAAGAAAGAATATTAAGATATGCAAAAGAAAAATGCCAAGTAATATATAAAGGCAGACCTATCAGAATTACACCTGATTTCTCAGTGGAGACAATGAAAGACAGAAGGTCCTGGTCAAGTGTTATACAGACATTAAGAGACCACAGATGCCAGCCCAGACTACTATACCCAGCAAATCATCATAGAAGGACAAAACAAGATATTCCATGACAAAACCAGATTTAACCAATACATAGCCATAAATCCAGCCCTACACAAAGTGCTAGAAGAAAAACTCCACCCCCCAAAACTGGCTACATCAACAATGACACAGATAATTGATGATCTCACAGCAGTATATCCCAAAGATGGAAAAAACAGACAAAATAGCATCACCAACAACAATATCATTTTAAAATAATTCATTTACTTATTTAAATTATTCCCATGACTTTTTTGATTTTCCTTTACTTGGGTTTTCATTATTAATTTTTTGAATCATTTGGATCAAACATCAGAAATTTAATTACTTTTAATAAACTTATAATCAGTTTTGTATCTTCAGAGAGAATAGTGTTTTCAATATTTTAAAAACATTCTACAAATTTTATTAGTTCTTTGAGAATTTCATATTGAATTTTGATATTTTTTATTCACTCCAACATTTCTGCCAGCTCCATTCCACCTTTCTTACATACAGTCTTTTTTTTTACTTTTTTAAAGTAATCTATTTTGTCCAAATTGTTCTTCTATATACTTTTGGTTGTATGGCCATCCACTAATGAATGATTAACTTATCAGTGATTATACTCAAAGAAACCTTATTTACACTTTCCTAGCAACTGTCAGATGTGAATTGTTCCTCAGCCAGAGGTTAGACTCCATGCTTACCTCCCTTATCCATGTGGAGATTTTTTTTCCATTATACAGGTCATATGCATGGTGTCACAATTATTGTTTTGTTGTATGAGCAAACTGCCTTTATATGCCTGGAAAAAACTGTTTAATTGTAGTAAATACCTACCACCTCCTGCTCTTACATCATTTTTTCTCTCTTACAGAATGATTCTTTGTTAGGAGGAGTATGATAAAGATATCCATTTTAAGAATGAGTACTCCCTATTCTATTCTTTATACCTTCCCAGGTGATGATTTCTACATTATTTCAAAAAATTTATTTGATGACAACTGGGAGATGCATTAACATATTTGTGTAACAGTAAATTATTAAGAGTTGATTTAATGTCCTGAATATTTATCAGAATAATAGTTAACAGGTTCTCACCTAAGAATGATGGCCTATTTCTTCACAGGTTCTTGGTATCATAATGCTGTCAAATATGAGTTTTATATTGTGGAGCTTGACAAAGCTCCAATAAGAAAGTGCTCAGTTGCTTCTGTAATGTATGTGTCTCTATCACCCCAATGGGTATATCTTGCCAGTCAAGACATTATTATAATTTTCTTGACTCCCAATTGGATAAAATTTCTGATTCCTTTCTTCATCTAGCAGCATGCATAGTAACTTCCAGAACTATAAAAGCTACCCAGAAGAGATGTTTTTAGGGCCATAAAAACTTAATATATCTTTGTTTGAAATGGGCTTGAACTCTACAACATGGACGGGCTCACTGTGAGCCTTATCAATTTAGTTGCTCACCTTCCTGGACTTAGGGGGAGTTGGGAGGACCTTGGACTTAACATAGTGAAGGGAACCCTGATGGCTCTTTGGCTTGGAGAGGGGCGGAGTGGGGGTATGGGTGGAAGGGAGGGGAGGGAAGGGGGAGGAGGAGGGGAAGAGATGGAAATGTTTAATAAAAAAATGAGGAAAAAAATGAAAATTAAAACCTGTGGTATCTTCATCAATAGGATAATATCAAGTTCTGAAAGACAACCAGTAGTATTGCCAATAACATGCCATGTTTGGGGGTCAATGAGGCTTCAATGGAAAAGAATTACAAAATAAGGAAATTCTTATACTGGGCATTTTATTTATGAATCTGTGGTATCTAGCAGGGACATTGTTGACCAATTTTAGGGTGACTCCATTTAAACTCTCATTATATATGTGAGTGTACAAGTTTTACTTAGTAAATACCTATAGTAGCAGTTTTTTCATAATATCTTCTCATATTTTTAGTGTTAGTTATTCCTCCTCATATTCCTTCTACCCTACCTTACCCTCCATTTCTGAGCGCATTTAATCCTTCCTGATCCATTAATCCCCTTTATGCTTTGATACCACTGCTTTCTAGTTCCCTTTCCTTGAATCGCCCATGCTATGACCATGATCTCTTACTAATTTGCCAACACCTATGGGCATTCCAAATGAAACATATATAGCTAAATATTCAAAGATAGCATATAAAATGAAAAAAAAAACATGCAACCTGTGTCTTTCTGGGTGTGGGTTATCTCATAATGATTGTTTCCAATTCCACCCATATAATTGTGCATTTCATGTTTTAAAAATTCTTAAAAGCTCTTTAATATTATCAGGCATTGACACAGCATATTTTCATTGCCCCTTGATCAGTTGATGAACAACTAGGCTATTTCCTTTTCCTGGCAATAAAAATAGGTGAGAAAATATCTTTATAGAAGATTATTGAGTCCTTTGGATATATATCAAGGAATAGAGTAGTTGGATTATATAGATGTCTTTGAAGTTATGGGGGGTATTTCCACGCTGATTTCAATAGTGTCTGTATTAGTCAATGTTCAATAGATATATTAGAGAAGCATACATCTACTTAAAAGACCATCTTTCCTTTTTAATCTAAGCCTCAAATAGCCCAAACTGGCCTTTCCCTCACTCTGCATTGTAGGATGGCCTTGAATTTCTGATCCTCATGCCTCTTCCCTACCAGCCCCAAGTTATGGGATTGCAGTTACTAACTATCAAATATGGGTTAGAAAATCATCTTTAGATTATATATTCCTTTGTCCTTGTTTTTGAAGTTTAACAATTCAAAACTAATGTTTATTTAAAGTCTAAGGTAGGGGTTTTAAATGTATTTGTCATATATTATGGAAACTGTAAAGGGGGTAAGACAAAATTAGTTCTCACTTTAGCTCATATGAAACAGTTCGATGAGTCATAGTATATCATGTTAAACAAAGTAATTTAAAATACACTGAATATATATATCACGATTTAGAAAGACTGATATATTTTCCACAAAAGGAGACCACCAATGTCAGCTGTTGATTATAGTTGAATTTAGCCAATCTAAATATAATATATAATTATGAATACACAAAATACATGTGACATATTTTAAGCCAAATTAAAAACCAGTGGATCTGCTTTCAAAGATATTTTAAATATATTAAGTCAAATAAAATAAATAACATAATCCAGTTAAAAATGTAATAATTCTTTTTTTATTATTAAAAATTTCCATCTCCTCCCTACCTCCCACTTCCCTCCCCTCCCCTCCACCCATACTCCCACTCCCTTCCTCTCCAGGCCAAAGAGCCATCAGGATTCCCTACAATATGGTAAGTCCAATGTCCTCCCAACTCCCCCCAGGTCCAGGAAGGTGAGCATCCAAACTGACAAGGCTCACACAGAGTCCGTCCATGCCATAGAATCAAAGCCCATTGCCATTGTCCTTGGCTTCTCAGTCAGCCTCCAACATCAGCCACATTCAAAGAGTCCGGTTTGATCACATGTTCCATCAGTCCCATTCCAACTGGTCTTGGTGATATCCCATTATATCTGTCTAAAGAGTAGAGTGGAGAGGTGGAATAACTAAGACATAGTACATAAATGTATAAAACTGCCAAGTCATTTTTAAAATAAACATAAAGAAGGATCCTCTGCTTTCTTCTGGGGAAAAAATGTAATAATTTTTAAAGCAATTGGTAAAATATCTGTCCCTGTCAAATATTTTTTAATCATACAGCAAATTCCAAAATCAAACTGTCAACTGTTTATCAAGCACTAAGAATGCTTATAAAATTTTGACCTAACAATTCAAATAATTTGAGTAAATTATTAATATAATTAGATTAAATGAATCCCCAAAATACAAGCCTTTTTTGATATGTCATGACTATATAATGGCTTCTTGATTCGTTGAGTTTATAATTGAGAAAAAAATATATAAAGTATAAAATAAAATGAAATGAAATTATAGCAACAATTTTTCATGAAAGAAACATATAGGAGTGTTAAGAAAGCTTAATGACGATGTACCTGTCTTCTAGTTGAGGAGTAACAAAAGACCATCAGGAAAAGTTACAATACAGTTAAAAGCCGGAAGGTATGAAAAATTATGGGATTATACTCTAAGTGTGAATGTGGGTGAAGGGTCCTGTCAATAATTTGGAGACATATGGTGATATGCAAGATATTCATGAGTATGGCAATAGGATCTGGACATTTCTGGTACCCTCTCCTCAGCTGCCCAAGGACTAGCTGGGGACGTCTTCCTGGACACCTGGGAACCCCTCTAGAGTCAAGTCTCTGCCAACCCTAGAATGGCTCCCTTAACTACGATATATAATTCCTTGTTCCCATATCCACCCCAACCTTCACCTGGCATTGGATGGAGAAAATGACAGAGCCCCACATAGGAGCACCGGACTGAGCTCTCAAGGTCCTGATGAGGAGCAAAAGGAGGGAGATCATGAGCAAGGAAGCCAGGACTGCGAGGAGTGCTTTTACCCATTGAGACGGTGGGACAGATCTAACAGGAGACCACCAAGTCCAGTTGGAATGGGACTGATGGAACAGGGATCCAAACCGGACTCTCTGAATGTGGCTGACGGTGGAGGAGGACTGAGAAACCAAGGACAATGGCAATGAACATGAACTCTACAGCATGGATGGGCTCGCTGTGAGCCTTGTCAGTTTGGTTGCTCACTTCCTGGATTTAGGGGGAGCTGGGAGGACCATGGACTGAACATAGTGAAGGGAACCCTGATGGCTCTTTGTCTTTGGAGAGGGGTGGAGTGGGGGTATGGGTAGAAGGGAGGGGAGGGAAGGGGGAGGAGGAGGGGAGGAGATGGAAATCTTTAATAAAAAATTGGAGACCTGGAAATAAAAGTCCATTGGTTTATTTAAAATATCATGGACTGTATTTTAGAAACAAGCTGGTAAGGAGTGTTTTGACAATGTGTAGGAGGATATTAAGTCTGCTTCTTTTTAGCAACTATGCATATTCAAAACCTCCACTTTCTTCTTTTCTGATACTCCAAAAAAATATCTGATAGGTCTTTCTTTTGGTTTTCAAACAATATCCTTTATATTGAATTATAAATATTTATTAGCTTGTAGTTATTTATTTTTGTCTCTTCCTTTGAATGTCTGATATAATAAATATAAATATAGCTAAATTACTCTAAAACTATCTTACTATCCCTTCTCTATAACAGGAAGAAAAAGTTATTATATGCCTTCTTAATCTTCTCAGTATCATGTTTCAAGAATATAAAGTATTACTGAAAGCAAGATCAGTAATGATGACAATTGCTGCATGAGATGATATAAAAACAGAGAGATCTTCAAGGTAATTTAACATAGTGTTTGTGTTAAATAAAATCTTATTTTTTATTTCTCATTCTTCATGTAGGATATATTGCAGTATGAGATGCTCACATGTCCCCTGATAACTGACTGTGACACCAGGGTGAGATATGGACATATTAAATTAGCTTCATAAATTGGCAACAAATATATCCTTCCTTAATATATTAAAAATGTCTTCTTTTTTCTGTATGGGACTAAAATAGAATGACAAATATAGATTGAAAAATTCTGGATGTTATTTTGAAAATACATAGAATTGGAAATTATACAATCTGGGATATTTGTCTGATTTTTTCTATATAGAAAATGAAGATATGATGAGAATAGAATACATAGAAAAAGGACCAAAGTTATATTGGAATGCATGTGTATAGTATATGTATACATAGATGCACACATACATACAAATGTATCTTATGCCTGCATAAAGTTTTTATGTATTACTACAAAGTAAAATTTGATAGAATGATTTCAATAGATTATATGCATTAATAAAACTAATTCTTAATATATCATAAGGTATCTATAAACTTTTATAACCACTTAGGAAAAGCCATAATATGCATATGAAATTTTAATATATACAATCAATTTTTATGCTAATAATTAGCATATCCTTCCTGGGAAATACCAAAAATGTTATTCAGTTTATACAAAGATGTTATAGATTTGCAATAACAAAGACATAATCATTGAAAGATGTTATAGTTTTGCAATAACAAAGAAATAATCAATGATGTACTGTCTCCTAAAGCAAAGCAAGCATTATAAATATATTTTTAGCCATATCTACATTTAGTTCAGTTATCTATAATAACCATCAAGTTCATTTTACTTTTTTTTAACAAATTCACTTAACATGTGGTGTCTGTTATGTGTTACTCTGTTTACTTTGTAAATATAAAAAGTTTAATAATTTCAAGGGCTCTCTGAAGTGAAACTCGTATAATTCATAGATTAAAGATGAGAACATTAATAATCAGAGAGGTTTAAGTTTTTCAGAGTCACAGATTTAAATATAGTCAGCCAGATGCCAGTGTACTGACTCTTAACCTCTGAGCAAAATGTCTTATATTACAATTACATTCAATTATCATTCCCTGGTCAAATCAGAAAGAAAAAAAATGAATCACCACACCTATGTCCAGTGTTTTCTGCCTGAGAAATGTGATCTTATATGATTAACAAATCCTTGTGAATGTTTCACTTGATATAAAATAAATTCTTAACAGCCAGTATGAGTTTTGGTTTGAGTTGATTGAATACCATTTAGAGGAAATGTCATGCTTTATATTCTTGTTATCAGTATTTTTTAGACTACATAAGCACACATTAATGGGAAAAACAAAGTTTAGGATTGCAGACTATATACAAGTCAAATACTGGCTCTTGAACATGCTGTTTACCCTCATTCTTTTTTATCCTTAGAAGACTGCTTCCTGTTTACCATTAAGGTCTCCAACTCCACTCCCAAGATGAATTCCTCAAAGATGCCTTTTGAATTTTATACCAAATATACAAATAGACAACATGGGTACACCTCCTCCCACTTCTTTATTTTGCTAGTTGTTATTTTCACTAGTTTAGTTTATTTTCTTTATCTCCTTTTCAATTTATCCTCCCTTGTGGAAGAAACTAGTCTGTAGATATGTGTCTCTATCTTCTTATTCTCGGAACATATCAATAGTCCATAATAACTATGTTTTTAAATAATGCAGTGAAAGAGAGATGAGCAAGACTTCACAGAAAATACTGGCTCTAAATAGGTGTAATAAAAAGCCAGACTAATGATGGAGGATTCTCATTGGCTAATAAAATGCCTTGGCTTTTTGATAGGGCAAAATTTATATAGGTGGAGTAGAAAGAACAGGAAAAAGGAAGTGAGTTAGATGGTTCAGACAATTGCCCCGCCTCGCCTCTCTGAACATACCGCCATGCCTCTCCTTAGGGAGACAGATGCCATGGAGCCAGCCACCAGGTCAGACATGCTGAATCTTCCCCGGTAAGACACCACTCATGGTGTTACAAAGATTATTAGATATGGGTTAGTCAAGATGTGAGAAAGAGGCTGAAAATGATGGGCCAGGCAGTATTTAAAAGAATACAACTTGTGTGTTGTTATTTCGGGTATTAAACTAGCCGGTGGCCAAGAGCAGGGTGGCAGGAAGCCGCCTGCAGCTCCCATCACTACAGAATGGCGCCCAATGTGGATAACTGAATCTGCAGAAAGCTTGAGAAAGCTTGGGAAAGAATAGAGTAAAGCTCTATTTTTCGGGTCTGGCAAGCAAGTGCTCTCATCTAAGATAGGCTTCCTGACTCAGCTTTAGCTGCAAAACCTTGCAGCTCTTTTAAGAGGTCCTGCCATGAAAAATTTAAATGGTATTGATGAAAAGCTGAACATGTGTTTTTCGGTTTTCAGCCATAGCAGAAAAAAAAGCTGTGCTGTTTTAAAATGCTGGCTTTCTGGGCCATCCTGCCAGGGCAAACTCTGACTCTTTCAAGCAGGTGGTCCTGACTATGGAGCTTTTGATTGTTGTTTAACACTGTTGCAGCTTGCTTGCTGGCTGGGATCTTGAAACGCCATAGAGTTGTGGCAATAAAAATGGCTACAGTGGGTACCTCCTCCATGAGGTTGGAAAGCTAAGGAATGGGCTGGATCTAGCCGGCAAAGCGGCGGCTTGAATTCTAATATTGCTCAGTAATTTAAAGGCTCATATGGTCAGAAAAAGAGAGAGAGATATAGTAAAGAGAGATTCAAAAACAAAGAAAACCTCTAAATGATTTACACTGTTAAAAATATATGCATGATAAAGGTTAAAGTTCTTAAAAGTAAAAAAGAAAAAAAGGAAGTAGCTAGGGTGTGGTGGTACACACCTTTAATCCCAACACTTGGGAGGCAAGGTAGATTGACCTCTGTGACTTCAAGGGGCAGAGGTGGATTGACCTCTGTGACTTCAAGGTGTGGTAGCACACACCTTTAAACCGAATGCCTGGGAGGCAGAGCCAGACAGATCTTTGTGAGTTCAAGGTGTGGTAGCAAACACCTTTAATCCCAGCACTTGGGAAGCAGAGGCAAGTGGATCTCTGAGAGTTCAAAGACAGCCTGGTCTAAAGAGTTATTCCAGGACAAAGATATACAGAGAACCTGTCTCAAAAAATAAAAGTAAAAATAAATGAAATAGAGGTTAAAATAAAATCATATAAGATGGAAAATACACAGAGAATCTTGATACTGTATGCTATTATGCTCTCTTTGAATTGTTTAAATGCTGAGGAAGGAGCAACAGCTGCTAAAAGATATTTGTTTATAAATGCTGCTGAACTAATCCAAGATAGATATTTTGAAAATACCTTGACTTCAGAATTTGGATCTAAGGATATGATACTTTGGAAAAGAGATTATTCTTTGTTTTTACAGAAAATGAGACTGTATGGATTGCTTCTATCCCAATATGGTATGATAGACCATGTCCTCCTGATAGGTTGCTGTGAACACCCTCAGAAAATTACTTTGCCCAACTGATGACTGAGATGAACCTGGCACACAGGTTACACCATGAAAGATCTGATTAACAGCGTCCCCATTCAGCAGGAAGCAGTTTGGAGAGAAATAACTGCACCCATGTTCCAAAATATTGTTTATAAATGTTCTTTTACATTTAAAGGGGGATATGATATAGATATGAATAATTTGCATTGGTACTGATAGGGCAAAATTTAGATAGGTGGAGTAGACAGAACAGGAAAAAGGAAGTGAGTTAGATGGTTCAGACAATTGCCCTGCCTCACCTCTCTGAACAGACTGCCATGCCTCTCCTTAGGGAGACAGATGCCATGGAGCCAGCCACCAGGTCAGACATGCTGAATCTTCCCCGGTAAGACACCACTCATGGTGTTACAAAGATTATTAGATATGGGTTAGTCAAGATGTGAGAAAGAGGATGAAAATGATGGGCCAGGCAGTATTTAAAAGAATACAACTTGTGTGTTGTTATTTCAGATTTTAAGCTAGCCGGTGGCCAAGAGCAAGTTGGCAGGAAGCCGCCCACAGCTCCTTACTACAGACTACTGGTGTGGAACAGAAGTAACTCTGTTAAATAATGACTGCTGGCACATTCATTTTTGTTACAATTTCACCCTCAAAAGGCTCAAGTTGGTGTTAAGGAAGAGCAATCACCCATACAATCATTGAATCATACATATTTGAGGGCAAACCGACACATAAAAGATAGGCTGCTTATCTTCTTACCTCATCTATGTCCTCCTTAAGTCTTTTCCTCCTTAAAAATGCAAATCAAAGCAAAACAAACAAACAAAAAGCAGATGGTCCTCCAATTTCTTTTCACAATCATGCAAACTGCTAATATCCATTGTGGAAATACAACCATTTTTCTGTGTTATTAGCCTGACTTCTAACCGAGTCTCATTTCTTGCCTATCACATTGAATGATTCTGTACTAATCATAATATTATCTGATAATTTTCAGATTAAGGCTTTGGAAAGTAGGAAGGGGGACTACATTATAGTCTCTATAAGACTGTGGAGTGGCAAACAATTTATTTTCCTTCTAGCCTTTAATCTTTTATTTGATCATTCTTGGATTTATAGAATTAGTACTTACAAGTCTCCTTTCAAATGTGTAGTTCAAAGCAAACATTCTTTTCATTGTTCACTGTAAAAATTTACTTTGATAGATACTTTTCAATCTTGTCTGCTTGAATTTCTCACTATGTGGGCTTGATATCTCTGGAAGTAACTGACTGGGACTCCCCTCATGTATCCTCTTTGGATTAGGAACCCAGAAAACATTTGTTTTTCAGATTTACTTTTCTCTTTAGAGAGAGTCAGAATTGATTTTCCCTTTTTCCTTCCAGCAGTTGTTTACTACCTTTTTCAAATATAATCAGTCTTCTCTACAAGATAGAAAAAACAAAGTGAGAATATTCATGTCATTAACTCCACAGTTGCAAGGCTCTTCTCCTTCACAGTGTGTTTCCTACTGAAGTCAACCATATTAAAGGACAACTTGCTATAAGAAATAGCTGCCGCAAAAAAAAAAAAAAACAAAAGAAGTGTACTACTTGTGGAACAAAAAGTGAGTGTAAAAGACTTTTGATTAAATCATTGTGACTAGTAGTCATATGAAGGGAACAGCTTTCAAGTATTTTTTTGCTAAATTTATTGTTGCATTTTAAAACTTTTGCCATAATGTTTTCTATCATTGGGAAAGACACTTAAAGTAGCAGGAAATATTTATGGAAATTGAAAATAGAAAAAAATGTATACTACATAAGGAGATGTTTTCATCTTCAAAATAAAACTTCTGGCTAGCTCTTAGTGTAACCATGAACAATTATTCTTGACCTCAAAGAGGACAACATTAATTTAATAGTATTTAAATTGTGTTTGAGATTCATTTGTAAACAAATTATTTTGTGCCATATAAAAGTCTTTAATTATTATCTGTTCATTGTATTATTTCTTGATTAATATCACTGTTATTTATCTTAGTTTAACACATAATTGATTACATACTGTGTGTTGAGTATGCATGGCTCTATGTACTATGTGTGTAGCAATAAACATTATTGTAAAAATCTTACACTATGCAATGTAAAATGACAAATACTAAATATAATGGATGAAGGTTGGAGATGTATAATATCAATTATAGAAAGGGCAATGGAATTCAAAAGTTAATTCAAAAGTTGGAGGTATGATCAGGAAGACATGAACTATAATTTTATGTAGGATTTTTAGGACCATTTTAAGCATTACACATTTGATCAATGACAGAAAAGACATGAAGGAATAATCAATTAGTTCTCTGAAAAAGGAGAATTCTATGAAGAGGTCATTATTAAATAAGATCCAAAAGCAACAGAACATAGCATTTTCAGTTGTTTATGAAAGAAACAGCTCTCATTTCAAAGTAATAAAAGAGATACATTATTCTGGAGCCATATGTGAGTGACCATGATCCAAAAGCACAAATTTAGTTTTACTTAAATACTGTGTTCCAAGAAAGTAGCCATTTCATAAACTTCTTTTGAAAGATTTACTGTTTTTGATTATATATGTGTTAGGGTAAAGATGTGTCTTTGTGTAGGTATGTACACATGAGTGCTGTTGCCCAGAAAATATAGGATTTTACTGGAGATAGAGTTATAGATGCTTATGAGTTGTCCAATGTGGGTTTTAGGAATTGAACTTGGATCCTCTATTAACTCTTAAACAATATCCCAAGTCTCCACCCCCATCACAACCATTTTATAACAACAATAAAAAAGTCACAAAATAACACATTTCCCTATACAGTGGTGGGTATATTAGGTAGAGAGGTAGCAAACAAGTAAGTAAAGCTATGTTATACCTCTCAGGTGATACATGACAGCATGCTTTGTCTTTAGATGAGAGTAACTAGGGGTATAGTTCTACATTCCAAATGATTTACTTAATGGTCACAAGAGATGTTAGGTCACATACAGAAAATGATATTCAACAGATACAACATGGGCTAAAAATGCCCAAAGATAATTTGTTTTTGAACATGTAATATTCTAACCTCCTGACATCATTGAAGTTATAATCAGTCGATAAGTTAGTACAGATAAAACTTCTTTCCAGGAATTCTTATTGTATATAGAAAATAATATTGGAAAATGTATTCATAAAAGTCACAGGGAGCTATAGGACTAGCCAGGTCATTGCTTGTGACAAATATGAAAATTTACACATAGGGAAAAATTAAATGTTTGATCTAGTGTTTGGCCTCATCCAGAAAGAGGTACCCTGATTATCCACCATTCACATAATTGTTTTGCTTTAAGCACACAAGTTTTATAAAGGATCATCATCCACATTAGCATGAGTAGCCTTAAGGATTCTTACTGGGGCTCCAAATCCATGATGGTGGTCTTGATAGAGCTAATGTAAGAGTAGAAATAAAATTATCTCATGGTTACCAATAATAAATGTAAAACAATTTCTAAAATGTCAAATGCTCTAAAGATTGGTTTGTTAGCTTTCATTCCTAGTGTTAAGTTTAATATATGATGATGGAGGAGTGTCTATGTGTTACTTTCATTGATTAATAAAGAAACTGCCTTGGCCCTTTAAGAGGACAGAAAATTAGGTAGGAGGAGTAGACAGAACAGAATGCTGGGTAGAAGGCAGTGAGGCAGATGCTCAAGGCAGTCGCCATAGTGAGTCGCCATGCCTCTCCTCTCCGAGATGGATGCAGGTTAAGATCTCTCCTGGTAAGCAACCACCTCGTGGTGCTACACATATTACTAAATATGGGTTAAAAGAAGATGTGAGAATTAACCAATAAGAGGCTGAAACTAATGGGCCAGGCAATGTTTAAAAGAATACAGTTTCTGTGTAATTATTTCGGGTATAAAGCTAGCTGGGTGGTGGGACGCAGCCATGCCGCTCCATCTACAATATGACATCCAAATGTTCTTAGCAAATAACTTAACCTTCACAGAATGAACAGTTATTAAGCTATATTAATTGTTTAACCATCTTGTCTTATGATTTGTCAGTCTTCCTTTGGTATTAGGACTCTAGAGTGAAATGCATATTGAGAGTATTCATCACATGCCATTTGGTGAAAAGAATCAATACTGAATATTAGTATGGCAGAAATGTATGACTGATGAAAAGTCAAGGCCTTTTGCTTTGAGTTAAATAGGAAGCACTCTCTGTGTATAAAAACAACCTCCTCTGCAGAGAGCATTAGGACATTAAGTCTAATGGTTTGAAGTGTTGCCTTCTTCTAAACTAAAAGTCATTGACAATATGACACTTTAAATAAAATATTTATAAATATATTACAAGATTCAAGCCCTGTATATTGTGAAATCCCCTTCAAATACTCACTTTGACTAATCACATGATCCTTATTTTAAACATCTAAATAAAATTCAATTGATTTGCTAATAAAATGTTGGCATACAAAAGAGTTCCAAAATAGCCCTGAAAGGAGACAAATGTTTATTTATTAAGGGATAAACACACAGAAATAGTAGCAATCAACAGTCCTCTGTGTTCATTGGGAACAGGAACCAAATCCTGTATCCAAGAGGCTTATGCATGCTTTTCATCTGCATTTTTAGAACAGTAGACCTCACCCATTGTAGGCTGGTATCTTAAAGGCTATTGTCTGAAGGACTTCCCACAGAACCTCCCCCTTTTGTCTAAATAAGAGAGTTCTAAGCCTAATAAAAAAAACTATATACAATAAGAACAAATATCAAATATTGTCCAGGAAAAGAAAAGACAAAATTATACATAAAATTAGAATTATAACAATCATGAACAACATCAAAAAAGAAACATGCTAAATGTTTCAATAGTTATCCTATCCTAAGGAGTCTAAGTCTTATATTAAAAATGGTTTGGCAGTCATGAGAGGAAAGTAACTATGAGTATCTAATCTTCAACCCCATCAAAAATCTTAGAATATAAATAATACTACTTGAGTTAAAAGGAAGTGTAATCAAGCAACTTCCAGAAGGTAAAAGAAATGACAGAGACAACTGGATACCTGTGCAATCACCCAAAGTTTCATTTGTAATGTTGGGGCAACCAACTTTGGTTAAGGCCTAGATTTAGTGTCAGACCATTTTCTGAGCCAGAAAATTTGAAAAACTGTCTACCCTATTGTGGCAAGTTTTGGCAGTCTTTTTGCTTTTATCCTGCTTGTCCAGTCTGAACATTGTGCATTTTGTCAGTGATCAAGGCATGGGCAGTTCTTTGCCCAAAGGTCAATTTTGCAAAGAATAAAACAAGCTCCAAGTGAAATGTCTTTGTTAAGCAACATTTTCTCAGGACTATATTGATGCTGCTAGGAGCCCTTGTGACTCATGTAAACAGCATCCTAAGCTACTTAAATGCTATATTCTACAGTTTTTTGAAGTGTTTGAAGATTGTCTATTTATACAGAATACAATCTTTATGCATCTAAAGAACCCAATTAGAATAACTATAATTATGCCAAACCTGGATCACCATTGATTTGTAATTAATGCCAACCTGGGGCAACTACATCCATATAAAAGCTGAAAGAGTTTGGGAAGGAATTCAAGACAAAAAAGAACAGAGTTAAGCACAACTTCTTGGTAGCTGCATGTTTTTCAGATAGGCTTTATTTGCTGGTGGCAACCATTGGCACAGCTTCTTCAAGAGAAGTCTTCCTGACTCAATATTAGTGGAAAAAACTTTCAAGGCTTCCTTAAGATCCAGCTTCCTGGTTCATGCTTGCAGAATGAACTATGGTTCTTTCAGGAGGTCCTGCACTTAAATGGTGTCTGGGAAAGGCATGTTACAAATTGCTTAATGGCAACATCAACCCACTGCATCCCTGGGGCTGTAGTGGTGTGCATGGCTCACAGAGATGGTAGATATTTCTCTGACATGTTGGACTGGTCATACCAAACAGGTGGGGCCACAGAGTTGGTCCTAGCCATGTCTTTTTACCATTTTAAGAAGCATTCCTGATCAGAAAATGATTACAGATACACAATAATGACAGATTTAAATGAAAAAGACCTCTGAATGGGTCACAATGTTGTATAACTGTACATAGGCATGGGAGAAAGAAGAAAAAGAGTATAGATATTTATAAAATGATTTAGTTTTAAAAAATAAAAGAATCTTTAAAGATAAAGTAAAAGTAATATAAGGGAGTACAGGCAGTCATAGATTAAAGGAATAAAGAATAGTAGGGCACATAAAGATGGACTATACACATAGAGTCTGGATAATGCATATTATTGTGTTGTTTTTAAAATTTTTGACTGTGAATGAGTTAAGTACAGAGAGACATTTCATTGTACTGGCTGCTAAGCTAAATCAACATGTATTTTAAAGGTATCTTGACTTCAATATTTTAGTCTAAGGATACATTGCTTTGGAAAAGGGGTTCTGTTTTTGTTTCCACAGAAGAAGAAAACTTGTGGATTCCTTCCAGGCTAATGTGGTTTGACAGAACAAGACTCCTTTAAAAGGTCCCCATGAAGCCTAAAAACATTTTACCCAACAAAATGCAGGAAACAGTTTGGGGAAAATTATGCCCAAATTCTCAATTGTTTATATATCTTTGTATTTAAGTGGGATATGATATAGAGATGAATACCTTGCATTTGTATGGATCTTTGTATATTGATACAAATTTAAGGTTGATTTTTTAAACTATATATATACATACATACATATATATCTTCTCTTGTTTAAGATATTATGCTCATACATATCATTTAAAAATGCAATGTATAATTAAAATATAGGTTAATAGTCATCTATAATAATCAAACTTTTAATCATGCTAGTTATATTTTTCTAGATATAAAAAGATATATTTCAGTTATAGAAATAATCTTCAACACTTCAAAGACCTAAAAATATGACATTTAAAATGTTTTAATAGCTTAGACTTTTCTAAACAGTAAAGCATGACTTCTCCTGGTAGCATCAATTATTTCAAGAAGAAGATGAGCATTGAAGAGTCTCCTTATGGGTTTTGCTAGCCATTGGGCAAGAAACTGCTCTTATCTAGACTGCTTAGTGGTATGCTGTAGGAACTGTATGACCCACAAAAATGATTGCTGAACTTGCCTAAAGAATGTGAGAAAGTCCTTCAGGGTTCCTAGTTCACAGAAAAATCTGTCAGATATTATGCAGGACACAGAAGAAAGCAACTAATGAACTTTGCCATTATAAGGCATAACAGAGCTTAAAATTTTGTGCATCACAGAAAAGTCTTCCAGATAATATGGGCCTATAAGCTGAAGATGGATGACCCAAGATTATACAAGAATTTTGTGTGACTATTCCAGCAGTGAGATGTCTTTTTCAATCCTAGTACTTTGGAAGTTGCTTACATTGCACTTCCTGTTTACTTGGGTAATATTATACCCTTCTGGGGTCTTCAAAGAGATTAAGAAAGATAATTACAGTTTTCCTTAGTTATTACAAAAGATAAATAAAATATAAAACTTCAGACTCATAAAGATAAAATAGGTGATACTTTTCTTTAATTTTGCCATATACTAATAAACTAAATATTGTAACTGTAATTCTTGCTTGAACCTATTTTGTTATATATAGTTTTACTATGTTAAATTTAAAAGGGGGAGAGGACATGGAATCCCCCTGTGTATGCTGTGAATATGTTTTATTGTTATTGGTTAATAAAGAACCTGTTTCAGTTAATGACTTAACAGAGTAAAGCCAAGTGAGAAATCCAAACATAGATATATAGAGAGAATAGTTGGAGTAAGAGAGATACCATGTAGCTGCCAAAGGAGATAGACACTGGATCCTTACCAGTAAGTCAAGCCTTGTGCCAACACTTAGATTAATAGAAATGGGTTAATTCAAGATGTAAGAGTTAGCTATATATATGTCTGAGTCATTGGCCAAACAGTGTTGTAATTAATATAGTTTCTTGTGATTATTCTGGTCTGAGCAGTCAGGATATGAATGAGCAGCCTGTGTCTATATAAAAGTAATATAAATAATTTTTCTTAGATCAATATTCAATTCTTTCATATATTTTACTGATTAGTGAATCAATTTTATAAACAAACTTATTGGAGGCAAAAGTTAACATCAATGCATGTGCTCATTGTACCCCCTTTGCTTCACAGTCCCATGTTTGAGTCTTAGGATGATGATTTCAGAGAAATATAATTATGAGCAATGAAAAATCCAACAATAAAAATAATATTGTCATAAGATCATTTATATATATATATAAATGATCTTATTTTACGTTGGACCCAAGAACACAGATTCTGAAAGCAAAGGGTTTAGATTTTTCATATGCTCATAGTTTTTCAGTGTAATGCTATGTTGGTTAGAATATTTGACATGTATACTTTGTCAATTAAGTAATTAAGGAATTACATTACATTACATTCCCCCCATGGAATTATGAGCTGTTTTCTTGCTAATTGCAATATAGAAACAATGTATCAGGTTTATCCAATTTAGGATTACATTGCAAAATATTTTTTAGCTTTTTCAGACTGTTCATTGCTAATTACTTTTTAGGAGAAACCACAGCAGTTGTATGATTCAGGAGAAAGCAATATAGTTTATGATTGCTATTTCTTCTACTTGATTTTCTTCCAACTTCAATTCATTCAAGGGGTAAGTATGAGTTGGTTGTGTCTTAGAAACTTGCAATTCAAGTAGAATGTTATAATTTTCTAATATTGTAGTTACAGTATCAAACTTTCTAAATCCATAAATCCTCTTCCATTCTTGTGACATTTGTTATATTCTTTTATCTTCCACTTTGCTGTTTTAACGTTCTTCTCCAGACTCCTGACATTAATATAGCTGAGTTGAAGGGTCTACTTCAGCAGCTGTCAGAGAGATTGAAAATCTACCCTTACATATGAGAATAGAAGTCCACCAAATTTACTTCAATTTAGGGAATTATTATTTAATTTTATAATAGTTATCCCAGAAGTAACAAGAGAATGAATTTAAATCAATACTCAGAAATGTCACAAAATAGAATTATTTGACAGTTAAGAAAAAAAAGGGATTTCAAAAGGCTATTTAAATAAACAAATTATTGACCACCAGATGGTAACTTATCCGAACAATTTCAAGTAAATAAAAATCAGTAGTAGCCTTATGTTCATTTGTAAAGTGTTTATGGAAAAACAAAACAAAGACAATTAAACCATTCTAAATAGGACATGAAGCCTGACAAGAAAGATATTTACAGAACAAACTTCTTTTTGAATAATGATGAGACTATTTAGGATAAACATATGTCAAAGAAAACTTAACACCCCCACAAAGGAAACAGTTCAGTGCTAAATTTTTAAATCTATTTTTTTTCTAAATTGGTAACTGTAATTCTATAGTGATAGCAGAAAAGGAGAGTACTCAAGAATGTAAGATCTGAGGACACAGCAAAATAATTGAAATCCTGATACCACAGCTTTATTTACACTTTGAACTGTGAAGAAGAATTATGTAATGCAGCACTTAATTTTATTATAAGAGAAAAGTACATGAAGCAGCCACTTATGACTATTGCTATGTAGATTGAGTGATGATATGTAATTTGTCTTTAAACAATGCTTAATCCGGTTAAACTCATCAGTGTCTTTTTTTTTCTAACTTTGATTCTAGACTGAGTACAATCTATGACAAAAGCAATGAATAAATTTTAGAATTTTATGTGATTTCAGATCATAGAGGTATATGTTGATTTCCAATATGTGGGCACAACTATTTAAAAGAAACAATATTTGAAGTGGGAGTCTTTCTGTGTGTTGCTTGTTAATGAATAAAGAAACTGCATTGGACTGATAAGTCAGAAGTTAGGTAGGCAGAGATGGCAGAACTGAATTCTGGAAGGAAGAAAGCAGAATCAGAGAGATGCCATGGATCTGCCAGAGACAGATGCTGGGAATTTTACCCGGTAAGCCATTGCCACATGGCGATACACAGATTAATAGAAATGGGTTAAATTAAGATTTGAGAATTAGCCAATAAGAAACTAGAGCTAATGGGCCAAGCAGTGATTTAATTAATACAGTTTCACTGTGGTTGTTTCTGGTTAACATAGTCAGTAGGCCAGAACTAACTTGTGGCCCCTCCTGCAACAGATATTATCTACTAATGAAAAAAAATTAACCTCAGCTCTTCATAAAAGCAACAATAAAGTGACTGGGGAAAAGTTCCCAATTAATTTTCTCAGAATTCTGGAAAGAAACAGTGTTGGTTTAATTGGACAGCCACAAGGAAAATAGTGAATGTGAATGTTTTATTCACAATGCATTTTCTTAATGTAAAGATACTGGAATGATCTTGTACAGTCATAAAAATATAGCAATTATTTATCATCTATGAAAATGGAATCCTTTCAAAATTTAAAGACAAAGTATCTCATTTAATTTATCAATTTTAGTACCTAAATTATAAAATTTTCCAGTGCCTAAAAAGTATATAAACAAATTCTGATATATACTTTAAATAAAATACTACTCATCCACAGATAATTAATAACATTTGAGTAAAATGTGGATTAACTTTAAGCACTAAATTCTGAGTATTTTATTAATAAGTTTATGTGAAACAAGTAGAATAGATATGCCCATTGAAAAATAAAGATTTGTGATTTCTGTGGTTTGGGTTGGTGAGTAGCCATAGAATGAGGGGATGATTAATGCATTTACAATTTGATTTTAATTTAATGATGATGTTTTGAATTGAGACAGTAGTATTAATTCTCAAAAATGGAAATGTACTAAATGTTACAATTATTTACTAAATTGTTAAAATTATAAATTTTGTTATATGAACTTACACATATTAAATATTGGTATGTTTATATATTTTAATTATAAAATTTGTGTTTATTTTACTCCATGTTTTTAAAAGTATATCTCTTAATGGAAAAATTCCAGTGTTAATTATTCTTTCCTCATGTAAGTTTTTAAGATAATGAAAAACGCAAACAGTCTCAGCTAATATGACATCAAAATTTGTAACTTTTATCACACTTAGCATACTCTGTGAATCATTTCTCTACTCTGAGCATCATATGGAGTGACATCACCCTTTACATGTTGACATGTCTTCATCCTTTGCTTACCTTCCCTAGAATCTGTCCCCAAAATTTGAAAAAAAAATGATGCTTCAGGTAGCCTATGTTATAAAAATGACTCTACTGCTTTTTTGCTTTTTAATTTTTGATATTTTTTGCAGATTATAATATAATCACTACATTTCCCCCTTTTTAAATGTCTTCCATCCAAATCCTCTTATATACCATTCCATATCTCTTTTAAATACATGGCTTTTTTACTCGTTAACCGCTTATACATACATACACATAGTTTTTTCAAATACTTAAGCAAAATGTGGTTGGTCTGTAAAACGTTTCTCATATGCATGTTTCCAAGATTGATTATTTATTATAGGATAACCAATTGATGAGTTTTTCCCTCATAAAGACTATTTCTTTCACTCTCAATACTGCTTAGTTGCCTGTAGTTTTTGTATAAAGTCTTGGCCTCATGAGCATTTCCCCTTATAAATCATCATGTCTTTTGGTGACATCCTAGTTCACCTCATAAGTTTTAGGCAGCCACGTTGGTGACATTTTATGTGTGTTGTTTATGACATTCCTAGACATACACTCATTGCAAAATTCCTGTTCCTCTCACTCTCACATCCTTTCTGAATCCTCTTCCTCAATGTTCCCTGAGCCTTAGGTGGAGGAATTTTGTTGCATATTTATCTTTTGGGATGGTCTCTGCAACTCTGCTTGTCAGTTTCTGTAGTGTTCTCCTTGAGATACACGGGGTTTTCTTAATAAAAAATAAGAAATACACTTACCTGTTTTTCTAAGGACATGTAGAACATAGGAGTTGCTTGGGCTTAGCAAAGTGGTGGTTATAGGTTTTCCTCCAAGACCCATGGTTTCACTAGCTCTGGGTAGTTGGCTAAGTTTCCAGTATCAAGAATGATTTTCTTCTTCTTGACTATGGCTTCAGTCCAATTAGAAAGCTGTTGGTTACCACCAAAGAATATTTGGCCTTACTGCACCCTTAGGATTATTTTGGCATGCTGTTTGTTGTTTTGGTTCATAGGTGTTATAACTAGGTAAGACTGCTAGCTGTTTTCCTCCTTTTGAAACCTGCATAACACTTGGTACTATTAAAGCTAGTCCTCAAAGAGGAGACTTTCATATTAGTTCCAGCTCAATGATCCCTGGGTGCTCTGTATCGAGCACACTGTGTCAACAATAGTAATGTATCTTCAATCTCAAGAAAGGAGCAAAGAGCAACGAGTACAGATGTATAACATTTTAAGAGCTTCTTGGAAAACCCTAACAAAGAACTCAAAAGATGATCTTTTCATGTCTAGTGTTGGAGTTTTTGATAGATGATCAATAGTTCTTGGGGGAAATGAAGAAATAGAATTGATTGATTATTGATTGGAAATGTACTGAAGGCCTTAAAATTTTATAAAAATTATTATTGCAATAGCAAAGGTTTAAAGAAAGATTTTTTATTATATGGCAACAAGCTAAGGAGAAAAAAGGAAATATCCTACTTGTTTTTTCTATAACCAATCACAACTAACTTTAGGGAGTAACCCAAAGGGTACTCAGAAGGAATGAAATCTGGCAGATGGATGTGTTCCAGTTTATAGAATTTGGAAAATTAAAATATGCACACCACATCATTAACATTTATTCAGGTTTTCAATGGGCAACTGCCTTGAACACAGAAAAGGCTGATTCGGTAATCACAAATTTATTAGAAGTTATGACCATCACAGGTATACCTGTACAAATAAAGGCAGATAATGGTTCAGCATATGTCTCTAAAGAATGAAACAACTTTCTTGCTTATTAAAGTATAAAGTACACTCCAGGTATACCAAACAGTCCTACTGGTCAGGCAGTTATAGAAAGAACAAATCAAACTATAAAAGTCATGTTCAAGTCTCTTGGCAACCCTCAGATGGCTCCCTTAAGCTATATGCTTCCCTGCTCCCATGTCCACCCTTCCTATATCCCAAGCATCCCATTCCCCCATGCTCTCCCCATCCTCCCTTCACGCTTTTCTCTCCCCATCTCCCCTTGCCCCCATCCCACCCCACCCCCAAGTTCCCAATTTATGCCCAGCAATCTTATCTGCTTCCAACATCCAGGAGGATAAGTGTACGTTTTTATTTGGGTTCATCTTCTTATTGTCTTCTCAAGGATCACGAATTATAGGCTTGATGTCCTTTAATTATGGCTAGAAGCTGATTATAAGTGAGTATATCCCATGTTCATCTTTTTGGGTCTGTGTTACCTCACTTAGAATAGTGTTTTCTATTTCCATCCATTTGCATGCAAAATTCAAGATGTCATTGTTTTTTATCGCTGAGGGTTGTCAAGAGACTTGACTCTAGAGGGGTTCCCAGGTATCCAGGGAGATGCCTCCAGCTAGTTCCTTGGGCAGCTGAGGAGAGGGAGCCGGAAAACGCCGGATCCTATAACCATACTCATGAATATCTTGCATATCACCATAGAACCTTCACCTGGCGATGGATGGAGATAGAGACAGAGCCCCACCCACATTTGAGAACAAGACTGAGCTTCCAAGGTCCTGATGAGGAGCAGAAGGAGGGAGAACATGAGAAAGAAAGTCAGAAACGTGAGGGATGCATTCACCCACTGAGATGGCAGGACAGAACTAATGGGAGATCACCAAGTCCAGTTGGATTGGGACTGATGGAACATGCGACCAAACCGGACTCTCTGAAAGTGGCTGAAGGTGAAGGCTGACCGAGAAGCCAAGGACAATGGAGATGGGCTTGGTCTCCACGACAAGGACGAGCTCTGTGTGAGCCTTGTCAGTTTGGTTGCTCACCTTCCTGGACCTGGAGGGAGTTGGGAGGACCTTGGACTTAACATAATGTAGGGAACTCTGATGGCTCTGTGGCCTGGAGAGGGAGGGAGTGGGGGTATGGGTGAAGGGGAGGGGAGGGAAGAGGGAGGAGGAGGGGAGAAGATGGAAATTTTTAATAAAAAATCATGTTCAATAAACATAAAAGGATGGAACACATCCCCAAAAAAGATTGTGTAATGATTTATTAACCATGAACTTTTTTAAATGCTAGTGAGAAAGAAACAATGGCAGTAGAGATGTTTGGATAATAGAAAAAAAACTTCTGAACTAAATCAGCACTGTATTTTAATGAATCACTTTGAAAGCAAAAGAGAAATTGGATGGGATAATAGGTAGATCAGTGTGAGCTTACTTACACTAATAATAATAGTGAGTAATAGAGTGAATACTTGTGACCCATTATTTATATGCAATTATTTTGGTATAGATTCTGGTATATTAATAAAAATTCATATTGAATATGCTCCTATGTCTTTTTACAATATTTTTACACCTATGCAAGGTTGTTTTGTCGTATTGTATGAATACATGTTTCTAACTCTGCTTAAAATATTTTGTATATTAATACAATTTTATAATATATTTGTTATATTGCACTATATATTTCTACTTCTGATGAAAATACTTATACATTGTTTGCATTTTGAGGTCATTGTCCTCTTTTGCTTTACAGTTGTTTAAAGATTGTTTAATTTTCTAATATGAGGCTATATAGGTATTAAGCTATATAGGTATTTTCTTTAAGCTATATAGGTATTGAGAATTATAGGTCAATAGTCATCTATATTTGTCATACTTATAGTTAGATTAATCAGGTTCTTTAGATACATAGAGATTGTATTCCACATAAATATGTAATCTTCAAACACTTCAAGGAACTGTAGAGTGTGGCATTTTAAATAACTTAGGGTTCTGTTGACGTGAGCCACTATTGCTCTTGGCAGTACCAATCTGTTCCCAAGAGAATGTTGGGCACTGAAGACATTCTACTTGGATCTTATTTTCTTCTTGGCAAAACTGGCCTTTGGTCAAGGAAATGTTCATGCCTCAACCACTGACAAAATACATAGTGTCCTGACTGGACAAGCAGAACACAAGGATAAAGACTACCAAACCTTGCCAAGACAGGTTAAGGTAGTTAGTTGTATCTGTCATTTATTGCACATTTTTGAAGTTCCTTGATTACACTTTCTGTTTACTCAAGTAATATTGTTTCCCTTCTCAGGCTTCAATGGGTTTGAAGACTAGATTGTTGTAGTTATTTTCTTTTTATAACTTAGCCAAGCCATTTCTATTATAAGCCTTAGACTCTTTAGTATAGAACAATTATTGAAACATTTAGCATATTTATTGATTGATATTGTTTATGCTGGTTGTAATTTTAATTTTTATACATGTCATTTTTTATTGTATATAGTTTTGTATTGGGTTTGGAGCTCTCTTATTTGAACAAAACGGGGAGGTGCTGTGTGAACGCCTTCAGCCAATAGTCTTTAAGATAGCAACCCACTTGTGCATGGTCTCTTTTACTATGAATACAGATGTAAAGTTTATGCAGCCTCTCTTATCTGCTGGATTCAGTTCCTATTACCCACTCCAACAGAGAACTGTTGATCTGTGAGTCTAACCCTAAATGAAGAACCCTTTATTATACTCCATTCTGAGCTAGTGTAGGACTAATTTATTGTAATAATCTACAAAAATCAACTGAAACATTATGTGGTATTCTGAGCATTGAAAATCTTAAAGTCCACTTCCACAGTTAAACACTTTCTCCAACTACTCCATCAAAGCCAGACCTCCCAATAGTTCCATTATCTTTGGGTGACATTTTATTTCAAGCTAACACAACCTCTGATACTGTAATTTAGCCCTAATTAAAATTTTTCTCTATAAAAGTATTCATGGTCATGGTGTCTGTTTCTTCACAGCAAATGAAACCCCGAGACATATAACATTTGCATTTCTCTGTGCATTACTCTTGTTGTTATTCACTGTATATTATTTCTTTATAAGTTTATTGAACTACTCCTATATGTCTTAAAACACTTTGAATTATGTAATTAAGTTTGTGATATCTACTTTGTGAAATCCAAAGGGCGTTTGAACCCCAGTTTGAGAACTACTGCTTTAAATGATTTCTCTAATAATATGACAAAAACATTTTTGATACGGAACACTGTGACTCAGAGAAGAATGTATTGGAAAAGCTTACATTTTTGGACATCCACAAGAGTGTAGTGATATTTAATTTGTATTTTAAAGAATAAAGCTTGCCTAAGGTTCAGAGAGTAAAACAGTCAAACTAACCAGCCTTACAGACCAAGCAGCAATGAAACACACTTTTAATTCGAGTAGCTACATTAGTTTGCCATAGAAATTGGGTGGTAGTGGCATACACCTTTAATCCCAGCACTAGAGAGGAATATAAGATGGGCTAAGACAACTCTTACTTACAGTCTCATTCTGAAATTCCTGAAGGCAGAATTTACATTTTGGACTAAAGTAGAGGTAAGACTCAGTAGGGGTAAAAGCTGGCTGCTTTGCTCTTCTGATCTTCAGGCTGAATCCCAATGTCTGTCTTCTCCAAATAACCTTTTTTTTGTTTTTAATGATTTCTTGAAACTAAAAAGATTTTCTATTACTTCAATTCTTTTCTATTGCAGTCCATGAAAATGCACTTCAAAAATAGACACATTGAAATCAGGTTGAAAATTTGACTTTTTATTTTCAAAAGGTAACAAGCCCATTCTACTCTTAATTCCTCTCCTGAAGTAATGTCTTTCTACCCAGAGAACCATCAATTGACAAGCACACAGCATCAGACAGTATGTGTTATCTGTTGTTTGTGTTAATTTGTATTGATCAGCAAAAATTTCAATGAAAACTGCTGTTAGAAAATCAGTTTCTTCAAACAACTGAGATGAATTTTATGTTAAAAATTCTAAAGATTATATCCTAACGAAGCATAAAATTCAGCAACATTTAATGGAAAAGTATAGTGTTTTCTGACAAATAATCTTCGGTTGAACAAGACTTTGATGTTCATTATGTAGGATTTTTTTTTTTTTTTGGTTTTTAGAGACAGGGTTTCTCTGTGGCTTTTGGAGCCTGTCCTGGAACTAGCTCTTTTAGACTAGGCTGGTCTCGAACTCACAGAGATCCACCTGCCTCTGCCTCCCGAGTGCTGGGATTAAAGGCGTGCACCACCACCGCCCGGCCATGTAGGAATTTAAATGCAGCAAAGGATTGTTCAAATGTGGAAAAACCTTTTTCATGGCATTTTATAAATATTGGTAAAAAAAATCTCAATCATCTGAGGTAGCCCCAAAATACCTTGTTCTGAAAGAATCAGAAGTCTCCCTCTCTCTCTTTCTCTCGCTCTCTCTCTCTCTCTCTCTCTCTCTCTCTCACACACACACACACACACACACACAAACACACACACAAACACACACACATATGCATGCACATATGCATGCACATGCACACACACAAACACATTTAAGCCTACTTGTATGATTCTAATATGAAATTAGTAATTATTTTCATATAAAAAATCTAGGGCTGAAATTATACATTTTCCCGTGTTTGCACAAGTCAGAAATTCTGATTCCGAGTCGTTGACTGGAAAAAGTGGGTATACTCAATTATTGGACTATATGTATTCTCAATCTTTAAATTTATATTTGAACAAACACACATATACACACACATATATATAACACTTTGCCATTTTCAAATATTTACATATATATGTATATATGTTTGTAAATTTTTTAATATGAAATAAATATATAGCATTTTATATTCTGGCTTATAACGTAGCTAATATTCTTTAGAAATCAGGTGATACCCGGTAGACAGAGAACATTTTTTAACTAATGGCTTTACAAGTTCCCATACTGCACAAAAACATCTCACATTTTTGGTGAATAAGATTGTTTCAGAGAGTCTGTTTTGAGACTATGTCTCCTAGTTATGTCAGATGCTACACTCATGAAGTCTAACCAATATGACTGCCCAAATATGCCCTGACTAAGGATTATACATATGGAGACACCAGTGTTGGCCAGGACAAATACACAAATCCTCAACCCTACCCAAAGAACTATAGGCAACTGAGGAAAATGTGGAGGGGTAGAGGTGATCTTCTGTAGGGAACAACACACAAATTTCTTGTTCAGTGTTAAGTGGTAAGCTCTGAAACATACAGAAAAATTACATTATATGGACTAAATAGGTTATTTTAGGAATATATATGTGTGCATATGTACATATATACATGTATACAATAACAATTAGTGATAGAATGGATAGAATAGTCATGAATTTTATCAAGAGTAGAGAGTGAAAATAAGAAAAATGCTGTACTTAATCAAAATATTTAAACAATAAATAAAAAGGAATAATTATTAGAGTGTATTACATAAGAATTTTAAAATGGCAAAGATTTATAAGTAGAAGAAAGATTTCTTGGAACTTCATAAATCTTGGCAAAAATCTACATGATTGAGCAGTTCTGAGATACTGCCTGATCTTTCACTCTTGTGACAGTTTAGTGAGTGACAGCTTCATTCCATGGACAGATACAGGGGAATAATAAAATCTTTCCCATTAAATCAAAGGACATTAGAATTTGGCTGCCTTGAAACATTTAAGTGCTACAAAAATAATTCAGCTGCTCAAAATACTCTTCTGACAAGGGCAATAGCTTACATTAGTATAATTTAGTTACATACCTTGTTTCTCTCCCTACATTTTCAGTTCTTACTGAGCTTTGGTAGAGTATGGAACTGTGGATTTCACCTACCCAGTTCTTTAGAATCATTTCCAAAATTAGGGCTTAGAGTGTATAAAGATCAGATAGGAATCATAAATTGTGGGACTTATTCATATATTAGTTACAGGATTCCCCACAAAAAAGAATCATGTAAAAATTTTCCATCAGTCCTACTCATAATTATATTTGCCTGTTTTTAGATTCTGAGGCATATAGTCATAGCATTCTTGAACTTCTGCTCTCCAAGATTATCTACAGTTTTTTATGATAATGTTTTCCTTCAAGTAAAGACATTATTTGAATTTGAAAATTTTTAATTGAAATAAGCAAGATTAAATTAAATATTGTGACAAGCAATGTATTTATGCACTTTGTTTGCAACAATATCTCATCTTTTGTACCTTAAAAACTTTTATATATTAGTTTTAGATGGGCTAAATTGATGCCCCAGAAATAATGTGTACTTCTACAATAATAATTCTACGTTTATATTCTATATTAACAAATTACCCCAAAATCACCAAAACAAGTAATGATATTTTCTATATTGTAACATTTAGAACATTCTATATTAGAATATTTAGACTTCCTTATGATTCTAACCTATATATGCCTCTGGGGATATGAAAGATTTTGCATATTTCCACCAAAAATGTATATTAGATTCTAATACATAAGGCAACCCAATGGAAAGATGATGTCTAATGTCAGGTATTTTAAGTTATGAGGGGTCTACCCCTTATTTAGTTTGTTTTTGTTTAGGTGATAAGCACCATGACCAAAAACTTCTTCAAGAAGAAAGCATTTATAACCTCTTACAGCTCCTAAGCCATAGTCTACAACAAGGGTAGTCAGGGCAGAAACTCAAGGCGGAAAAGGAAGTACAGACTGTGAAGGAAAGCAGCTTTCTCTTTTGCTCTCTTTGGCTTGCTCTATTATCTTTTTTATACAAACACATGGATAATGTTGCCCACAGTAGTCTGGATCCCTCTATATAAGTTACAAATCAACAACAGAACCCACAAACTCCCAGGGCTATCTGATGGAAGCAATTGCTCAATTTGCAAGTCCCACTTCCTGAGCTAACTATTCTAAAATCAAGTTCACAACATTAACTACCCCAACTTCCTAAATAGATTAATGCCCATTATTAAAAGGCTAAAACGTTTCAAATTTGGCAGTCTTTTCTATTGCAATTCTCTTACTCTAGTGCCATGAGATGACATAAAGTGAAAGTATATCCTTTTCAGAATTCAAACCTTGAAATTTTCATCCTCCAATAGTGCAAAAAAATTCCTTTATGTTGAAATCACTTATGTTCTGATGTCTTGTTATAACATCACACAATGTCTAAATAAATGCATTTGTATCAGTACATGTGTAATTTCATCACGCTTAGGTAATATAAAATTTTTGCAGCATTTACCTTATATGACAAATGTAATGTACAGTAAATACCTATTTTTATCTCTAAAAAATACAGAATAAATAACACAAAATAAGATTGTCATCAATATTTCATACTGATTTCAGTATGAAATATTGAAACCAAGTGTTTCTTTTTCTTATTCAGAACTTTGTGTGAAATCTGTTATTTTCCCTTCCATTCTCTATCCAATACCCTAGTTATATATTTGGCTATATTACATAGTTTACTCAATTATGACACATAAGTACCCAAAAAAGCAACAAAGAAAGAAAGCTTTATTTTGGACCATACTTCAATGGTATTGTCCATCACCTTACAGGAGCTTTCACAGCAGGAAACTGAAACAGTTACTCACATTGCACATGAAGTCAGAAAGAGACAGAAAGCTGGAGTTCACCTCTCTTCTTTCTTCTTCAGTTTAACCGCCTAGCCTTTTAGGTACTGAATCAATCCAATTTGTAAACTCTGTTAAAGACATGGCCAGTGGTTTTCTTTCCACTGTGATTTAAGACTCTATAAATTTGAACATCACAATATTTACATTTTATATCATGCTTCCTCTCAGCATGCTTATGTATATGCATCCAAAGTCATTTACAGTGTAGTACATTTGGGATAGTAGTAAGGTAATGATGCATTAAAAATACCAATGAAATGTTTGAGAGTGTGATTTGAATTTCTTTAATTCAAGTACAGGGCTGTAATGGTGAGAACAGTATTTTGGGATATGCTGGCATAATTTCATTGAAAATATTTGAATTATGTGAAAATCAAGCCTCAGATTTCTTAATATCACATCTTGTTTGTTATTATCCTAAGCTAATAACCTTTCCATTAGAGCTATTCCTTTTTCTAAATAGAAGAAAATGTAGAAAAGAAATTATAGGGGCATTGTAGTCTGTTTGCTCTGTTTATCGTACTAAGTTTTCAATAAATTAATAAATATATACTTTGTCTTATGGCACTCTATATATTATCCATTACATATCTAGTCATGTGTTTATATATAAATACTTCTATTTTCTCCACATATCAATAATACTCCAAAAATATTTTGTTTAATCTATATAGGCTTAGTATATTTATTAATTTATTCCATGAACACGTGAGTACCACCTATCTTGTAGTTACAAAGTTGGGAATAGTGTAATAACACTTTAGGACTGGTCACAAAGTATCTCTTAATAGAGAGGATTGATGTTTTATAAATAAATATGGTAAGTGGAATAGCTAAAGAATGAGGAAACAGGACTGGAACAATGGCTCAGAGTTTAGGAGAGCTGGCTACTCTTCCAAATTTTCCAAAGGTCCTGAATTCAATTCCCAGCAAATACGTGGTACCTCAAAACCATCTGTAATAAGATTTAGTGTCTTTTTCTGTTCTCTAGGCATGCATCCAAGCAGAGCATTGTATACATAATAAATAAAAAAACATTTTTTAAAAAAAATTAGGAAACAAAGAACATTATGTTATTTTAATTTGGTAAAAATCATCAATTCATTACTGAACAAAGTAATGAAATTTAGGTTAGCAGTCTAATGAAGACAGAGACAAGAAAAGACAACATTGTAAGGGAAAATAGATAAAAGAGATATAGCTTGAAGGGTTTGTCTGAAGAATGTTATTGTACCATAAGTAAAATTTAGACTTTCTTAAATAAAAAAATTAATCATTCTTTGAAAGTTTTATCTAACTGATAACTAGATTTTCAAGTAAGATGATAATTGTAAAGGCAAGAAGTTAGAAATAGATATACTAAAATTATTGATCTTGAAGTAGTTTAGACAGAAAATAATACCGACATAAATGACTCTTTTCTGATACCAATTTATAAATCACCATAGTGATTTTCAATAGTGATTTTGATATTTAGAAGTAGCAGATATGTTAAATGGCTAAGAAATGGAGGGATGGGGAGATTCTGACTTGAAAAAAATATCAGAGTGTTTTAGTTCAGGAGTTAACAACACTGATTCTTATACCATAGATACCTAGTAATGTGTTGGTGACTAAGACCTATAAATCTTGGCACTCAACCTTAAAATTCTGAATATTAAGTGCTATGGAATGGTCCTTCTGTATGCTGTGAAAGTGTGTTGCTCCCATTGGTTGATAATAAAGCTGTTTTGGCCTATGGCAAGGTGGGATAAGATTAGGTAAACTAATCAAACTGAGGACTCAGAGAAAGAGGAGTAGAGTCAAAGAGATGCCGGCCAGCTGCCAAACAAGTAAGAAGTGTGGAAAATGAGGTAAAAGTCTTGAGTCACATGACAAAACACAGATAGAAATATGTGTTAATTTAAATGTAAGAGTTAGTTTGTAATAAGCCTGAGATATTGGTTGAGCATTAATAATTAATATAAACCTCTGAATGACTATTTGGAAAAAGTTAATGTACAGGTCAAGACAGAGAAACCATACTAAATCATAGGGAATACCCACTTACTTGCTGATTTCTAATTTATCACCAGGGTCATTTTATTATCAATTCTAACTTCAAAGCAAAAATACTTTATAAATTTCAAGAAAAACCAGACCATTTTGGATTACATTACTGATAATGCAGCAGTGTTCTGCCTACTAAAGAACAGAATTCTGTAATAATGCACAAATATAGTAGGAAAAGACAAAAAAAGTAAGATTACTTGAACTGCCTCCTTGTAGTTCACATCATAAACAAAAAGACTGTAAGTGTAGGAAGCTGCTTGTTCATTTCCAGCTGCCCAGACTCAAAATAACCCCACAGAAACTAAATTATTTGCAATACTGTTTGGCCAATAGCTTAAGCATTTTGCTAGATAGCTTGTACATCTAGAATTAACCCATTTCCATTATTTTATAGTTTAACAGAAAACTCATGACCTACTGGCAAGGTTCTGGCTGGTAGCTTGTGTCTTTCTCCTCTGGAAGCTCCATGGCCTTGCCTCAGTCCACCTTCTTGCTACCAGGATTCAGTTTAGTTTTCCCTGCTTAGTTCTACTCTACCTTATCATAGGCCATGACAGATTCCTTATTAATCAACCAATAAAAGCAACACATATACAGAAGGACTTCCCACACCATTTCCCCTTATCTGTTAAAATAAAAGAGAAGGATTTTAACGTCACATAGTAAAATAACATATAACATAACAGGTATATCTAATTTATCTCCTATATACAGAAAACTTTATCTATTCTTCAACTCCATCAAAGACTCCAGAAGGATATAATATTACCTCAGTCAACTTCTAAAACTCTAAAATTGACAGAGTCATCTTGCTGCCTGGATAGTCACCTAAAGATATTCTGTAATATTTGGGCATCCAATCTACAGCCCACAGGCCTTTTATATCCAGTAGACTTTTCCATAAAGCAGGAAATTTGAAGAGTTGTTCTGCCTTGTAATGGAAAAGTCCATCAGTTTCTTTCTTCTATGTCCAGCAGAGTGTCTGGCAGACTCTTTCATAAAGCAGGAACCCCAAAGGATTGTCTTACCTTCTTTAGGCAACTTCAACAGTCACTTTTCTATGGGTCCTCCATGTCCATCCAGCTCATCTAGCATACCATCAAGCAGTCCAGGCAAGAGCAGTTTCTTGCCCAAATGGTTAACAAACTACACAAGGGGACTCTTTGATGCCCATCTTCCTCTTGAAGTAATTGGTGCTGACAGAAGCAGATGTGTCTCATATCATGAAAAGTTCTAAGCTATTAAAACATTTTAAATGCCATATTCTGAAAGTCTCTGAAAGATTTGAAGAATACCCATCTAACAAATATATCTCCATATATCTAGAAAAAATGAACTAACATGACTAAAAGCTTGACTATTATAGATGATTATTTATTAACTTATATTTTTTATTATACATTACACTTTTAAATGAGGTGCACAAACACAATACCTTAATCAAGAGAAGAAATATACATATAACAAAATTGACTTTAAATTTGTTTCAACAAACAAAGGTCCATACCAATGCAAATCTCTATAGCATATCGCCCTTAAAATGCAAACAAACATTTATAAACAATATTTTGGAATACAGGCATAGTTCTCTCCAAACTGCTTCCTGCTTTTTGATGGGCAAAGTAATTTTGGGGGTGTTCATGGTGACCTTTTGGGGGCATCTTGTTCTATCAATCCACATTATTCTGAAAGGATTCCACAGGTTCTCATTTTCTGTGGAAACAAAAGCAGAACCTCTTTTCCAAAACAACAAATCCTTAGACCCAAATTTTAGAATCAAGAGAGCTTTAAAATATATAGATTGGTTTAGCAGCCCATACAATAAAATGTCTCTCTGTATTTAACTCCTTGACAGTCAAAAAATCAAAGAAAACACAATAAAATACCTAAACCTGATTCTTTATGTATATTTTATCTTTACATGATTTATTTTTCTTACTCTATTACTTTCTCTACAAGTTTAATATTTATATAATTATCTTTACTTCTTTAATCTATGACTGTCTATATTCTTTTACATTACATTTACTGCCTGTTTACTCTTTTTATTCTCTCTTACCAGCCTACATACATTTTTTAAACACACTGTTTCTCAGTTAGAGTTCTTTTATTTCTGAATCTGTTCTATTGTGTATCTATAATTTTTTTCTGTCCTGGAGAGCTTTGAAAATGGTAAGTAGCTTGGTCACAGAAGCCCTGGGTGCTGACTCCTCTTCTCTCTGCCTTTCAAAATCGCAGTGGTACCATTACTGCCAGCTCTGAGACTGATAAGTAGGAACTAAGCTCACCACTTTAACTCTGAGAAGGAGTGTGCAGCACACAAACCCTTTTTATGTGAGTAATAGTTATATATGCCATGCAGAACATTATGCAGCCTGGAAATATCTCTGTGTATGGTGGCAGGAATCTGCCATGTTCTCCTGCCTGTGCATTTCTAGCAGCCCTGATTCCATGCCCTCCCCAGGCAGGAGGTGCTGAGTCACAGCATGATCTCAGTCACTTTCCTCCTAACAACAAGCAGGCATACAAGCACCTGGGCCCATAAATAACTTTCAAGTGCTCTGTAGTCAAACCTCCCAAAAGAGTCAGACCCATTTTTGGTGATGAACCAGGAAGCCGAAGCTTTGAAATTGTGCAGGGTTTTTTGTTTGTTCGTTTGTTTTTGTTTTGTTTTGTTTTGCTTGTACAACTGAATCAGGAAGAACTCTCTTAAAGGAGTCACCAGCAAACAGAACAAGAAGCTGTGTTAAACTCTGTTTTTTGTTTCTAGAATTCCTTTTCAAGCCTTCTCATGTATTTTGTGGATTTAGCAAGCACACATTGAAGTGCCAATTTGTAAGCTTTTGGTAAAGTTTTAAGTGATATGTGTCCTTCCTTATATAACATGTCTTAGCAGAGTTGAGCCAAAAATATCATACCCAAAAGAAAGGTAAATATGTGTGTGTGTGTGTGTGTGTGTGTGTATGAGTACACACATATATACATGTATGTGTACATATATACATATATAAAGTAGTTTCTAGAATATTTTTAGGAGGAAAGTTTACTCATTTACTACGAGGGAACATAATAATAGAAACATAAAATTGAGACCATAAATATGCATAAACATAGTGCTTTCTATTTCCATCTATTTGCATGCAAAATTCAAGATGTCATTGTTTTTTATCGCTGAGTAGTATTCTAACATGTATATATTCCACAGTTTCTTCATCCATTCTTCCACTGAAGGGCATCTAGGTTGTTTCCAGGTTCTGGCTATTACAAATAATGCTGCTATGAACATAGTTGAACAAATGCTTTTGTAGTATGATTGGGCATCTCTTGGGTAAATTCCCAAGAATGGAATTGCTGGGTCCTGGGGTAGGTTGATCCCGAATTTCCTGAGAAACCGCCACACTGCTTTCCAAAGTGGTTGCACAAGTTTGCATTCCCACCATCAATGGATGAGTGTATCCCTTACCGCACAACCTCTCCAGCAAAGGCTATCAATGGTGTTTTTGATTTTAGCCAATCTGACAGGTGTAAGATGGTATCTCAAAGTTGTTTTGATTTGCATTTCCCTGGTAGCTAAGGAGGTTGAGCATGACCTTCAGTGTCTTTTGGCCATTTGAACTTCTTCTGTTGAGAGTTCTCTGTTCAGTTCAGAGCCCCATTTTTTAAATGGGTTAATTAGCATTTTGAAGTCTAGTCTCTTGAGTTCCTTATATATTTTAGAGATCAGAACTTTGTCAGTTGCAGGGTTGATGAAGATCTTTTCCCAGTCAGTAGGCTGCCTTTGTTTGTTTCTTGACTCTAGAGGGGTTCCCAGGTATCCAGGGAGATGCCTCCAGCTAGTTCTTTAGGCAGCTGAGGAGAGGGAGCCGAAAAAGGCCAGATCCTATAGCCATACTGAAAAATATCTTGCATATCACCATAGAACCTTCACCTGGCGATGGATGGAGATAGAGACAGAGCCCCACATTTGAGCACCAGACTGAGCTTCCAAGGTCCTGATGAGGAGCAGAAGGAGGGAGAACATGAGAAAGAAATTTAGGACCTTGAAGGAACCTTCATCTGGCGATGGATGGAGATAGAGACAGAGCCACACATTGGTGCACCAGACTGAGCTTCCAAGGCCCAAATGAGGAGCAGAAGAAGGGAGAACATGAGCAATGAAGACGGGACTGAGAGAGGTGCTCCCATCCACTGAGATGGTGGGGCTGATCATTTCGGAGATTACCAAGCCCAGCTGGACTGGGACTGAAAAAGCATGGGATAAAACCAGACTCCCTGAACATGGCGGACAATGAGGGCTGCTGAGAAGCCAAGGACAATGACACTGGATTTGGATCCTACTATGCATACTGGCTTTGAGGAGGCCTAGCCTGTTTGGATGCTCACTTTCCTGGACCTGGTTGGAGGGGGGAGGAACTTGGACTTCCCACAGGGCAGGGAACCCTTACTGCTCTTTGGACAGGAGAGGGAGGGGGAGTGGAGGGGGGAGGGGAGTAAATGGGAGGTGAGGAGGAGGCGGAAATTTTTAATAAAAAAATGTATGAGAGTTGATTTAATATGAAGCTCACATAAAATATTAATTTCCTGTGCCTTCTGTTAGTAGATTTTTCTACTTGCTGTTCTGAAAAAGTCCTAAAATGATTTCCTATTTAAATAAAAGTAATCAGCTCTCCTAATCAAGTTCTTAAGACATCAAGTTCTTATATATTCAAAACAAAGATAAAAATATTATGTAAACAAAAACATAATTTTAGTAACTTAATAAATATCATTATGTTTCTTTAGGAAGGAACATTCAAAATTATTACTAAGATTTAGTTTATGTTTAGAAGAAATTATAACAAGCTACAATATATCCCAAGTAGAAAGGAAATGTAGTAAGACTTTTTACAATATAAATAGAATAAATAATACAAAAATCTCATAAATATGTCATATAAAAAATTAAAAAATATTTTCATAGACTAATTATGATATAGGTATAACATATTATTGTATGAGAGCCAATAGAAGAGATCAATGCTTTTAAAAACTAATCTGAGATTAGTAAAATATAGAGCTTCAATAACAAGAACATCTGCTTAATGGTGGCGCACGCCTTTAATCCCAGCACTAGGGAGGCAGAGGCAGGCGGATCTCTGAGTTCGAGGCCAGCCTGGTCTACAAGAGCTAGTTCCAGGACAGGCTCTAGAAACTACAGGGAAACCCTGTCTCGAAAAAAAAAGAACATCTGGTTAAAACATGTTATTGAAGATATGATGATGATATGACAATATTTTCAAATAATGTACATTTATTCATATGCTATAAGGTGATTTAACAAAGTATAGCATTTTATCATCCATTTGTTTGAAAGACAACATGAAATAAACTAAAAATTTCCTGACAACTTTAAGTTTTCTATGTTTCTCTTATTTTATCTAATTTTCCCTTCATGTCAGAAATCATTATCATTTATGAAAAAACAATGGCAGAAAAGTCAAACCTGTTTCTTTTATTTTATTTGATGTGTGAAGACCTGAAGCTATAGGTGTACATATAAGGCTAAAATTGTCAGAAAAAAATAAAAAGATTTAAGACAACGATTGAAAATATGTTATTGTTAACTAATTGCCTGTGTTTTCACTAGGTACATGAAAAATGCATTATTTTATAATGATGTATTTCCTCATATGGTATGCTTATTCTTAAATGCTTGCTTTATTCTTCCAAATGTATATGTCTTCATCCATCACACAGTTCATTGTATTTCAAAAATAGGCTCAAATATTATGTTCTAAATGTAGCTTACCCTAGCCCATCCACTGAGAGGCACAATTAGGTAGTGAGTGGTTCTGCATTCAGATACAACAGTTTTTTTTTTAATTTAAGCTTTGCCATCTACAATCATTTAAAATAATGTAAGAGATGTAGTTCTTTCAAATTTTAATTTTGTCATGTTCAAAAGGAATAAGAATACTTATATGTTTGCTGTGGAGGCTGTATGACTTTTCTTATAAAAATCACATGTAATGGGTACTGATAAATTAGATTTGTATCAAATTCACTATTCAATTCAGCAACAAGAGGAATTTTGAATCTCAATTTCGGATACTCATATAAATATGAACATATAAATGTTATAACATGGGAAACACCATTATGTATTTGTTTTGGATATCCAAGAATGAGCTCTTTTTTTCTTAGTTTTTTTCTTTTTTGAGACAGAGTGTCTTTTTATAGCTATGGTTATCCTGAAACTCATTCTGTAGAACAGGTTGGCTTTTAACTTGGAATCTGTCTCACAAGTGCTAGGAATTAATGATGTACACCACCATTACTCAGCCTACAATGAGTTTTAACAGTAAAATTCACTGGACACTTGTTGTTGGAGACTGCTCATTTGTTCCAGGCCACTCAGACCTGAAATAATCACACAGAAACTGTATTATTTAGAAAACTGCTTGACCAATAGCTTAAGCATATGTCTAGCTAACTATTATATCTTAAATTAACCCATTTCTATTCATCTGTGTACACCATGTGTTTGTGGCCTACCAGTAATGTTCCATCCAGTATCTTTCCCCTGTGGTGGCTCCATGGTTTCTCTCTGACTCTGCCTACTCTCTCCTCTTCTATATGATTGAAATTCCCATCTTGCCCTATTCTGTTAAGCCATTGACCAAAACCAATAAATCAACATATAGTCATAATGACTTCCCACACCAGATACTAATATATAAGAATTCACAATAAGTAAGAAGTCTTTATAGTGCTGGTTGACCTAGTTGGCACTTTCAAATTGTGATGGGAACTGTAAAATAGTACAAAAGAATAACAAAAGAAGAAAAACTCTGAAATATCGTTCTTTTATTACCATTATTGTTATTAGATCAACTTATATTGCCTCAGTGTAACTCTTTAAGTTAACAGTGATATAAATCTGCATACAGAAGAATCCAATAATGAGGTATTGACCCATTTGTAAATTGCTTGACTAACTTTCACAAGACCATGGATTTAATATTTAGTCTTGTAATGCCAATGTAAAATGACTAATGTTAAAATTATTCCATTTACTTATTTGGGGATCAAATTACATAAGAAGATGTCTCCAGAATTCTGGGAACAATCATCATAGCATGTTTTTTTTGTACTTTATAATTTTACTTTTTGATGTTGTCTTATTTTTTTTTAAAATTATATAATTTTTCAAATTTTCAGCTCCTCCTCTCCTCCTATTTCCCTTCCCCTCCCTTCATTCCCCCTCAGCCTCCCTCTCCAGTCCAAAGAGTAGTCAGGGTTCCCTGCCCTGTGGGAAGTCCAAGTTCCTCCCCCATCCATCCAGGTCTAGGAAGGTGCACATCTAAACAGACTAGGCTCCCTCAAAGCCAGTACATACAGTAGAATCAAAACACAGTGCCATTATCCTTGGCTTCTCAGTCAGCCCTCCATGTAAGCCACGTTCAGAGAGTCTGATTTGATGTTTTGTTTGCCTTTTTACTTATACTATCTTCTTCTACCTGCCCCATTTCATAACCTTTTTCCAGATTCCAGGTGAGTATGAGCAAAGGAGGATTCAGTTGTATCATTGAATTAGTCTTTTTAACATGGGCATGATATGATTTAGGGAATAGGTCTGGATAGATAATTAAGCTTGCAGAGGACCCAAATGTGTTCCCTAGCACTTACATCTTCTAGCACACAAATGACTATGATTCTAGATACAGGGAGACCTGATGCATCTAGCCTTTCCTGACACCTACTCTCACATGCATATACAGATATAGAGAAACATGAATGCAGCCATAATTGAAAAAAATAAAAATAAATCTTAAAAGTTATTTAGAGAACAGATACTAAATAGATAAGAGGAGTGCATTAAAGACAACATTACAAAGAAGCCAGAATTAGGACCAGTTGTTATATCCTCCAAATAAAAACCTCTGAAAAATTTTCCATCAATATTCAGAAAAATTATTTAAGTGAACATGTTTTAGTATTCAGAAAATTTCTGAGTAAAATTATATCAGTTACATTTCTGTTACAGTGAAAAATCACTTCAACTAAGGACAATTATTTAAGGATGTGGAAGATCATGTCAGAGAGTCATGGCAGCAGAAGATGGAAGCTGATATAGCACAATTTTAACAACAAACATGAAGGAGAGAGGCAGTGTGGTTGAGAAAGAGACACAGGGAATGAACAAGTGAAGACTGTAACTGAAATCAAGACGAAGCAATAGCACTTTTGGATATATATATATATATATATATATATATATATATACATACATACATATATAGCTTAAGCATAACACAAGGACATATGCTCAACTATTATAGCAGCATTATTTGTAATAGCTAGCACCTGGAAATAACATAGCTGCCTTTCAACCAAAGAATGAATAAAGAAAATGTGGTACATTTACACAATGGAGTACTACTCAGTCATAAAAAATAATGACATCTTGAAATTTGCAGGCAAATGGCTGTATCTGAACAAACCATATTGAGTGAGGTAACCCAGACCAGGAAAGATGAATATAACATGTAGTCACTCATAAATGGTGGTGGTTATGTTTTTGGTTATGTCAGTCCAGATGGTCTGTAAGCTTCTGGAAAGTCTGTCTCTGACCCTGTTCTTGTTTAGGGTTTCTGGAATTAAGATATCCATTTCTAAGTCAAGTCTGTTCATTCTGGTTACACCTAAGGTACTCTACTTATATTGCAAATATAAAACCATTTCACCTTGGTGTTTTAGTTGGTATTTCTATATCATCTTCAAAATCCAGAGAATATTTGATTCAGGCTTTTTCATTTTGACTTGGAATAGTTACATTTCACATGCTCAATAATCACTTGGTATTAATGGCTGCAATACAGGAAGACAAATCTACATCAAAACATTTTTATGTCTTTTATAATGAATTATTGTTACATGTATTTATGTATACACATATATATCCATAAATATAACTTTTGAATCCTGTATAATGTTACTTGTATGTATGTTTTCAGCCATTTGGTATTGAAGGACCAACTTGAACCATGAATTTGAAAGAGAAAAAAAGGGATATATGAGAGTGTGTAGGAAGTAAAGGCAAAGAGAAAAGTGATATGACCTCAAAAATAAGCGAAGTAAAAATAAACATTCAGGGACATGATGCTTTCTTTTGGTTTTTGCTCTTTCTTTGGTCTAAGCATTCCTTCTCATATGCCAAATTAATCCTTTTTTGCAGTCTGATTATTTATTTAATTCTAATACACTATATATATGTGTGTGTGTGTGTGTGTATATATATATATATATATATATTATAGTTGATATTGAATTCATAAGAACTCATATCTAAGACATTACTTTGAGTCTCAGATGAAATGTAGACTTTGGACTTTTAAGCAGTACTGGACTTGTTAAAAGCTATGAAAACTTAAATTTTTTCTTGATTATATTTTGCATAATGAGGTGACAATAAACCTATGAGGGTAAAAAAGTGAAAAGTGATGTGTTAAAAGTGATTTGTTGTTTTAGAAAGTAGAAAAAGTTATATAATGGTTAATTTTTATTGTAAATTGATAGGATTTGTACTCACGATGAATACATGCCTGTGAAATGATCCATATTAGGCTGAAGAGGAATTATATACCCTATATGTGGGTAATAACTTTCCATGATCTATGGTCCTGGATTCAAGCCAATGCAGGATGCAGCATGTGCACAAGCATCCCTTTCCCTCTTTTTCTTGAGAATGTATGCATGTCTAGCTGCCTGTTGTCCATGCTATCATATATTGCTGAAGTGATGGGTTGTATCCCCTAGAACTATAGTCCAAAGCAAATACTTGCTGTTTTATGTTTATTCCTGTCAGTTATATGTTCATAGAAATGAAATAAGTAACCATCAGAGAAAAAAAATTTCATTAACACCATGCCAAAATAAAAATAAATTTCCACCAGAGAAAGATACTTTGAGGACCAAGATGTGGAAAAGGTAACTTCAAACTAATTAAGTGGTATTGTACTTCAGAAATAAATACAGCCAAAGGCTATATGTAACCACTGAAATTCTAATTTGCTGTACCATATTAAGAACATTTCTAAACTTGTGTTGATTTGGAAAAGAGGTTCTTCATTTGTTTCCATGGAGGATGAGAACCTGTGGAATTCTTCCAGACTAATGTGGTTTGACAGACTAAGACCCCCAGAAAGGCCACCTCGAACACTCCTCAAAAAATTATTTTGTCCAATAAAGAGCAGAAAGCAGTTTAGAGAGAACTATAGCCACATTCTCAAATATTGTTTGTAAATTATTCTTTACATTTAAAGGGGAATATTCTATAGAGATTTGCATTTGTATGGATCTTGGTTTATTAATATAAATTTAAAGTCAATTTTGCTATACTGTGTATATGCATTTCTGATCTTTATTAAGGTATTGTATTTGCCCAGCACATTTAAAAATGTAATGTATAATTAAGAAATATAGGTTAATAGATAATCATCTATAATAGTCAAGCTTGTAGTCATGTTAGGTTTCTGAGATATATAGAGATATATTTCAGTTAGATAGATATTCTTCAAATCTTTAAAAGACCTTTAGAATATGGCATTTAAAATGTTTTAAGAGCTTAAGACTTTTTAAGACACTGAGACATATATGCTCCTGGTAACAAGAATCTACTTCAAGGGTATGATGGACAACAAAAAGTCTGCTTATGGAGTTGGATAGCCGTTTGGGCAAGAAACTGCTCTTGCTTGGACTGCTTGATGGTATGCTAGATGAACTGGAAATGCAGGACCCACAGAAAAATGACTTCTGAACTTGCCTGAAGGTGGGATGGTCCTTCAGGGTTCCTGCTTCATGGAAAAATCTGCCAGACATTGTGCAGGACACAGAAAAAACTGACTGACAAACCGCCAATACAGGCAGTACCTCCTTTGAAATTTCCTGCTTCATGAAATAGTCTGCTAGATACTATGGGTCTTGTGGATAAAGATGGATGCTGCAATGGTACAGAAGAGCTTTGGGTGACTTTCCATGCAACAAGATGTCTCTGTAAATTCTAGAATTTGGAATTTGCTTACAATGTATTTCCTGTTTACTTAGGTAATATATCCTTCTGGAGTCTTTGATGGAGTTGAAAAGTAGATAGTAATAATCTAATTTTTCTTAGTTATAATAAAAGATAAAGCAGATATAAATATTGTAACTATAATTCTTGGTTGATAACTGTCTTGTTATATGTAATTTTACTATGCTAAGTTAAAACTTTCCTTTTTATTTAAAAAGTAAAGGGGATGTGATGTGAGATTCCCTTCTGTATGCTGTGAATATCATTCGTTAATAAATAAACTGTCTTGGCCTGTGATAGAGCAAAAGAATAGAGCTACATGGGGAAAATTAACTGAATGCTGGGAGAAGGAATGTGGAGTCAAAAAGAAGCCATGGACTCACCACCAGAGACAGACATGCTGGATCATTGCCGGTAGGCCATGAGTCTCATGGCAAAATATAAAATATTGTAAATGAGTTAAGTTAAGATGCAAAAGCTAGCAAAGAATAAGGTAGAGATAACAGGTCAAACAGTGATTTAATTGATACGGTTTCTGTGTGGTTATTTCAGGCTTTGGGTGGCTAGAAAACAAACAAGCGGACTCCTACAACAGATTATGTTTCTGCTTTCATGTTTGATATGTTTTGTTCATTTCATTCCACTGCTTGTTTGTATTTTTATAGATTTCATTAATAAATTTATTCACACTCTTTTTAAGAACCTTGAACATATTTATAATAGCTATATTGAATTATTTATCTCATGTTTCAGTTACTTTGCATTTTTCAGGTCATACTGTATATGATTGCTCGGCTCTACTAAAGACATATTCTCCTGTTATTTATTGTGCTTTTACTCTGCCATTTAAACATCTGGGATTGGGAAGATTGCAATTTTATGTGTTGATATGTGTTTTTTCTTTGTTGGGTGGTGTTCCATTCCTTGGTTTTCTGGTACCTTCTCTAATTTTGAGGAAAGTGCTGTGGTTATGAGTTGACATCAGATATGGAATGCTTCTGAGATCCTGCCAGGTGTATCCACTGGGAGTCTAGAGTAGAATGTGTTTGTAGGTATTGGCATCTGATACTAGAATTGGAGTGGATTAGGAGGTGCATAGCTGAGAGTACTCACAGAAGAAAGGAAAGCTTATTATAATATCATGATCTGCATAGACCCATGGGAATAGGGGCAGAGAAGAAGAATTGGACATAGCAGGTAATCTGCTATTCAATCAGAAGATAAGACTGAGGGATTGAAATTGGGGGACAAAATAGAGGGTGGAGATAGCCTACCTGATTCCCTGACTGGTATGGCCAATAGTTTACCATGGAGTGCCTGCAGAACATGGAAGATAAGAAAAAGGAATGGGGTAGTAGAAGAAGGCTGTAGAAGAAAATCTGCATGACCTATCTGGAATGGAGGTAGAAATTTAGGGGAGGCTGCAGCAAATGGTTTGCTGTAGAGATTAGGAATAGGGAATTATAATTGGAAATGGCGTGAGAGTTGTGAAGATTACCTATCTGATCTCTCGCTGGCATGTTTTGTTTTGTTCACACTTTTATGGAGTAGAGGTCGATAAACTTACACCCTTTTAAGGCCTGACAGGCAAAGGAAATGCTACATTTTCTTCTCAACAGAATTTTAGATCCACTTCACCATTTCTGCAATCTCTTGAAGTTTCTCACAAAATGGGAAAAATTGTTTTTGAGATAGTCAAGTCCACCCAAAGACAGATGAAATCATGCAAAGAAAAAGCATGCTGAATTTCAGTCTATGAAAAGTGGATTAATCAGAATAAAATTAAAATCATACATGCTTGATTTAGCCATTCATAAGTTTCCTCAGATCACAGGTTTTTAGGAAAATACTCCGACCAGATAATCTTGTGGCTGCTAAACCTAAAATCCAATCAACTATGACTTATAGCTGTCGAATAAAATGTTTATTTAAGGCATTCTTTTCAGATCTTACACAAGTCACTAAAAGGTTTATTATTATGACACATGTTAGTTAATATGTATTGTACCATGTGGTATGTATTCTATTCTCCAGTAGAACTAAATGTCTGCTACTGTAAGGAAAAACATAACAAGTTTTCTTTGTTTTGTAGTCTCTTACATTTGTTCAAATATGGTTCCTGAATGAAATTCACAGAACCATGAGAAACTAAGTTAATCATAAAGCATAGTTTCTTCCTACTGTTATAAAGCATGGATTTGAAAATATATACCTTCTAAAGATTTTGTACCTCAAATAAAGACCATGAAATAGGAATATCTAATATCTACATAAAAATAAAACTATAACTTCAAAATTCATACCAAAGCTGGTTCACAATGTAAGGCATGAGCAATAGGACTATAAAAGGCTATAGCTTAGGTTACAAATGTGACTAGAGAGCAAATACTTGCAATAATTCTGTCAATATTGGTTATATGACACTTGTCTACTTCTTACCAGCATATGTGGGTGAAAATATTTAAAAATCAAATCCTGAAAATAATGCTGGAGAAAACATTAACAAATATATCATGACATCATATAAACCTTTAGATAAGTAGTGTCACAGTTTTATTCTGAGGGGTACCTAGTTGTCAAACTGCAAATAGATTGAGAAAGGGATCACCACATAGAATGGAGGGTAAGATTATAGAAAACAAAATGTTCAACATCAATGAATAAAAAATATCATCTGATTATCCAAGAATTGGAAGTATTATATAAAATTTCAGCCCTGGAATTCAGCCTGTATTCAAGATTTTCTTGGCTAGCACTATATTGTCCATCATGCTGTGTTTCAACTGGTCTTCCAGTGTCAATCTCAAATCTTTGTATTCCAAACGATTATACCAGTACTTTTATTCTTTGATTTTGGTCTTAGATTGACTGGTTACTTTAGAATATATTTTTTCCACAGAACATTTACTTTCTAGGACATAAATCATAAACAGTACTCTGTTGAAGTTGAATTCTATCTGCTTGTCTCATAGTAGAAGAGATGATGTTTTAAGGATATACTGAGGGAAGATCATTAATTGCTTAAAATAAAACATTGAATGCTAACTTAACAGAAAATGCCAAGTTCTATTTTCTCATCACAAATATTTTTGAAGGGTCAGTTAAAGTAGGAGACATAATACTGTCAAATATTCTTTATATTTCTATTGAGACACAGAAACCTCTCATGGAATTCAGCACCACAGCTAATTATTTATGTAAGACATAGAAGATAAAAATATAGAGCATTATCACTGCTATGAGATAGATGTCTAAGGTGGTTTGTTTGTTCAGAGGGAAGACCTATGTAATATTTATGATAAATTGAAATACATGCATGTATGACTGTATAAAACAATTCTTAGTCATTTTAAGTCACATAAAACCATTTCACAAACAGCAATAATTGTAGCAGCAGCAATAAAACAATAAATTTTATTTTGAGTGATGATAAGTGTAAAATGATTTCATATTGTACTCATTAGTTTCAAATTTTGGATAATTGAGTTTACACACAATCACAAAACTAAATATATGTTGTCTAATAAATTAGAAGAGCACTTTCCCATTATTCAGTTTACTATACATTTAAAAGCTATCAAGAACAAATATTATATACATAGTTCATTGTGGTTCTCACTGATCATTAAAGAAACTTCTCTTTGCAACAGAGTGAGTGATGGAGAATCACCCTCAGCCTATGGCATTTGAGAGGCTGGACCAGGTTGGGCATGGCCTTGGGTACCAGAAAAGCAAAGCGTGGACCTTTCTCTCTCTCTCTCTCTCTCTCTCTCTCTCTCTCTCTCTCTCTCTCTCTCTCTCTCTCTCTCTCTCTCTCTCTCTCTCCTCTCTCACCTCAATGTTGATTTGGTTCCTGTTTTTGGTTCCTACAGAGACCTTTAATCTCCGAGTTTCCTTTAAATAAAGAACCGTTTTTATTATACTCATTTCTGAGCTAGTGTGGGATTAATTATTTGCATTAACCTTCTTCTGGTGCCCAATGTGGAGTACCACCCCACAACTCTGGGATTAAGAGCCCCCATACTATACCAACTTAGTTATTTTATCATATTGTATGCATTCATGTTTCTACCACTGTTTAAGATATTTTGTATATGATACAATTTTAGGATATATTTATCATATTACATTATACATTCCTACCTCTGGTCAAGATACTTATACATTGTTTATATTTTTAGGTCATTGTAGTTATTTGCTGCACATTTGTTTAAACATTGTTATATTTTAATATGAAATCTTTGTCTTTGTGTTATATAGGTATTAAGAATTATAGGTCAATAGTCATCCGTGTCTGTTACACTTACAGTCTAATCACATTCTTTAGATACATAGAGATTGTATTCTACATAGATCGGTACTCGTCAACCACTTCAAGAAAGTGTAAAATATGGGATTTAAATAACTTATGTTTCTGTTGACATTCCCTTAGGGGCACCAATTTTCCCCCAAGAGAATGTTAAACACCAAAGATACTCCACTTGGAGCTTGTTTTTTTCTTGGCAAAACTGGCCTTTAGGCAATAAACTGTCCATGCTTTGACCAATGACAAAATGTGTGGTGTCCAAACTGGACAAGCAGGATACAAGTAAAAAGACTGTGAAACCTTGCTGAGAAAGGATAAAGCAGTTTTAAATTCTTTCCTGCCTCTAAAAATGGTCTGTCAGTTACTCTAGTCCTTAGCTAAAGTTGGTTGCTCCAGTGTTGCAAATGGGACTTTGGGTGATTACCCAGGTAGCCAGTTGTCTCTGTCTTCTACTATACATTTTGGAAGCTGCTTGATTATACTTCCTGTCTACTCAAGTAATATTACCTCCCTTCTCAGGTCTTTAATGGGGTTAAAGACTAGATAGTCATAGTTTCTTTCTTCATAATTTAGCCAAGCCATTTCTAATACAAGGCTTAGACTCCTTAGAATAGTATAATTATTAAACCCTTTATCATGTGTTTCTTGCTTGATATTGTTTATGCTGGTTGTAATTCTAATTTTTATAATTGCTGTCTGTTCTTATTGTATATAGTTTTGTATTTCATTTGGAACTCTCTTATTTAGATATAATGGGTAGCTGATTGGGAACATCCTTCAGCCAATGGCCTTTGAGAGGCTGGACCAGGTTGGCTGTGGCCTTAGGTACCAAAAGGGCACAGGCCTGCCTGCTCATTCTCTTCTCTCTCTTACCTGGATGTTAGGTTAATTCCTTAATGTGGGAGTCCTCTCTGTGTGTTGCTTGTATTGATTAATGAATAAAGAAACTGCCTTGGCCTGATAAGGCAGAACTTAGGTAGGCAATGAAGACAGAACTTAATTCTGGGAGGAAGAAAACAGAGTGAGAGAGACACCATGGATCCACTGGACACAGACTCTGGGAATTTTACCTGGTAAGCCACTGCCACGTGGCAATATACAGATTAATAGAAATGGGTTAAATCAAATGTGAGAGTTTGCAAATAAGAGACTAAAGCTAATGGGCCAAGCAATGATTAATTAATACAATTTCTATGTGGTTATTTTGGGGCTAAGCTAGCCAGGCTGCCAGGATGAACAATCAGGCCAACTCATTCCTGTTCCTGGTTTATATAGAGGTCTGTGATCTGTGGGTTCCCCCTAAATAAAGAACCCCTTTATTGAGTTCGGAGGTAATGTAGAATTATTTTATTTGCATTCTCCCTCAAGGCAGACCATTATAGAAAACTATAACTAATCAATATACAAAGTTGTGGAAAACCTCCCATACCTACAGTTCAGGGAATATTACAGAAGAGAAGGTGGAAGGATTTGTTAAGAGCCCAAATATCAGAGAGTTTGCTGTAAGACTATTTCTCCTACTAATACTAAAACTTGCACCCATAAAGTATCATCTATATGACTGCAAAAGCATGAGCTGAACATGGATGAGAACAATAGGCATGCTAAAGTACCTAGGAGGCAAATCCAAGACAGACTTCCCCTAGGAAAAGAAATACAGGCAACTAGGGAATGTTGAAAGTGTCAGAAATATAATCTTCCCCAGGGAAAAGTACACCAATTGGTTATCTAAAACCAAATGGTCAGCTCTAAAAAATATACATACAAGTAACACTGTACAGACTAAGCAGGTTATATTTAGTAATATATGTATATACAAATAAAATGTGTATGTGCTAATAATAAAATAAAAATTATGTTAATTTATGTAAACATTTTTCTGAGGATTTATATTCAAATAAGCTTTTTATCAGAAAACTGATTAAATAAGGATCCCAAGATGTCAAAATGTGGGTAGTTGTTATGATGGTTAATCTGCATTGTCAAGTTGACCCAATTTAGAATTACTAAGAAAATTGCTAAGATGCTGCTTTGGATGTGTTTGTTAGGGTGCTTCTAGGAAAGGTTAACCAAAAGGTAAGGATTCACTCTTGACAATTTCCATGGGCTAAGGGACCTAGATGGAATACACAAGAGAAAAGTAGCCCTCCCCCTCTTTCAACTTCCTTAACCATGTCTCCCCTGCTAAGATCAGCTCTGAATCTGTTAGCCAAAACGAATATTTTCCCCCTAAATTGTTTCTGTCAAGTATTTTGGCCATTAAGTGACAAAATTTAACTATTACAGTTTCATCTTAAATTATTTCTGCCAGTTATTGTGGCCACACTGATACAAAATTCAGCTATTACTGCTTCCTTTTGTTACCCAAACTGTCTCCATTAAATTGTGCAAGAATGTGTTGAGTAATTTCCTTTGTGTGAATGCCATGATTATCACTGCCACTCGATGGCCTCCTTAATGTGCATTTATACACATTAACTTAATATGCCCTTCAAACTATGAAAGAGCAATTATTATCTCATTTTAAATATAAGGAATTCAATTTTAATGATATTTCATTACATACATTAGTAGGCATATTGAATATATTTAATCCTTGCTCAATTTAGTTCACCTTTACAACTATTAATATCCTGTTTTGTGGAGAAATCAAGTCTTATTTGAACCCAATTTACCCCAGAACTTTTAAGAATAAGAAGACAAGGATAAAATAAAATAAATATGAATATGTATATATTCATGAAGAGAAATTATCTAAGTTTGAAAATTTAGGAGTCTCTTTAAGGCTATTAATTTGCAGTATTTATGTGTAAATGAATCCTGAATGCTTCCATTACATGATAAAAATGCAACATATCCATTTTTAAATAAAATGAATGAGGTCAAAGTATTATAAACCAATATTTTTACTTGTTTAAACAAATCAAATTTTTACCTTTGATATTTATTTTCCACATATGCAGTTATTATTGTTACTTTATTCAAAAAAATTTCTAAAGTCAATAGTATTAAGGTTACATATGCAGTTTCATTTTGGTGTGTGTGTGCGTATGTTCAAGTGTGTCATGTGGTAGGAATGTGTGATTGTATCACTCCTATGCAAGCATTTTCATTAGAGATAACATATAGAACCCTTTGGGAACTAGTACTTCACTCTATGAATCTACAGATAGAGACAATATGTTAGGAATTAAGGATGTAGTTATTCTTACTTTAACATTCTTGCATAGATAGAGGAATTACAATCACACATTACAATACTTTGACCTCATTAATTTTATGTAAATATGGATATCTTGCATTTTTAGCATGTAACTGTAGTAAGGAGGGTGCTTATTCATTCCTGGCAGCTTAGGCCTGAAATAATCACACAGAAAGTGTATTATTTAAATCACTGCTTTGCCCCTTAGCTCTAGTTTCTTATTGACTAATTCTTATATATGAATTTAACCCATTTCTATTAATCTGTGTATCACCACATGTCTATGGCTTTCCAGCTAAAGTTCCAGCATCTGTCTCTGGCAGGGCAACATGGCATCTCTCTGGTTCTTCCTCCTTTCTCCCAGAATTCTGTTTAGTTTTATCCACCTTGCTCTTTCTGCCCTGCTCTGCTATGGGCTCAAAGCAGTCCTTTATTATCCAATGGTATTCCCACATCATGTAACACTTATTAGTAAGGGTTCAAGAGATTTTCTAATGGGCTCGATAGGATTATTATAAAATTAATAGGCCTATAAAATAATCATCAAAGGTTATCACAATAAAAACAGTCTTAAGAATCCCCAAACTACTGATCAGGGGAAGTTAATTATTCAAATATATATATAATCATGTATGGGGGGTTGGAAAAACAAATGTTGATTTTTTTTTTCTGTAGGGTTTAGGTTCTTTAATTGCCACTGAAGCTCAGTCCATCCTCTCTCTAACTTCTATAGAAATGCTAGCATTGATTTAAGTGAGAAAAATTCTATAAACTATCACTGAAATTCATTTTTTATAAAAAAATAGTTCAATTTATGACTGTTTGTTTGTTGTCACTATTATTTACAAACATGTTTCAGAAAGAAACAAAATATTACTCTGGAAAAGATACCTGACATTCACATTTTAATAGCACTCCTATGGTGTGGGAGATCCTTCTGTCTATGTGTTGCTTTCATTGGTTAATGAATAAAGAATCTGCCTTGACCTGTTGATAGGGCAGAACATAGGTAGGCAGGGAAAACTGAAATGAATGCTGGGAGAAGGGAGGTGGAAAGAGAGATGCCATGGAGCCTCCACCAGAAATGGACATGCTGAAACTTTGCTGGTAGGCCAAGACCTCGTGGTGATATACAGATTAATAGAAATGGATTAAATTCGGGTGTAAGAGTTAGACAATAAGAAGCTAGAGCTAATGGGTCAAGCAGTGATTTAATACAGTTTCTGTGTTATTATTTTGGGTCTAAGCTATCAGGGCAGCTGGGAAGAACAAGCCTCCTCCCCTAACAAATTGGTACACCAACGTGGTGGACTAAATCCATGTAAAACCTGAGAAAGCTTAAAAATTAACTCTAGACACAAAAGAACAGAGTTAATCATGGTTTGCTAGTGGCATTTCTTGGATGGGCTATGTTTGCTAGAAGCAAGCAAAGGCATGACTCCTTTAAGAGAGGTTTTCCTGATTCAGACATAGCAGGAACAAAGCTGTACCATTTTAAAATGCTGGGTTTCAGGGCTATGGTTCCAGCACAACCCCTGGCTCTTGCAGGAGACACAGCATTTGGATGTGGAATGTAAGCATATTGCTGCAGCTTGCTTAATGTGACATGGAGTGGCTTTGTGCCTGAAATTAGGGCAGTTTGCATGACTCTCAGAGGCACAAGCTGCTCTGCCATGCTGGACTGAGTGGGGCAAACAGAAAGTATCGCATTTATCACAGTAATGGTGCAGCTTAAGTTTTAGACTGGGCAGCAAAGCAGGAAATGCCGTATTTCCCCTACCAATGGTGCAGGTTAAGTTTTAAGAAGCACTTAGCATTTTAAAAGCTCTTCAAGACAGTAAAGAATTACAGATAATGCAATAAGGACAGATTCAGACATAAAAGAACTCTAAGTGGGACACTGTGTTGAATAAATGTATGTAGGCTTGGAGAAAGAGAAGAAAAAGAGTACAGAGAGTTAAAAAAGAAGTAAATCGGTTTTTTAAAAGTTTTTAAAGAGACAACACATACAGTAATAGGTTAAAAGGAGAAAAGAAAAATAAGTCACACAAATATGGACTATATACAGAGAGTCTGGATTATGTATATTATAGTGTTCACTTTGAATTTTTTGACTGCAGAGAGACATATGATTCTGGGGACTGCTAAGATAACCCAACATATATATTGTAAAGGCATATTGAATTCAAAATTTGAGTCTAAATATATATTACTTTGGAAAACACGTTCTTCTTTTGTTTTCACAGAAAATGAGAACCTCCCAGACTGGTATGGTTGGATGGAATAAGACCTCCTGAAAGGTCACTATGAACACCCCCAAAATCTGAAAGACTTGATGATTAACAGCATCCCTAAACAGCAAGAAGCAGTTTGGATAAAACTACACCCATATTCCCAAATATTGTTTATAAATGTTTGTTCACATTTAATGGGGGATATGATATAGATATGAATAATTTGCATTGGTATATATATATATGGTATATATCTATATCTGCAATTAATTAATGTATTATAATTGTGTAGTTCATTTAAAAACATAATATATAATTAAGAAACATAAGTTAATAGATACTTATCTATAATAGTTAATCTTGTAGTCATGTTAATTAGATTTTCTAGATGTGTAGAGATATATTTCAGTTAGACAGGTATTCTTCAAATCACTCAGAGACCTTCAGAGTATGGAATTTAAAATTTTTTAATAACTTAGAACTTTTCATGACAATGAGACACATCTGCTCCTGGCAGCACAACCTACTTCAAGAGGAAGATGGGCATCAAAGAGACTTCTTATGGAGTTGGTTAGCCAATTGGGCAAGAAACTGCTCTTGCCTGAACTGCTTAACTGGACATGCAGAACCCACAGAGAATTGACTGCTGAACTTACCTAAAGGTGAGATGATCCTTTGGTGTTCCTGCTTCATGAAAGAGTCTGCTAGACATTCTGCAAGACACAGAAAAAATGTGATATACAAACAGCCAGTATAGGTGGAACTGTCTTTGAAATTTTCTGCTTTGTTGAAAAGTCTGCTGGATAGTAGGGGTCAGTAGGTCAAAGAAGAACACCCAAACAATACAGAAGAATGTTCAGTGACTGGCCAGGAAGCGAGAAGTCTCTGTCAATTCTAGAATTCAGGAAATTGCTGACAATGCACTTTCTGTTTACTTAGGTAATATTAAATCCTTCTTGAGTATTTGATGGAGTTGAAGAATAGTTATTATTATAGTTTTCCTTAGTTATGATAAAAGATAAAGTAGATATAAATATTGTAATTGTATTTCCTGCTTGATACCTGTTTTGTTATATGTAATTTTACATGTTAAAACCTTCCTTTTTTTATTTAAACAGAAAAGCAGAAATGGTGTGAAAGGTCCTACTGTCTATGTGTTGCTTTTATTGGTTAATGAATAAAGAAACTGCCTTTTCCTGTTAATAAGGCAGAGCTTAGGTAGGTGGGGAAAACTGGACTGAATGCTGGGAGAAGCAAGGTGGAGAGATGCCATGGAGTCACCCCCGGAGATAGACATACTGAAACTTGCTGGTAGGCCATGACCTCGTGGTGATAAACAGATCAATAGAAATGGATTAAATTCATATGTAAGAGTTAGCCAATAAGAAGCTAGAACTAATGGGCCAAGCAGTGATTTAATTAATACAGTTTCTGTGAGATTATTTCAGGTGTAAGCTATCTGGGTGGCTGGGAAGAACACCCCTATAATAGTCCAATTCCAATAGTCTAGAAATTACATGTTTGGAATCATTTGTTGACTTGAGAATTTCTCTATTTGAGCTACTATACAGTAGAATACTTTTTAATATATGTTCTAATGTAGAGATAACCTCCTTCCATGAGTAAGACATGTTTGCTCTCTCCGAAGTAATATATCATCAATGATTCTAAAATGGGCTTAGGATTTACATTTTCCATATAACCATTTAGCTCTGTTGTCTACTTTTCTTCTTTTCAAAGTCTGTATTAAAGTAAACATTGCTCTATTAAGTTTGGTATAGTATCATGTCTTTAATGCACTTATGTAGACAGAGGCTGCTTATTCATTTTCTGACTGACCAGACCCAAAATAATCACAGAAACTATATTAATTAAAACACTGCTTGTCCTATTAGCTTACATATATTTTTGGCTAACTTATATTTTAAATTAACCTATTTCTATTACTTTATATTTTACCATGAGGCTTTTGGTTTACCGGCAAGGTTCCAGGGGCATATCTGCCTCTTTTGGCAGCTACATGGTGTCCCTCTGACTGTGCCTACTCTCTCCTCCTCTATCTGCTTAGAATTACTCCCTTGCTCTATTCTGCACCGCAATAAACCCAAAGTAGATTTTTTATTTGCAGCACACAGAGAAGTCCACATCTTACTTACAAAAATGCATGCCTTATAATCTGGTTTCTCTTCAGATCATATAAATCATTTGACTTTTACAAAAGTGTGTGCTTTAAAATATACTACCTAAAAGTGAATCATACACATCAGCTGATTTCTTAGTTCTCTAAACTACACTAATTTCATAACTTTAACTTGTTGTCATTTTTAACACTTGTATTTTTTTTAATTTTTTTCCATTTAAAATTTACACTTCCTCCCCTCCTCCCATTACCCTCCTGCTCTCCCACTTACCCTCCTCCCTCCCCCTCCCTCCTTAAGAGAGGGCTGGGAACCCTGCCCTGTGGGAAGTCCAAGGCCCTCCCCCCCTACATCCAGGCCTAGGAAGCTTTGCATCCAAATAGACTAGGGTCCCAAAAAGCCAGTACTGCAGTAGAAACAAGTCCCAGTGTGTTTATCAATGGCTTCTCAGTCAGCTTCCATTGTCAGGCACATTCAGAGAGTCCGGTTTGATCACATGCTCGTTCAGTCCTGGTCCAGTTGGATTTGGTGAGCTCCCATTAGAATAGGCACACTGTCTCAGTGGGTGGACCAATACTTTCACGGTCCTGACTTTTTTGTTCATCTTCTCCCTCCTTCTGCTCTTCAACTGGACCTTGGGAGCTCAGTCCGTTGCTCTGATGAGGGTCTCTGTCTCTATCTATCTGTCACCAGACAAAGATTCTATGGTGATATTCGAGATAATCACCAGTGTGATAGTGGGGCAAGGCCAGTTGAGGAGAGGGTTCCTGAACAGTTGTATTTATTTTAATTTTGATATTTTTGCAATGTTGCCTGTTTCCCTGTGCACATTGACTACCTCCATCCTTATCATGTCAGCCCCTTACCTTTTTAATAAGAATACATATTCACGTGAATCATGTCTTCAGTAAGTTTGAAAAATAATGCCGTGTCTCCATTTCTTGGAATGTTCCATAAATACTTGGAAATAGCTAAAACAAAGCTTACAATTTCTGTTCCTATGTTCTCCAAGATGGTGAATGTTAGCACTGAAAACTCATTAACTCAGACAAATCGAGAGGCTGTTACAGAGGACTTCTTTCATTGTCACTTTATACAAACTCCTATCATACAAGCTGTTCAATAAACTACATTTCTTTGTAATTCAAATAATGCATCTTAAATCTGTTACATATCTTTAAATTTTTTCAATTCCTAATGCAGTTCTTTTATATATACCTTCCACAAAACATGAGGCAATCTCCAGACCCACAGCTGGCAGACATTCTTTCTGTATGAGCCACCTCTCTTGAGTAGGACACTTTTTTTTTCATTCTCCCCTTCTGTAGATAGAAGTTTATGTCTCACCTGCTCCTAAAACCATTCAGTTCCAAATATACACACAAGCGCTTACATTAATTATAAACTGTTTGACCTATTGTTCAGGCTTATTACTAACTCTTACTACTTAAATTATCCAGTAATTCTAATCTATGTTTAACCATATAGCTTGTTTCTTTTTCTCATTGAGGCATTCTCAACTTGTTCCCTCTGTTTCTAGGTGGTCACTGTGTCACTGCCTTTCCTCTTTCCAGAATTTCTTAGTCTGGTTGACCCACCTATACTTTATGCCTGGCTACTGGCCCACCAGTGTTTTATTAAATGAATGCAAGTAAAAAATCTTTACAGTGTACAAGAGCATAATCCCACAGCATTTTTCCCTGTTTTCCTTTTCTAGACAAGAACTCTGAATATAATCTGCATTGTTTAGATTTTTTTCTTGATCTGTTATCCATACCATTTTTTTTGTAACCAACAGATTTTATTCTATATTTCTAGTCATTGTTCTAAATGGAAGCCATGGGTTATGAGATTAGAAAACCCTACTGTGTAATCTCTTCAAGGCATTACTGAATCTCTATTCCTGAGGCTATAGATGAAGGGGTTGAGCATAGGGCTTACTGCAGTATATATCAGTGAGGTCACTGCATTCTTTCGTGGAGAATGTGACATAGCTGAGCCAAGGTACACACCAATCCCAGTTCCATAAAATAAACAAACTACTAACAGGTGAGAACCACAAGTGGAGAAGGCTTTATATTTCCCACTTGAGGAGGGGATTTTCAGAATAGAGAAAAAAAATGCCAATACTCCAAACACAGACAAACATCTATAATCCATCTTTTGGACATGTGGGCATTGTTTTCTAAGCAACTTCCTGCTGATTGGGAGCACTGATAATCTTGTGAAGACACACAAAAAATTAGGATTATGATAAAATACTGACTGGAGTATTCTGTGAGGCTGGATCATAGCAACCAGCAGTCTTGAGACTGTTCTAGATGTAGTACTCAGAGGATTCTGCAACAGAGGCACTCTGAGACAGTGGATCATCTGAATCATATGCTGCTATCAGAGATTTTTCAGGGGATTTTTCTCAATCAAACCTGATGTTTCTTAACCCAGAATGAATTCACAGCATTTTATTTCCTTGGCAATAAAAGCAGAACCTGTCTTCCAAAGTAACATATATTTTGACTTAAAATTTGAAGTCAAGATATTTTTAAAATACACAGGTTGGTTTAATCCACTAGCATTTATAATCAAATGTTTTTTTAGCAGCTGTTGTTCCTTCCTCAACAGTCAAAGAATTCAAACACAGAACAATAACATTCAGTATCCAGATTCTCTGTGTATTTTCCATTTTTATGTGGCACTTTTTACTCTATTTCTTTTATTTTTCATTTCTAATTTTTGATTTTTGAGACATAGTTTCTCTGTGTATCTTTGTCCTGAAACTCACTCTGTTGAGCAAGCTGGCACAGAGATATGCCTGACTCTGCATCTGGAGTGCTTGGATTAAAAATTTGCACCTGCACCACCTGTCTACTCTATATCTTTTTTATGGGCTGTCTCTATCCTTTTTCTTTTTTTCCCATACCTACCTGTATTTTAAAGCACACTGTAAAATAATTATAGTTTCTTTGCTTCTGAATCTGTCTTTACTGTATATCTCTATCTTTTTCTGAACAACATGATTCTTTAATCTGCTAAATGGCATGGCTGGCATTAAAGCTATAGCTTTGGTGACTGGTTCCACTTATTTACTGGCTTTCTGAGAGTCCAGCTTCATGTAGGAAGTATTGGCAAGAACCACATTTATTGCCACAACTCTGTGGAGTTTTTAGGCTCACCCACCATGGAGAAGCCTGGCACTGACTACTTACAAACACCAATTAAGGGTTTTGTGGATGGGCTTCTTAAAAAAGCTGCCATGTAGTTTTAGCTGCAAAGGCTCAGTCAGAAAGCCTTTCTTAAAGGAGCTGCACCTCTGCTTACCAGCAGCAAACAGAGTCTATTGGAAAAAAGATAGTTATGAAAAAGCTGTTCTTGACTCTGTTCTTGTCTGTCTAAAATTCTTGTTTTTAAAGTTTTCTCTGACTTTATGTGGAAATTCTTGCCAAACTTTTGGGCATCACCTTTCACCCAACAATATTCCAGAATCTGCAAAACACAAAATCTTGTTTCCAGGTCTCTGGCTAGGAATCTTCTTCATTCTAAAGCCCCCTTCGCCTGGATGAGCTCCAGACCTGTGATTTGAGCAACACTTTTCCATGATTGAATTAATTCATCTACCAACTTTACGTGAATAAGCACATGCTTACTGCCCCAATTTAATGTATCACAACATATATACAACATTAAATGAAGTCCATATTTACACGTAAATCATAGAAACAAAAATCATGAGTCAACAAAACAAAATGCCTCCCATCAAACCTTTTATCCTCTAAAGGTATTCTCTAGTAATAACTACCCAAAGAAACCCCAGGACATAAAATTAAAAAAAAATCTATCAAAGAATTTGTAAAAGGTATGACTCTAATAGATAGGTCATCTGGAGAAAAAAATGAGTTATCCAGCATAAAAAGCGAAAAACCTCAGAATTAAATGACATTTTATATCAATTCTACAAAACAGATATCTATATACTATTCCATACAAACACCAAGGAATATGCATTCTAGTTAGCAGCATGTGGAAGCTGTCCTAGAGTAGACTGCAGGCTGCAAGAGAAAGTAAGCTTTAACAAATGTAAAAGAATTGAAATGATCCCATACATCTTATCTCAAAATTATACAATAAAACTCAAAATTGATAGTTAAAAAAAGCTAGTGTGCAAACTCATGGAAATTAACATTTACTAAATAATTAATGGGTCAGAGAAGAAATCGAGAATTTTTTTTACTGTTTTTATTGAGCTCTGCATATTTCTCAGTGCTCCTTTCTCCCCATCACCTTCTATCCTTTCTCATGCCCTCATGCTTCCAATTTACTCAGGAGATCTTGTCTTTTTTTCCTTCTTATGTAGATTCATAAGTCAAGAAAATTTAAATCAAAACAAGAAAACAAAATGAAACAGAATGCAGTTTAATGTACTATAAAGAGATACAAATTTAAATATTGGAATTTTGAAGTTTTAATGTTTTTTATTTACTAGATCAATGTCTGTTCTGCAGAGTGGTGGTTATTTTGTTATTCTACACCCACAAGCTTATGGATATTCTATTTCTAAAAATTATACTACTTTTATTTCTTGCATCAACTATTATTTCACTTTGAGTAGTTTAGATTTCAGGTCTCAAAAAGTCTGTTCCTTTGGGGCAATACTGCTCAGGTTCCTGAAATATGATTTGCTTCTCTCCTCTACACTTCATTTCCTTTCATATTTCATACAAAGAATCATTGATCTGTTTGAGTTACATACTATTTATCCATGTGACTCTCTCTAATAGTTTATGAAATAAGCCTTGTGAAACAAATATTGATTGTAATTTATTTTATGAAAAGTTCAGTGTTTAACATAGTGTTTGATATATGGTAGGGAATCAGAATATCTATATGAAACAATAGTATAGCTACTTTTTATAGTTTTAATGTAAATAACAATATTAAATATAAAAGTACCTTTACAATTAAAACCCACTACACAAATGTAAGCATTACTTACAGTCATATATTTGGTAGGATTTTAAATAACAAACCAAATTTGTTTTCAGGAATGTTTTGTATTTCTGATTAGAGTAAAATTTCTATGAGCGCATTTCAAAAGTGTCAGTGCCTGCAGCTGCCAGAAACTGTCTTTTTAAAAAGTAATCACCACAGAAAATGTGTGTTTTCTCATAATACAGACTGTTTTATGCTTATTTACAGTCTGTTTCAAATTTTGTATGAGATAAGGAAAATGCAGTCTGGCAAAAGTTTTTACAGCATTCTAATTAGTTTTTTTCATTTTGATAGGCTCTATAACCTCAAAAAGCTTTCAAATACGTTAGTAAAATTGTAATAAGACATAACAGAAACTAAGACACAAGTTCAGGCTGGGCAATTAAACTATAGTCAGTTGTTTGTAAAAATAAAATTGATATTAAATGGTTAAGATTCATTTTCAGACAACCATCATTACATAAATGTTTTCTTGTTTTCACAAATGCAGTAGTAGACTATCTTTGTTAGAGTTTTTATTGCTATGAAGAAATAACAGGACCACAGCAACTCTTAGAAAAAACACATTTAATTAGGGCTTACCTACAGTTTCATAGACTGAGTCAATTATCATTATGGTGGGGAGCATGGTGTTATGCAGGAAGACATGGTACTGTAGAGGTAGCTAAGAGTACTACATCTTGTATACTACAGGAAGTTGACTGAGACACTAGACAGTACCCTTAGCATAGGAAATCTCAAAGTCCACCCCCATAGTGACAGATTTCCTCCAAAAAGACCACATTTACTTCAACAAATCCACACACCCAATCATCCCAATTACATTCAAACTAGTGAAATAACTTAAGAGTATAGTAAAAATTCTAAAGATCTCACTTTCAGAAACCATTATCGAATTCTTCCTTTTCATTTAGATCTCATTGATTGTGGGGAGGAATGTTGACTCAGTTTCTCTAAACATTTCTGTTGACAAAAAGGATGACTAAGAAATGAAGGTTATGACAAAAAAAATTTAGGCACTATGGCATAAAAACTTAATGGAGGTAATGAACCAAATGGACTTAACAGACATCTATAGAACATTCCACCCAAATAGGAAAGAATATACCTTCTTCTCTGTGGCTCATCGAACCTTTTCAAAAATTGACCACATACTCGGTAACAAAGCAAACTTCCATAGTTACAAAAAAATATTAGTAACCACCTGTGTCTTATCAGATCACCAAGGATTAAAGTTAGAATTCAACAACAATGTTACCCCCAGAAAGCCTACAAAATCATGGAAACTTAACAGTCAACTAGTGAACCACACCTGGGTCAAGATTCATTTTCAGAAATAAAGAAACTAAAGAAATAAAGAAATTAAAGTCTCTCTTGAATTTAATGAAAACAAAGACACAACATATTCAAACCTATGGGACATTATAAAAGCAGTGCTAAGAGGAAAGTTCATAGCACTAAGTGCCCACTTAAAGAAAACAGAGAGCTAACATCAAATTAAATGGAGAGAAACTCAAGGCATCCCACTAAATTCAGGAACATGACAAGGCTGTCCACTCTCTCCTTATCTCTTCAATATAGTGCTTGAAGTTCTAGCAATAGCAATAAGACAACATAAGAGGATCAAGGGGATTCGAATTGGAAAGGAAGAAGTTATTTTTTTGTTATTTGCAGATGATAAGATAGTGTACATAAGCGACCCCAAAAACTCCACCAAAGAACTCCTGCAGCTGATAAACTCCTTCAGTAATATGGGAGGATACAAGATCAACTCCAAAAAAATCAGTTGCCCTCCTATACACAAAGGGTAAGGAAGCAGAGAGGGAAAGCAGAGAATTATCACCTTTCATGATAGCCACAAATAGCATAAAATATCTTGGGGTAACTCTAACCAAGGATGTGAAGGATTTATTTGACAAGAACTTTAAGTCTTTGAAGAAAGAAATTGAAGAGGATACCAGAAAATGGAAGGATCTCCCTTACTCTTGGATTGAGAGGATCAACATAGTAAAAATGGCAAATCTACCAAAAGAAATCTATAGATTCAATGAAATCCCCATCAAGGTCTCACAAAATCCTTCACAGACCTTGAGAGGACAATAATCAACTTTATATGAAAAAACAAGAAACCCAGGATAGCCAAAACAATCTTATAGAATAAAGGAACTTCTGGAGGAATTACCATCCCTGACTTCAATCTCTATTACAGAGCTACAGTATTGAAAACAGCTTGGTATTGGCATAAAAACAGAGAAGTCGAAAAATGGAATTGAATAGAAGACCCAGATCTTAACCCACAAACCTATGAACAGCTGATTTCTGATAAGGAGCCAAAAGTACACAATGGAAGAAAGAGGGCATCTTCAACAAACAGTGCTGGCATAACTGGATGTCAACTCGTAGAAGAATGAAAATAGATCCATATCTATCACCATGCACAAAACTCAATCCAAATGGATTAAAGACCTCAATATTAATCTGAACACACTGAGCCTGATAGAGAAGAAAGTGGGAAGTACTCTACAACATATGGGCACAGGAGACCACTTCCTACGTATAACCCCAGCAGTACAGACATTAATGGCAATATTGAATAAATGGGACGTCCTGAAGTTGAGCACCTTCTGTAAAGCAAAGGACACTGTCACTAAGATTCAAAGGCAGCCTACTGACTGGGAAACGATCTTTACCAACCCTGCAACTGACAAAGGTCTGATCTCTAAAATATATAAGGAACTCAAGAGACTAGACTTTAAAATGCTAATTAACCCATTTAAAACATGGGGCTCTGAACTGAACATAGAATTCTCAACAGAAGAAGTTCAAATGGCCAAAAGACACTTAAGGTAATGATCAACCTCATTAGCTATCAGGGAAATGGAAATCAAAACAACTTTGAGATACCATCTTATAATTATCAGATTGGCTAAAATAGAAAACACCATTGATAGCCTTTGCTGGAGAGGTTGTTTAGGGTAAGGGATACACTCATCCATTGCTGGTGGGAATACAAACTTGTGCAACCACTTTTGGAAAGCAGTGTAGCGTTTTCTCAGGAAATTTGGGATCAACCTACCCCAGGACCCAGTAATTCCACTATTAGGAATATACCCAAAGATGCCCTATCATATTACAAAAGCATTTGTTCAACAATGTTCTTAGCAGCATTATTTGTAATAGCCAGAACCTGGAAACAACCTATATGCCCTTCAGTGGAAGAATGGATGAAGAAAGTGTGGATATATACATATTAGAATACTACTCAGCGGTAAAAAACAATGACATCTTGAATTTTGCATGCAAATAGATGGAAATAGAAAGCACTATTCTGAGTGAGGTAACCCAGACCCAAAAAGATGAACATGGGATGTACTCACTCATAATTTGTTTCTAGCCATGAATATAGGACATCGAGCCTATAATTAGTGATCCTAGCGAAGCTAAATAAGAAGGTGAACCCAAAGGAAAACATATAGGTATCTTCCTGGATATTGGAAGTAGACAAGATTGCCGGGCAAAAATTGGGAACTTGGGGGTGGGGTGGGATGGGACTAAGTGGAGATGGGGAGAGAAATGTGTGAAGGGGAGGAGTAGGAGAGCTTGGGGAAATGGTATGGTTGGGATAAAGGAAGGGTGGATATGGGAGCAGGGAAGTATATATCTTAATTAAGGAAGCCATTTTAGGGTTGGCAAGAGACTTGACTCTAGAGGGGTTCCCAGTTGTCCAGGGAGATGTCCCCAGGTAGTTCCTTGGGCAGCTGAGGAGAAGGAGCCTGATATGGCCAGATCTTATAGCCATACTGATGAATATCTTGCATATCACCATAGAATCTTCATCTGGCGTTGGATGGAGATAGAGACAGAGCCCCACATTGAAGCACTGGACTGAGCTCCCAAGGTCCAAATGAGGAGCAGAAGGAGGGAGAACATGACCAAGGAAGTAAGGAAAGCGAGGGGTGCACCCACCACTGAGATGGTAGGGCTGATCTAATAAGAGCTCACCAAGGCCAGCTGGACTGTGACAGAGAAAGCATGGGATAAAACCCGATTCTCTGAACATGGTGGACAATGAATGCTGCTGAGAAGCCAAGGACAATGGCACTGGGTTTTGATGCTACTGCATGTACTGGCTTTTGTGGGGGAGGGGCTAGGCTGTTTGGATACTCACTTTCCTAGACCTGGATGGAGGGGAGAGGACCTTGGACTTCCCACAGGGCAGGGAACCCTTATTGCTCTTTGGACTGGAGAGGGAGGGGGAGGGGAGTGAAGGGAGGGGGAGGTACATTGGATGCAGGGAGGAGGCAGAAATTTTTAATAAAATAAAAAATGAAAAAACCTACTATTAAAATTGAGTAGAATAAATTCTACTAATCACTATTCTCAGGTATTGAATCCTGATGGAGGAGTGTCTATGTGTTAATTTCATTGGTTAATAAAGAAACTGCCGCGACCCTTTAATAGGACAAAAAGTTAGGTAGGAAGAACAAACAGAACAGGATGCTGGGTAGAAGACAATGAGGCAGAGGCTTCAGGCAGTAGCCATAAGCAGTCGCCATGCCTCTCCTCTCTGAGATGGATGCAGGTTAAGATCTCTCCTGATAAGTGACTACCTCGTGGTGCTACATGGATTACTAAATATAGGTTAATTAGCCAATAAGATACTGAAACTAATGGGTCAGACAATGTTTTAAAGAATACAGTTTCCATGTGATTATTTCGGATGTAAATCTAGCCGGGTGGCGGGATGTAGCCCCGTTGCCTCTTCTACAGAATCCCAGAGATTTTATGAAGACTAGTTAATGTTAATCTCTTCTTCCCTTGTGATGTATATAATATAGACTCTGATTCTGTTTTTTGGTGGTTAAAGTACCACACCTGAGCCCAGTTTAATTTTATATATGTTTGTATGTCTGACATTTCTTCATTATCTCCCCACCTCTAGCCAGAGTTCCAGTACTCAAGTTTTGCAGATTGTGGTAGTTAATACTAAAAATTATACCTTTGAAAACTATGCCTTATAATATTTTTATCATTATTTGGTGCTCTTAATTCAAAAATTATGTAGACAACAAAATGAGGAGTAACAAGCTAGACAATGATATTTGACTTTTATGTATTATCTATGAAGTTTCTTTTGCCAGTTTCCCTATGTAGCTTTAAGTTGAGTATTTAATTCTAAACTTATAGAACTACTTTGAAGTAGTTTTACTAGTAATAAATTCTAGTTTTTTATTACTTTGGAATATCTTAATCTCATCATTTCTGAAGAGAAATTTGGATGACAAAGAATTTTTTGGTAGAAATATATGATTACTAAAAATTTTACATATATTATTTTCATGCTTTTTTTTTCCGAGACAGGGTTTCCCTGTAGTTTCTAGAGCCTGTCCTGGAGCTAGCTCTTGTAGACCAGGCTGGCCTCGAACTCAGAGATCCGCCTGCCTCTGCCTCCCGAGTGCTGGGATTAAAGGCGTGCACCACCACCGCCAGGCCTTTTCATGCTTTCTTGATAATTTTCATTCTTTGCATTGCTGAAAATCTTGCAATTAGCTTTATCTAGGATCTGTTGTACATAACAAATCTCTTTCTCTTTTCAATTTTTCTCCCATTTGGAACCATGGAGTTTAAAAGTTTGACATTATAAAATACTGTTCTACGAAAAACCAAAAAAAAAAAAAAAAACACCGCACGCCTTTAATCCCAGCACTCGGGAGGCAGAGGCAGGCAGAGGCAGATCTCTGTGAGTTCGAGGCCAGCCTGGTCTACAAGAGTTAGTTCCAGGACAGGCTCTAAAAAAGCTGCAGAGAAACCCTGTCTCGAAAAACCAAAAAAAAAAAAAAAAATGCTGTTCTAATTGGAGTTAACTGGGTTTAATGAAATACAGATTTGTGATTTTCAACAGCTTAAAGATGTACTTGATAGTGTCTCACAAGCTCTTCAGTTCTTTTTTCTTATTCTCCTATGTCTTAAGACATAAAATAGTCTAATTATAGTTTCTTCTCCTATCTCTGATCAAGTCCACTACTAAACTTTATGACAAATCTTTCATTTTAAGTGTTAGAATTTTAAAGTGTAGAGCATGCATTTTTTCTCATTGTAATTCCTATTGTTTTACTTGTATTCTCACCTTTTCATGCACTGTGCTACTGGTTTGCTTTAGCTAATCAATAATTTTTAAGGGATTTGATTTGATATTTGCCTGATTATTTCAACTCCTAAAGTATCTGAAGGAATTTTTGCTGCCTGTTATTTTGTTCCATTTGGAGGAATATAGTTTCTTGCTACCTTTTAAAAAATTCTTTGTAATTTCTTGTTGAAAAATAAGCTTTAGAACTAGAATGTGATAATTTTTGAATTGTTTGTTTTCAGGTTGGCTCTTGAGTCATTTACATTTAATCAATCTGTTTTCAAGTTTGAGTAGAATTCAGAATATTTTTCTTATAAACTATGCCTGGATACAGGCAAAAGGTGAAATATCAATGAAAACTTCACTCTTATATTTGCAATAGTTATGACTCATCTTTGGCATGCAGAAACTTTTCTTTTAAAGAACTAGATTTATTTTATTTTGTATGATTGTATGTTTCTAGAACAAACAGGGTTTTCTTTAAAAATATAATTGTTTATTTTAAGTTCTGGGGATTGAATCTAGGGTATTATAAATACAAGGGCACTTACCTGAGCTGTAGCTCTTGCTTAGACCCTTATAATCTCTCATCACACATTTTTTGTCTGTTTGATCCTGTTCATCTTCTATAGTTGCATGCCCTTCTCAGCCATTGTTTTAGACCCATGGGTAACAGAGTGTGGGGTTATTTCAAGAAATATGACAATTCTCCTTTCTGCCTATTTTCTTAATTTCACTATTTTTCCATCTTTGTTACAATGACTAGTTCCAAAATAAACATGGACACACAGGTATCTATATTGTAAAGTGCAAACTGATAATGATTATATTTGACTTTATGTAAATACCAGCTAAGTTAATTATCTCCTAACTTAATTGCTCCATTTTTGAACCATTCATTGTGGAATCATACGAAGACCTAACTCCCTCCATCGTAATAGTGCTTCCCATTTCTTTCTTGTTTTCAAACTAATTTCCTCTTTTTAGAATTTCCAGTTGTCTTATCAAATATACTGACAATGACAGTGATGAGTTAGGGTGGCTGTCATTGTGTAGCACAGTTTGGCAGAAAACAGAGAAGGGGTGCAGCCTGATTGAGAGCAGCTGCAGTGAGTTGTGTGTGTGTGTGTGTGTGTGTGTGTGTGTGTGTGTGTGTGGTAGCTGCAACAATAATAGAAGCCCAAGAAGGTATCAAGCAGTCTACCTAGTGTGGTAGTACTGTGAGAAGGGAGTCCAGGGGAAGCCTGCAACCCACAGGGAAAGGGAGCGAGCTGTTTGAAAAATGGACAGGGTATCCTGTAGAAGAAGTACGTGAGGTAGAAGCTGCATGAAGGCAGAGAAAACTGGTCATGGGTGGGTAAGTCCATCAGCATTTGCATCCCAGGTGCCTCTGGAGTTTTGGACCTGTGGAGTTTTGGTGGCAGGCATAGACTGCTGTAGAAAGACTGTAATAGGAACTCCCAGTACCACTCATAGGGCTTGGAGAATGAAATGAAAAGCCAGATGGTGGTATGGTGGCTCCTGTGGGTGAAAGTCCATTGGTTCGCAGCAGCTGAAAAGCCAGGGACAAGCAGTTATCTTGTGAATTTGTGCCCTGAGTTCGACACCAGGTAAAGACTTAACTAATTATTCTTTATTAATAAAATATCGGGAGTCGGATATCATGGTAAAAACCTGGAAGTTCAGAGAAACAGGAGGAGCAACCAACAATGTCTTCCTTCCTCTTCTGTTCCTCCAAAAAGGGCCAAGATCCTCTCTCAGCCCCTCCTTATGAATTCCTGTCTCCTATCTGTTTATAGCTCTCCAAACCATTACGGTTAACTTTGGTCAGCTACTGGTTAACTCTGCTCTCTGACTCTAAGCTAGCTTTTTTGTCCAGAACACATTTAAAACATCAGACAGCACATATTGCAAAGCATTGTTTCTCAAGAAAAATCTAAGATGTTTTCCTAGTAATTTTAGTCTCTCTAATCCTCACTCTCATGATTAATAGTTGAAAATACATACAAGTTTTGAAAGTTAGACAAGACATAGAAAGAGCCATCAGATAAGTGACAATGGTCCAAAGATAATGTATTGGTGTCCATGACAAATTAAGCGTCTGATGCCTTTCTTAAAGATCTTGCCATTGTTTATTGGATTATTAATCCTCCCAGTTTTCAAATGCAGTGGGTGAAATTCCTCCCCCACCCTTAAAGAGAATCAACATGGTTACCAATTCATTCTCCTCATCAATGTGTTCAGAATACAGGAATGAGTCTATAATTGTTGACTGAGTTTTCTGTCCCACCCACTCCTGCAGTCATTCAGTCCCAAAGAAACACATAGAGGCGTACATTAATTATAAACTGGTTGGTCTATTAGCACAGGCTTCTTATTTACTCTTTCTTACTTTGTACATTAACCGATTATTCTTTTCTGTGCTAGCCACATGGCTCAATACCTTATACCAGTAAGGCCCTCTCATCTTGCTTCCTCTTCGGCTGGGTGACAATGGCAGACTCACTCTTCCCTCTTCCTAGAATTCTCAGTTCCTATTGTCCTGCCTCTACTTCTTACCTGGTCGCCCTGCCTATACTTCCTGCTTGGCTACTGGCCAACCAGCATTTTATCCAACAAGTACAATAAACAAATATTTACAGGGTAAAACCACTGTCCCATAGCATATAAAAGTGACCATTACTATGAGTTTTAGTTACAATTTTTAATCATTTTTTTCAAACAATATATTCTGATCACCATTTTACCATCCTTCTCCATTTTCCATCTCTTTTTAGATCCTTACCACCTTCTCACCCATATAGCCCATGCCTTTTTTTGTCTCTATGTTCAGGAAGGGAAAACATCAAAATAAGACATTGGAGCAGTCAGTCATAAATAGGATTTATTTATCAAACCCCTCCCCCAGGGATCAATTATCTATGTGGAAAAGAAGGTGGAAATATTTTAAAAGCCAGAGGAGAGGGATGTATTACACCAAGGAAACAGCACTTTCCGGACACAACAGGCTTGAGGCAATATGAACTCACAGAGACTATGGCATCATGCACATGACCTGACCAGGTTAAAGCTATATAGGACTCCAGGACTGAAGAAATTTTAATTTTTGTATAATTTCATCTAATTCATAAAGAAGAAAGAATGAAATGAAAAGTTGTAAAGTTTTTTTGCTCTAAATTTCATCTATCATGTACAATTTCAAAGAAGTAAACAAATATAAAAATAAAGCAAAAGAACTAAGTATCAATACATACACTTGTCTTGGTGGGAGTTATTACTGGGAGTAATAGCATAAAAATGTATAAAAGTGCACATGCATGGTTCCACTTTCAAGTAAAGCTTTAACAAATTTTTAGTCAGATCACTAAGTCTTAAATGCTATGAATGTCATAGCACTCCCAAACAGAAGTTATTGACTATTTCTTCCTTTGAGAATTAGTTACATATTTTTCACTTACTTTAAGACCACTAATGCAACAGCCAAATTACAGCTACCTAGTCTTTTCTCAACATCTCTATTTAAAATCCAAAATGGCATGTGTCACACCACCATCTCAAAATGATTCATAAGAGGAAATGAAATTGTACCAGTTGTTCCTTTTGAGACAGGAAGAGATAAAATAAAAACATCAACACAAAAACTGACAGAATGTCAGCATGGAAGCAAAAATATTGTTTAGGTATGCAAGAAAGTCTTTGACCCTTCAGTGAAAAGGTCTCATTGGGAAATATATGAAAATCTTTTACAAAATTATCAAGGCAATCCTGTGACTAGAATGACATCCATTTATACACAGAAACACCAAAATGTAATCTCAAAATATTTACAAGAAATTAAATTAATGAAAATGCTTGGAGCAGTGACCAGTTTTATAGAAAATAAGGCAGAATTATCAAGAAAAACTAAATAAATATATACATTATATGTAAACATACATATGCCATATATAACTTATTCTATATTCCTCTTGATTTTATAAATCTCAATTCCTCAAATCCACTTCCATCAAAAAATTAAAAAAATAAAAATCAATTAACTAGAGAAGTAAATTTTAACTTCAGATTTTGAATATCAAACCTTTCAAATTGTCTATGTGGATAATTGAGAATAAAGAGAATTACGTAAGAAAGTTTATTCTTCACTGAGAGGTGGTGGAACACACCTTTAATCCCTGTACTCAGGAGGCAAAGGCAGGAAGATCTCCGTGAAATCAAGGCTAGCTTGGTCTACAAAGTGAGTTCCAGGACAGGCAGGATTGTTACACAGAGAAACCCTGTGTTTAAAAACAAACTAACAAAACGTTCATTCTTCACTATAAAGGCAATATTACATTGTTTTATAAGCTACTATAAAAAGATTTCAAAGGTTTCAAAGGTAGTCACTTTTGAAATCAGTTACAAACAAATGACTTCACTCTAGTTAATAGCAAGAATTTATCTTAATTTACAATATTTGCAGTAAGGGATACTATTGTAGAATGAATGTGGAATTTATATTACAAAATCTATGGTTTTAATTCTAATGATTTGCAATGTTCTATTAATGACAACAAATTCCTTGACTTCTTTCTTGAAATCCAGGAAATAACATAATCTCAGTTTTCTCACTGACAGATTTCTTTCCATATTTCAGAAATCTTGAATATTTCATCCTTTCTATCATTTATAGATTTAGTAAAGCTATAAATTAAGTTTAGTACAACATTAATATGGACAGAAGTCAGTAACCCGGTGGGCTATAGGTTGCCAACTCTACATGAGTAATACCAAATAACAGGTACCAAATTTTGACTATACTAATAAGAAATTCAATGGCCCCATCTCTGTTCATAAATGTGTCTTAATTGCAATTTCCTCATGAAAAAATAGCATTATGAGTATATCTATCTCAAAGAGTTGAATTAACTGAGAATATATGTATTGGTTGCTTAGAATGGTACCTATCTGATCAGTAAATGTTATTTGGTTATCAAATAATTCAGATTATATTCTATTATACAAATGTGTTTTTGATACAGTTGTCAATATCTTTGTATATAACAAAAGCTATACTTGCATCTCTTTTTGGAGTGCTCAGAAAACAAACATATATCATGTGTGACTAATTAGAATGTTTTTTTTTTGTTTTGTTTTTTTTTTTTTTTTTTTTTTTCTTTTTGAGACAGGGTTTCTCTGTAGCTTTGGAGCCTGTCCTGGAACTAGCTCTTGTAGACCAGGCTGGTCTCGAACTCACAAAGATCCACCTGCCTCTGCCTCCCGAGTGCTGGGATTAAAGGCGTGCGCCACAACCACCCGGCCCTAGAATGTTTTTAAAAATAAATTTACTTAGGGAAATAGCTTTATAAAAGTTTCTACTTCTTAGATAAAACAATATTTGCAAAATTCTTTTCTCCTTTAACTACTCCTCAAAGGATATACATCACTTCAATACTGTAGAATAAACCTATACTTAATAGAAGAAAGAGAAGAGCAATAATACAAGGAAAGCAGTCAAGACCATGATGGGGATAGCCACTGAAACAGCTTACCTGAGCTAGCCTGTCAGTGGGAGAAACAGCATAGGACCAAACAAGGTCCTTTCTATATGGGTGACAGTTGTATGACTGGGGCAGACAGTGGGGCCACTAACAGTGGGACCAGGATTTATCCCTACTACTTCTACTGGCTTTTTGGAGCCCATTCCTTCAGGATGGATACCTTACTCAACCTAGATATAGTAGAGAGGGCCTTAGACATTCCTGAAAGCAATGTTTCTTACCCTCTGAGGAGAGGATGTGGGTGGGGAGTAAGTGGAGGGAATCGAAAGAGGGGAGGGAGTAAGAACTTGGATTGATTTGTAATATGAGGAAGATGTTATTTTAATTAATTAATTAATTAATTAATTGAAAAATAAGTACAAGAAATTTCATTTAACCTATTAAGAATATATTAGACATATTTTGAGGACCTACAAAATTACATTGAAGCAAGTACTTGTGAACCTCATAAAGTAACTTCTAGGATTTCCCCACACCCAGATACTCTGTCTCCATTTTAACATTGGCAACTAGGAAGCTCAGATTGAAAATGACTTGCCCAAAGTCACATGTCTACTAAGTTGCAGAACCACCTTTTCTAATTCAACGACATTTACTTTGTCAAAATGGATTTTGTTGCAACTTCTACTTAAATATGGAACAGATCCTTGAGCTTAGTATGGACCAATAAGTAATTCTGATTCTGATACTTTGTGCTCCTTACTGCTACCACCGATAACACATTCAGTTGTTAGCATCTCTGTAAAGGGGAAATTAGTTATAGGTATTGAATTCCAAAAATCAGTTTCCTCAAACTCATCGTAACACCAATATCTCCCACAACTTTTACTTATAGGTTGTACTCTCTACATTATATTATAGATAATTTACACAGGAAAATTTGCATGGAAGAGTAAATTCTTCAAGTAAAACTATATATGCAGATGGTGACCCATTCTAATATCACCATGTTTTATCATAAAGGAAGTATTTTCCATATTTATAAGGTTAAAAATGAATATACTCCTTTGCTTGGTCTTGGAAATCTTTCTTCCTATTGAGTTGCCTTACTCAGTCATGATATGAGAGTTTTTGCCTTGTCTTATTATATATTGTTTTGTTCTGTTTGACTGTCATCTCTTGAAGACCTTCTCCTTTCTAAAAAGGAAACAAGGATGCTGGCAAAAGTAGGGGACTGGCAGGAGTTGAGGGAGGGTAAACTCTGGTCAGCATGTATTTTTGAGAGAAGAATCTATTTAAAATAAAAACAATAATAAAAAGAAAATGAATATTCTCATGTTTTATGTTGTTTTTCTGTTTTTAGCAGTCTTCTATACCCTTCATAGATTTCATTGCACTGATCTATGAAAATAAGGGAAGAGTACCAAAGAATATCTATTTTTTATCCATATATAAAAATGATAGAAGTGTCAATTAGGGTCGTACAGATTCAGTAGAAATAGTGGGTTTAGAAGGAAGGGCAGAGGTGATATGATAAGGAAACTTTAATATTTGTTGAATAAGTAGAAATCTATAAGACTTTTATAGGAAGTTAGTTTTATTCTGCAACATTTTTATAAACACTGTCCTATTTGGAGAATAAGTGAGAGTGGATATATCTGAGGACTTTGAATTTAGATGTTAACTAGCAAAAATCATTATGAAGGTACATTTGTAAGTTACATAGACAATTCTCAAAACAGGTCTACCTTTTACTTGGATGTGATGCATGTAGGACATCATTCAGAGGGAATTTGAAAAATGATATAAGATTTTAAATATTGCAAGTCCCTAGATAACTGTTCTCCTTTTTACTTTGGAGTAGTATTTAAGGACATAGGCATGAGTTAACAACATAGTGCTATTTTTTATGTTAAGGGATGGTATATGTATAATAATTCCAGTTTTCAAACGTGTTCATATTTATAACTGAGATTTTAAACTTACAGATGATAGGAAATAGTGAGAAATAAATGTAAGGTATAACTGCCATGCCATGAGAGGAAACTTAATAGTCAGTTTGAGTTTGTGAAGTTTTTTTGCCTCTTAAATTCACAATTCTATCCAGTAGGCAGATGTGATTGTGAGATGCAGTCAAGATAAGGAACTAGAACTCTGCCTTAATATTTTCTGTATTGGGATTACAAACATATCTCAGCCTAATCAAACATATCTCAGTGCTCCTTTATTGCAGAAACATGCTGGCTCTAATAATTTGAAATTTAGATAAGTGTTTGAATATTTTAAAGTATTGTTTTAATTTATACTGCCATGATTTATAAAATGTGTCATTACATAGTAACTATCCATTCATTTCCAGAATATACATGCATTGATATGTGTCAATGACTTGCATAATGCTAATTTTTAAAAAAATATTGTTTGATGTCCATTTCCTCTTGTTATTTTATATTTATTTGGTAACAAAATAGAATATAATTTCATTATTGTAAGCAAGCTAATAGGATATGGTAATAAGATTTTATAAATAATGGTTGTATTAAGTTAAAAATTATACCAAATAGATTTTATGATGAAATAGCATAATTATTTTACCAAAGGCTAATGCTCTCTTATTAAAACAAATTACTTTGAGGATTATAATTCAGTGACAATTAAATAACAATCAATGCAAAAATGTGTAACAGTGTGTATAAAACACATTTTACTAGCTATCTGTATGTTGCAAAGACTATTGGCTCAAGACAAATGTTTTATAAAACTGGAAATTAAAAAATTTCTACAATGAATATCCTAAGTTCTCTTTGTAATCAAATATTCATCATTAATGTATAGTTTGTTTAATTTTACTGTTGGTAATTATCCAATGCCTGTGATGCTCTGAAAGTTAACCTATGTGTTTATAAGTACTAGATTATAGAGGGGTTTGATAGAAGACACCACACTTTGCAGAAGAAAAAAGTATAGGAAGAAACTAGTAGTGGACAGCCAATGACCTTTTCACAAACTTTTAGAAAGGAAATTTTAAAAATTAATAAATTTTTAAAAAGGAATGATAGCTCCTCTGACATGGCAACTATTTAAATAAAATTTTGAAGGCTTCCCTCTACAGTAATTCATGTCATTGACTTGGAGCAAATACTGAATGTATTAGAAAAATATAAATGGTGCAGAAAGAATTTTAGGATCACCCTAAAAATGACAAGTGAAAAAGTTGTGTCTTTTTGGAAAGGCAGCATTAGCTGTCCTCTTTAAGGCTGAGTGGAGAAATAATTAAGTTACCCCAGTGGAAACATCACTCACTGGAAGGAAATAGTTCATAGGGAAAAACAAAAGCAATTATAGAGATGAGGACTTTCCAGTGACTAAGAAATGCCTATATCCTTGGCACAGATAAAAAATTTCCAAATAATCAGCCCATGCCAAGTTAAAAAAAAACATAATAATAACAGTAAATTTCTGATAAAGACGAAAATGGACATTTTGTCTGAGAAAATCAATTTGGACCAAATACAGCAACTGACCATGCGAAAAAACTTTTAAAAATATTCCAAGAGCTCCCATTTTAAGGCTGGAAAAAATAGAGGAATTCTGTTTTTATTGTTCTTAATAAAAATATATTCATGTTTATTAATACAAAAATATGAATTTAAACAGTTTACTTTCTACCAACTAAATTTTAATGCACACCAGTGGCAAGGATTGGGATGATTTTATATTTTGGTTTATCATATATACATATACATACATACATACATACATACATACATACATGGTTGCTCTGAAAAGCAAATTCAATTTTTTTGTGCATGGGGCCACTAATGAATGGTTATCCATATTTTAGTAGATGTCCCTTAACTCATGCTGGATTCAGTAGATTTGTAAACAAGAAAGAGCACACGAACTTATGAGGGAAAGGCGGTGGGGGGATAGAGAAAGAATTTTAGGGGAGGGAAAATCAAAATGTATTTTTCTTGATTCTTGTATTTAGTCACTAAATGTCTTTGTGACATGACAATTGTTCTTGATACATGTATACATTTTTGAACTTCATATGGCATTTCAGTTTTTCTAGAACTGCAACTGTATGTCTCTTGCTTTCTATCATGGTGTTTTTCTGATGATGTGGTGCACAGCATCTGTACACGCACACACACACACATGTATATAATCTGTAGTATACTACTTGTAATATATATGATATAATTGCCAGCTTGAAGAGGATGCTTAAAAATTCCTACACTAGCTCAGAATTGAGAAATAGATGGCTATTTATTTAGGGGTAGACTCACAAATCAAAATGCTCTGCTGGAACAGAGATCAGAAGCTAAATCCCACAGCCAGAAAAGAGACCAGATGCATGGTCTACATTGGCATAAATAATATAAGAGGCCACATCTCAGTGGCTGATAACTGCTGGCTGTAGGACTTCCTACAGCACCTCCCCATTTTGTTTAAATAAGAGAGTTCTAAGCCTAATACAAAATTATATGTAGTAAGAACAAATATATTCAATAATTATTCTATGCTAGCTAGTTTAAGTCTTGTATAATAAATAACTTGGCCAAGTCATAAAAGTAACTACAACTATCTAGTCTTTAACTACACCAAAGATCCAAGAAGGGAAGTAATATTACTTGAATAAGCAGGAAGTGTAATCAAGCAACTTCCAAAATGTGCAACAAGTGACAGAGACAACCTGGGAAATCAATCAAAGTCTCATTTGCAACATTGAAGCAAACAACTTTGGCTAAGGCCTAGAATAACTGACAGACCATTTTCAAAGACAGGAAAAATTTCAAAACAGGCTTACCCTGTCTTGCCAAGATTTGACAGTCCTGCTTATCCATTTCTGGATACCAAGTACCTTGTCAGCATGGGCACTTCTTTTCTCAAAGGCCAGTTTTGCCAAGAGGAAAACAAGCTCCAATTGGAGTGTCTTAGATGTTGAACATTCTCTCAGGAATAGATAGGTACTGTCAGGAGCAATTGTGTCTCATTTCAACAGAACCCTAAGTTATTTAAATGCCATATTCTACAGCTCTTTAAAGTGTTTGAAGATTACCTTTCTATGCAAAACATAATCTATATGTATCTAAAGAACCTGACTAGTCTAACTATAAATATGACAAACATAGATGACTACTGATCTATAATTCTTAATACCTATATAACTTAAAGACTAAGACTTCATATTAGAGTATTATACAATAAACAACTGTGCAACGAATGAGGACAATGACCTCAAAATGTAAACAATGTATATGTATCTTGACCAGAGGTAGAAATGTACATTGCAATATGATAAATATATCCTTAAATTTTATCAATATACACAAATGTTCTAAGCAGAGGTAGAAGCATGCATGCATACAGTATGACAAAATAATTTTCCCTTGGTATACAAATATGGTGGACGAAAATAGGAACATATTCAATGTAATTTAAGTTTTTATCAATATATAAGAACCTATACCAATGTAAACTGCCTATAAATAATAGCTCACAAGTATTCACTCTATTACTCACTATTATACTCTATTATCACATCCAGTTTTCTAATTTATTTTTCAAAGAGATCCCTGAGCATACAAAATTTCCCCCAATCCCCAACCCAATTATAATCAACCCCTAAATAATGTCCTTAATTCTGAGAACAAACTTTTTTGGGATAGAGGATGTCATCTTCTAGAATTACTTCCAGCTGTAATGGGGGTGATGTTCTTTCTATAGGATCCTGTGAAAGTAAAATGATGGTTAAGTTCCAAGATTACTGTCTGGTATAAATGCAAATATTCTCTGAGTATTTGGTAGGGTTTTTCTGAGGTTCCTATTTGGAGTTCTGGCCAGAACGTAAAAAAGTACACCATGTTCAGCTAACCAAGTTGCAACCATATTAAGCAGCTGGTACCCAAAGACAGGTCTTATAGTAGCACCATCAGCATCATGACATCATAACAACCAGGTGGAATTGTTGTTGTGGGGTCACATCTTCTTCCTGGAAACTTCAAGGATTACTGCTGGAAAATTCATTGTTCCTTGTAGAAAACTTAAACATTACTCAGACATATACAGACACATATATTCAATAAAATATACAATAGAGACAAAAATAGATATGAAGAAAGGTAATTTTTTTTCTAAATTCTTTTTTCTTTCTGTCCCATACCAAGGAGCTCTTGATGTGAGACAGAAAACTCTGAATTTTTCTTTGAACAACATGCTTGGATGTAGAGGACAGAGCTGTTGTCCAACTCCAAAACCATCTCTCTCTCTCTCTCTCTCTCTCTCTCTCTGTCTGTCTCTCTCTCTCTCTCTCTCTCTATATATATATGTGTGTGTGTGTGTGTGTGTGTGTGTGTGTGTGTGTGTGTGTGTGTGTGTGTTTATCAACTGTCCTTAAAAGGCATATTCCTTTTTCTTGATAATCCTTAGTGGATAGTTATTTTTCCATCTGTCACTATTCAAACATCCAGAGTTTCTTGAATTTTTGAAGATGAGTATTTTCCTGCAAAGAAAAGCACAGAATCCTGACCCAATCCTTATGAGGTTTCCTTACAATCTGTATGGTTGTCACCATTGTGGATGAGCTGACATTTCTCTTTTTCAAGAGGCTTCTCCTTTTCAAACTGAATCTTTATGAATTTTGACAGTATCCGTAGTTTTTCTTCTCCTGTGGAAACAAGAGCAAAACCCCTTACCCAACAACGTAGCACATCTCCTGGCTTCTATTTTAAGGTCAACACATTATTCAAATAAGCCAGCTGATTTAATTCAAAAGACTTTTCTATTGTCCAATGTCTCTCTGCTGCTGTTGTCCCTTTCTCATTAGCATTAAGAAAATTTAAGGTTAATAAAGCACTATGTAATCTATTTTGGGGGGTATTTTCCACACCTTTCTGTTTGTTTAACATATCCTTTATAGTTAAATTTGATCTTTCTATAACTGCCTGACATGTAGGATTGTGTGGTATACCTGTAATATGCTTTATAATATAATAAGCAAAAAACTGTTTCATTTTCTTAGAGACATATCCTGGACCATTATCTGTCTTTATTTGTGCAGGTATACCAATGATGACCATAACTTCTAATAAATGTATGATTATTGAATCAGCCTTTTCTGAGATAAAAGCAGTTGTCCACTAATTACCTGAATAAGTATCAATGTGTGGTGTACATATTTTAATTTTCTGCAAAGTGAAACACATCCATCTGTCAGATTTCATGCCTTTGAGTACCCTTTGGGCTACTTCCTGCAGGTAGCAGTGTTTGGTTATAGAAAGAGCAAGTAGGGCATCTCTTTATAATCTCCTTAGCTTGTTGCCATGTAATAGAAAATTCTTTCTTTAACTTTGCTATTGACATGATATTTTTTATGAAATTCTGAAGCCTGCAACATGTTTCCAATCAATAATTTATCAATTTCTGAATTACCTTGTACTAGCAGACCTGGCAGTCCTGTATAGGATCGGATATGTTTTGTGTATATAGGGCAAAGCTTATTCCTGATTATGTCTTTAACCTGGATAAATAATGAAGTCAATTCTGTATCATCTGGGATAAATTAGTGCTAAGTTTCAAATTTCAAGATAACACTTTCTGCATATTATGAATCAGTAACTATACTAAGAGGTTCTTTAAAATCCCATAGCATCATGAGAATATCATACAATTTTGCCTTATAGACAGAATTATAAAGGCTTTGTTCCCCATTGCTTGATTCTTCTGATTTGTATCCTGCCTTCCCTGATTGATTTGCATCAGTATAAAGTGTTTTGGCTCCAGTTATTGGAGCATCACATACAATTCAGGGAAGTATCCAAGAAGTTCTCTTTATAAGGCTAAGTCTATGTTTTGGGGATAATCGCTTTTAATTTCTCCTCAAAACTTAGCACAAGCTCTTTGCCATAGTTCATTGTCTTCCCATAACTTTTTTATTTCATCAGTCATGAAAGGCACTATAACCACTGCTAAGTATATACCTGCTAATTGAAAAAGTCTCAGTTATTTCTTATAATTAATTCAGAATATTTTTCCACATAAGTTTTTATTTTTTTACTTTGCTTATGTGGTAAAATTATTCATTCTAAGATAATATCATCCCTCCTGTAATTTCTCTTCAACAATTGTTAATTCATTTTCTGCTTCAGCTGTTATTTCTCTAGAAATATTCAAGTCTTTATCACTATCTAAGAATTTGTTTAAATGAGTTACTAGATCAGATGTTATCCCAAAAGCTGGTTGTAGAAGAAAAATGTCTCCTAACAATCTTTGAAAGTTAAAAACTTTAAGAGTCCGCAACTGGTCTCTCCTAATTTGTGTCTTTTGTGTTCTAATTTTTGGCAAACATTTTATAACCTAGGTAATTGACAGAATCTACTCTCTATATATTTTCAGGGCAATTCGTAATCCCCATTTTTGCAAAACTTTCTTTACTTCTTCAAACATTCTTTCTAAGGTATCTATGTTTGTATCAGATAGTTTGCCAGAACATACATTTTCAATTTCGTATTAGAATTTTTACTTATCTCTCATATTTATGCTATCATCTATAACAGTATGTGTTTTTTTTTTTTACAGAAAGCTCTGAATTTTTTTTTAGTTTTCCTGGTGAGACATGTCCTCCACAGTTACTTGGAATGACTGGGCCACTTTTGGCTTGGGTGTCTGTGTAAGGCCCCTCAAGGAGTTTACTGATGGTATCAGTTTGCGTTGTCTGTCTTTCGTTGATCTGCATTTTTTGGTCCAATGTTGGCCTTTGCCACATCTTCTACACATACCTGAAGTCTGATTCCTTTTATTCTTGCTATTCCCAGAGGAGATATTATTCCTAGGAATTCCTTGTCTACAATCCCTTCTCAGATGTCCTGTTCTACCACAACTAAAACATTTGGCATTTTGATGTCTCTTCATTCATTTGGAAATTGTTTCTCCTACCCAAGATACAGTATTATATTCAAATGTCTCTCTCAGTGTTCATTGCATGCAGAATCCATTTCTCCATAGGTGCTGATCTAACCTTTAAAGGCTCAAGTATCTTTTTGCATTCTAAGTTGTCATTTTTACAATCTAGAGATTCAAGAAGTACTTATCCAGCATTTAGGTCTGTTACTCCTATTTGTACAGCCTTAGTTAATCTTTGTAAAAAGTTAATAAAGTGTTCTCTCTGGTCCTGTTTAACCCTGGTATATGATTCAATTTTTTGCCTGTTCTTGAATACTGTCCCAAGCATTTAAGGTTGCTTTGTGGCATAGGGACAAAATTTGTTCATCTTAAAGAGCTTGAACCTGTGGGTCAGCATAAGTGCCTTAACCAAGAATTTGATCTTGGGAAGTCTCAAGGAATTTTGCTTTTTCCTGTTGTTCCAAAATTTTGGCTTCCTATCTGAAATAAATTCTAAATAGTAATTGAGACCAATCATCTGCTGAAACTAACTAAATCCAATCCTGTGACATTGCTTTGATGCTAGAAGATCATGTCTTTATCATCTCCCTAACAAATGTAGTATGCAAGCCAGAAATTACAACAGCTTGCTTAATTTCTTTTAGATCATTCATTCCGTTTTTAATGAATTATTTAACTTTATTTTATGTACATTGGTGTGAAGTTGTCAGATATATCATCCATTCCTATAGGCATCCATCTACCTTCTTTTGATCCTTTTGGGCCTTTAGAACTTGATGCTTTGTCAGAATAGATTACTGGATAGGAAGCTAAAATCCTGAGTTAGTCATCTCTAACAGCTACTGGCGATGTTGAATCCTGTCCTTGTTCATCAGCTCCGATAATTTCTTCAATTATTTCAAATCTTTTTTTCATTGTCTTTTGTAAAGCCTGAATCTCCTGGCCTATATATATTTCGAGTGATTTTATTGAGGCACCTAACCCCTGGTCCTCATTCTGCACATGTGATTCCAAAGTCTGAAGTTTGTTATTTAAAGATAATATCTCATCCTTGGACATTACTTGAATAGCGTGAAGATTAACATCCTGGAGAGATATTCTATCTGCTAACTTATCATGACTTTTTAACAAATTTTAATTGTCAAATTCAACAGTATGAATTCTTTCATATAACTTCTTAGTACCCTTAGATATGGATTCAATTTTGTCTGTCAAATTAATGTTATACATTTTTATTTTTATTAAAAATTTCTGCCTCCTCCCTGCCTCCCATTTACCTCCCCTCCCCCCTCCACTCCCCCTCCCTTTCCTGTCCGAAGAGCAGTAAGGGTTCCTTGCCCTGTGGGAAATCCAAGGTCCTCCCCTCTCCATCCAGGTCTAGGAAGGTGAGTATCCAAACAGGCTAGCCCCCCCCAAGCCAGTATATGTAGTAAGATCCAAATCCAGTGCCATTGTCCTTGGCTTTTCAGTCAACCCTCATTGTCCGCCATGTTCAGGGAATCTGGTTTTATCCCATGCTTTTTTAGTCCCAGTCCAGCTGGCCTTGGTGAGCTCCCATTAGATCAGCCCCACCATCTTGGTGGGTGGGTGTACCCCTTGCGGTCTTGACTTCCTTACTCATGATCTCCCTCCTTCTGCTCCTCATTTGGACCTTGGGAGCTCAGTCCAGTGCTCCAATGTGGTGCTCTGTCTCTATCTCCATCCATCGCCAAATGAAGGTTCTATGGTGATATGCAAGATAGTCATCAGTATGGCTATAGGATCTGGCCATTTCAGGCTCCCTCTTCTTAGCTGCCCAAGGAACTAGCTGGGGATATCTCCCTGGACACCTGGGAACCCCTCTAGAGTCAAGTCTCTTGCCAACCCTAAAATGGGTCCCTTAATTAAGATATATACTTCCCTGCTCCCATATCCACCCTTCCTTTATACCAACCATACCATTCCCCCAAGCTCTCCCCATCCTCCCCTTCACACTTTTCTCTCCCCATCTCCCCTTAGCCCCATCCCACCCCACCCTCAAGTTCCCAATTTTTGCCCGGCAATCTTGTCTACTTCCAATATCCAGGAGGATAACTATCTGTTTTTCTTTGTGTTCATCTTCTTATTTAGCTTCTCTAGGATCACAAATTATAGGCTTGATGTCCTTTATTTATGGCTAGAAACCAATTATGAGTGAGTACATCCCATGTTCATCTTTTTGGGTCTGGGTTACCTCACTCAAGATAGTGTTTTCTATTTCCATCCATTTGCATGCAAAATTCAAGATGTCATTGTTTTTTACCGCTGAGTAGTACTCTAATATGTATATATTCCACACTTTCTTTAGCCATTCTTCCATTGAAGGGCATCTAGGTTGTTTCCAGGTTCTGGCTATTAAAAATAATGCTGCTAAGAACATTGTTGAACAAATGCTTTTGTAATATGATAGGGCATCCTTTGGATAAGAGGCAAGCACAGTGACAAGGAACCCAGTATAGCAACAGATACTTGTACTGACTGACATTATGAAAGAATGGTTCCATCAAGAATCAGGAAAGATCCATTTCTACTGAACCAGAAAAAATACAATTAAAAGAAAAGAATCAGGAAAGGATGCTAAAAAAGGGCTCAGGGAGCCCTATATCTCACTGTCGAGATATTTGCTACTGATTTCCAAAGTGGTTGCACAAGTTTCCATCCCACCAGCAATGGATATGTGTACCCCTTAGTCAACATCCTCACTAGCAAAGGGTATCTGATAGAATCAAGAAGACAGAGATAAGGGCTTTAGTTGTGTACCCAATGGTGATCTCAACAGGCTTCAGGCATAGTTGCAATTTAGTGGTCACATAGAGCACTCAAGATAAATTAAATTGGTCATAAAATAAGACCAAAAGTTACTAATATTGGGAAGGTAATTTTATGGCAGAAATGAGGTATGTAGAAATGGGAGGGAAACAAGACGACATGGGAGGAACAGAATCTAGAATATATTATATACAAGCATGAAATTGTCAAATAAAAACTTAATTGAAGAGAACAAAAGAAAAATAAACTAAAAGTTAAGAAGTGCCAGAGAGTTGGCTTAGCAGGTAAGGCTGCATATTTCCTAATCTGAAGACCTGAGTTTGACAACTAGAACCCATATAGAACAGTAGAACAAGTAGTCGTCTAGCCACCACAGATATATTGTGGTTCATGTATACACACACACACAGAGAGAGAGAGAGAGAGACAGAGAGAGAGAGAGAGAGAGAGAGAGAGACAGAGACAGAGACAGAGACAGAGACAGAGAGAGAGAGAGAGAGAGAGAGAGAGAGAGAGAGAGAGAAATATAACGCTGCTATCAAGCAAGAGAAAAACAAAAACATTTATTCTAGGAAGATTTCGCCTTTAGTGGAAATCAATTAGAAACCATACTTAAAACTCACTAAAACACATTTAGGCATCAAGGAAGAAACAATTGCTCCTGGTGAGTCTAAACTAGGTAAAATATTTTTTCACTGAAGTAGGGACACAAGGTTAATATTTTATTAAGCTGTAACTTCCTGATTTTTTGTTGTTGTTATTGTTTTGTTTTGATTTTTCAAGACAATGTTTCCTTGAAGCTGTGGTGCCTGTCCTGGAAATGGCTCTTGTAGGCCAGGCTGGCCTCAAACTCACAAAGACCTGCCGGCCTCTGCATCCAAAGTGCCAGGATTAACGGTGTGCACCACCACTGTCTGGCTAAGCTCTAACTTTCTCAGAGGACATATTCAATTAAACAAGCTGGCAAAATCAAATTAATGGAAAATAAAAACTAATATTTGTTCGAAAAAATAAGAATGTTCATAATTTTTGTAGTACAATTAGCAAATAATTTATATTGTTATATTTATTAAATTTAATATATGCATTAATTTCTGAAATTCAAAACCTCTTATATTTTAAGAAACCTTTATTTGAGATTCATCATATAATATTTGCCAAAAATTTGCTAAACTATATTTTGACTTTGTATGCAGAAAAATCATTATTCGGTAAAAACTTAGAATTTCTGAGATTTGTGTACAATATATTCTTCCCAGTCCTCTTCTGCTAATTTTTTACAGATCTCTTCTTTCTGATTCTTATTCCTTTAGGGGAAAAAGGCTTATGTTCAAAAGTCTTTCCCATAACAAGTACTAATAGTATCAGTTTACTTTGTTATAGAAACTCAGTATTCACGTAATTCTTCCAGATTTTTCTCTGTTATTAATTCCCTCAGATCACACATCAGATAACAAAACATTCAGATCATTATCTACTTTTGCAGCTATAGGCAATATCCTAGTACTTGCAGATAAATCTACCTAGTTCAATAGAAAACTTACGTGTGTACTTGTTCTTTGTGTTCCACAGTTTTACTTACTAAGAGGGATAGGAGAAAAAAAATTCTCATTTTGGTCCAGAAAGCATTCTATGTCTAAATCTCCAACAACAAATCAATTTTTGTTTTGTGAGCACAACAAATAAGTGGAATTTTTAAGTTTTAAAACATATTAAACCATGGTCCTGAATTTAGTTTTCTATGATCAAATAAATAACTTGACAATGTAATTGCACTATAAATTGGAAAACAATGTTATTTTTTCTCATAGCATCTTTTGTGCTTCCATGAATAAAAGAGATTAGATGGATGACTTTGAAAGCTGATATCAGTATCATTCATTTGAGAAGGGCAATTGTTTCTACAATTGTGAGTACTGCACAGATTTACTGATTCATTTATTTACCCTTGGGGAAAAACAAGATACACAATTGATGCCATTGCAGTCATTCGTCAAGATGAATACATATAGCAAGAGAAATAATTTAACAAAAAACTGAAATGTCATCTTGATGTTCTTTCCTCATCAAGATATTATCCAGAATATTATTTTTCACTGCTAGAATAGTAAATATAAGGAATTACATTTTGATGAGCTTAGCTAATTTTAAGACATATCAATTTTCTTTTGTGATATAAGTGCAGTAATTGTCTTGGTGCAGAATAAATATGCAAAAAAATATAAAATAAATCTTAATGATGAATATTTCAAGAAGATATTAGACAATTCACCAAAATATTTCATATATCAATTAATCATTAAAAACACATTATCTTATACCTTACAGAGAAAAAGAATCACTAACAGTTGTCATGTTATAATTTTTCAAGCATATGTAAAATTCTGAATTTCTTTCCAAAGTGATAAAAAATATTTAAAAATATAAATATATTTACATAAGGACATAAAGTAATTACTGTTATTTTGGCAGGTAAAGAATTCATAAATCCTGTGATAACAGCACCTGAAGTACTATAGGAAATGAAAATCTAAAGAAAGAATAGGTCAAAATACTATATACTTCAAGGTTTAGTTTCATAAAAGTAAACAACCTTATATGATTACCAAATCTGCATGTGAAATTATCAGCCAGAAAGTTCACTAATTATTCAATATGCTGGAAATGTGATAAAATTGGTTGTAGTTTATACTCTTTCAAATTATTTATATTTTACCATTGATTATTATAGTGTCTAGACTGTTTTATAACATTTACTTTAACTTTTATCAAAATATATCACAAAGTTACTATAAATTCTAGTTTGCAAATAAGATGAAAATTCTCACATAGTTAAAACAAAAAAGCAAATGGAAAATGTAGAAAAGGTAACCCTTGGTTGTGGGGCTTTTCCTGATTAGCATTCTCTAGCATGCAATATTCAAAACTTTGACTTCCTTTTCTTGGGTAAATATAATTTATAGTCACCTTTTCTGACCATCAAATAATAAAGAAAAATGGAAAACATGTAAATCCTGTCACAACTCAATACATAGTAAAGCATCAAAAAGCCACATGACTTGGGTTGAGGAGATCCTTATATTATTCACAAGTTATTTATTACCCACATGTTGCAAGGAGAGAGGGCCTGTTTTTCATCCTGGCTGCCTGGCTATCTTACACCTACAATAATCACACAGAAACTGTATTTCATTGAAATCACTGCCTGGCCCATTATCTCTAGCCTCTTATTGGCTAACTCTCACATCTTGATTTAACCCATTTCTAATACTCTGTATATCACCATAAGGTTGTGGCTTACCTAGAAAGAGTTGGCACATCTGTCTCTGGTGGCTCCCTGGTGTTTCTCTGATTCTGCTTTTTTCCTCCCAGAATTCAGTTCTGTCTTCTTCATCTACATACATTCTGCCCTATCATGCCAAGCAGTTTCTTTATTGATTAACCAATGAAAGCAACACATAAACAAAAGGACATCCTATACCACACACACATTAAATATACCATACCAAATTCAATTTTATCCCTCTGAATTTAAAATTTAAAATAGGTCTTAATGTGTAGTAGCAGGCCACTTGCTGGTTCACAGCTGCCTTGCTATCTTAGACCTAAAATAATCACACAGAAATTGCATTATTTAAACCATTACTTGGCCTATTAGCTCTAGCTTCTTATTGGCTAACTCTTTTTTAATTAATTTATTTATTAAAATTTTTCACCTCTTCCCTTCCTCCCATTTCTCTCTCCCTCCCCCCACCCCCCTCTTCCTCCTTCTTCAGTCCTAAGAGAAGTCAGGGTACCCTGCCCTGTGGGAAGTCTAAGGCCCTCCTCCCTACATCCAGGTTTAGGAAAGTATGCATCCAAACAGACTAGGCTCACAAAAACCCAGTACATGGAGTAGAATCAAAATCCAGTGCCATTATCATTGGCTTCTCAATCAGCCCTCATTGTCAGTTACATTCAGAGAGTCCAGTCTGATCACATGCTCATTCAGTCCCAGTCCAGCTGGCCTTGGTGAGCTCCCATTAGATCAGTCACACTGTCTCAGTGGGTGAACTCACCCCTCACGGTCCTGACTTCCTTGCTCATGTTCTCCCTCCATCTGCTCTTCTTCTGGATCTTGGGAGCTCAGTCCAGTGCTCCAATGTGGGTCTCTGTCTCTACCCATCTCCAGATGAAGGTTCTATGGTGATATGCAAGATATTCATCAGTGTGGCTATGGGATAAGGCCAGTTCAGGCACCCTCTCCTCTGCTGCCCGAGGACCTATCTGGGGACATCCTCTTGGACAAATGGGAACCCCTCTAGAGCCAAGTCTCTTGCCAGCCCTAAAATGGCTCCCTTAATTAAGGTATCTTCTTCCATGCTCCCATATCCACCCTTCCTCCATCTCAACCATCCCATTTCCCCAAGCTCTCCCCAATCCTACCCTTCTCCTTTCTCTCCCCCCATATCAAAGGGGATATGCTCCTATTGGCTAACTCTTACATAAAATTTAACCCATTATTATTAATCTGTGTTTCACCACGTGGCTGTGGTTTGCAGGCAAGATTTCAACCAGCATGTCTCTAGCGGCTCCATGGCTTCTCTCTGACTCTGCCCTACTTCCTTCAAGAATTATGCTTAGATTATTAAAAAAAATAAAATAAAAAATAAAGCCGGGCGGTGGTGGCGCACGCCTATAATCCCAGCACTCGGGAGGCAGAGGCAGGTGGATCTCTGTGAGTTCGAGGCCAGCCTGGCCTACAAGTTCCAGGACAGGCTCCAAAGCCACAGAGAAACCCTGTCTCAAAAAATTAAAAAAAATAAAATAAAAAAAAGAATTATGCTTAGTTTTCCTTGCCTAGCTAAGTTCTGCTTTCCTATTGGTTGAAAGCAGTGTCTTTCTTCATTAATGGTAATCACAACATACGGAGGGAAATCCCACATCATTAATGCTTTACAAAGCAGTCTTTAAACTGAGCTCTCCTGACAAAAACCTACCAGTCAGAAGTCCCGAACAAAGTGACTATTCTGAGAGGATAGTTTGTTGACCAGGAAAACACTTTGAGATCTATATAATACATCAAGTTCAAATGGACTCATATAATAAAAACAAACAAATGGATCATTCAAAAAAACTTCATCTTTCTTCTCAAAACACCTTAAATATAACAAACAGAAGAATTTACTTTATGTCAACTGTCAAAAATTGAAGATTCTTTGACAAGTATCAGTAATGCCAAGGAGAGTAATTGTTTAGATTAAATATGTTTGAGGTTTAAGGACTGTAAGAAATGTGGAAATGTGTGAAAGAAAATCATGTGCTTGTGCTTGATTAGTATTGATAATAACAGAGATTGGCCAGAAGTATATATTACTAGACTCTCACTTATCTTAATATGTACTCTATTTCTACCCTAATATGGAACAAAATACTATAAAGCCTTATTAGGTGAAGAATGATTTGTAAATGGTTAATTTACCTTCAGAAATGACAAACTAATAGCTATGGAATAATGGATACTTGAATTAGAATATATAATTTGGATTTCAACATTTCTCAAAATTTTGGCATGTAAATAGAAAGCTAATCTTCCTAATTCAACACCACTTCCAAAAATAGTTTAATCTTAATGCCACAAATTTTCCTATCCTGACTAAAGCAAAATTGTCACTCAAGTATCTTAAACATATTGCTTGCTTTATCTGCATGTGATTATTTTCTAATTTTACAAAGTAAAACATATAACATAATGAACTGAAGACTTGATTGATAGTACTATAGTAACTTGCAAATCTTAAAAAAAATGATTGTAATGGCTAATGTTTGTTCTTGTGCCAAGATACATACTAAACTTAATATTCTAGTTCACATAGTTTATTGGAGAGAACACTTGATTTAAGACAGGTGTGAATAAAATAAGCAAAATAACAAACACAGAAGGAAATTCAGTATTAGTGTGTTCTCACCTAGAAATTGGAGGTTCCCGTACAAGATCATAAGTTTGGTTCTTGTACAACATCAAGAAGAAGTCCTGGGGCCAGGTTCCACCAGAGCTTGTTTCCTCTTGAGCAAAATAGAAGACCAGTTAGTACTTTGTGTCCATCAGTCACTGGCTGAGGACTGTCCTCAGGGAAAATTCTGCTTAACTTCTAGCTGAGTATGTTCTTGGTGAGCATTGGGCAATTCTCTAAAGATTTTCATCTAAAAGTTGCCACCTGCCATTTCCAAAAGCAAATAAATAATGGGTATACTAAGCAGAAAAAAAAACATCTATATCAGATACTAAGTATTCCTCTTAGCATCATCAAAGAAGAAAACACAAGCAAATACAGAAAAGGACATAAAACCCCAAACTATAGTTGCTTAGACTATATGTAATTTTTGAACATTTTTCAAAAGAATAAACATCATCATAAGAAATATAGAAAGCAAGCATATTGTTATCTTTTTCTAGAGCTACAATAGTCAAGCACTACAAAATCTGTGGCATAAATAAGAAAAAAAAATGTAACACATCCCTGAAAGTCATAAACAAATTTTCAATGGCATCTCAAAATTTGAACCATTTTAACAGCACACTGATTATGATGAATGAGGTCCTACTGTCCTAAACTCATTTTAATATCAATAATTTTTTAACTTCCATGTAATTTTAGAGGCTGGAGAAATGTCAAGCCTGTAAAATATGTATTTCAAAAGCAAGAAGACCTGATTTTGGAACCCCTGAAATTATGGAGAAAGTTAACCTGCCTGTACCCTGAGTTTTGGGAAGGCAGAGTCAGAAGAATCTCTTGGGATCACTGTCCAAAACTCTTGCCTGATGGATGAGCTTGAGTTCCAGTTTGAACACACCTCAGGCAGTAATAGGATGATCAATACACCAACACAGTCAATGTGAATCTCTGACCTCCAAAAGAAGCCCCCACATATGTGTGACACAACCACATACATACATGCATATGCAAGCATGTACACATACAACACATACACAAACCAACACAGAAAAGAAACAAAAATCACTTCTAGAAGTAATGACACATTCTGAGGTACTGGAGGTAAGATTTCAGCCAATGAATTTGGAAGAGAGAACAAGTCTACCTGAAGTAGGCATTTTCAGTTTTGTATGTTTCTTCAGAGAACTTAAAAATAAATACTCATCGAGTAGAAATGACTTAGTTTCAGATTTGGGGAGTATATTAATTGAACTTGAACTCTTTCAGCAAGTTGAAACAGACAGTATATCCCACTCAGTAGATCCAAAAACCTATAAGCATTTGATGACAACATAAAGGAAGCAAACAAACCATGCTCTAACTTACCAAAAAAATTAAAAGACTCACTAGAATGATGTTTTTAATTTCTTTTCTATCAGGAGCTATTTACATGGTTCTGAAATCTCCTTTTAGATATTAAATGTGAGCAAGCATGGCTTAATGGAAGCTATAGTCCTATTACTATCAATAGACTTAAATCATTTAACATGTTTATGGTGAGAAGTCCACCCAGGATGTTGCTAGATAAGAGAAGCCAATTTTTCCTGTGTCCATTTTTGCATGTCTTTTTTGTCCTTGTTTAGCTCCTGTTTAAGCGGTCATATTGGTGGGACTTTATGGATTGAAACTTCTGACATTCCTGGGAGACAAAATCTTACTGCAAACTCCTGATCCTCCAATTCTTACAATCTTTCATCTCCTTATCAATGTTTCTTAAACTTTAGCTGCTGGAGTACTTTGTAGATGTATCCTTGGGGAATGGGCTACACAACTGTGCATTTGGATTGGCTGTGGTTTTCTGTAATGGTCCTTTTCCATTGCAGAGAACTTTTTTCCTAAAGAATAGGCCAGTGGTTTTAAACCTTCCTAGTGCTGTGACCCATTAATACAGTTTCTCATGTTGTGGTGAGCCCCAGTCATGAAATTATTTTCCTTGCTACTTCATAACTATAACTTTGATACTGTTATGAACTGTAATGCAAATATCTGTGTTTTCTGATGGTCTTAGTAGACCTCCTCCCACGAAAAGGCTGTTTGAGGACAAGGGGTTGCTACCAAAAGATTGAGAAACCCTGGCATAAGAACTACACTTTTCTCTTGTGTAGTCCACAGAAATGGATCCATTCAACCTTTACTAAAGGTCAGAGAGTTAAGGCTTATTTGTATTCCTTCAATGTTATTGATAGGTTTGACTCAAGGTGTGGTTACTAACAAGATGTCTTGACCTAGGATGTGGTTACTTGCTGTTTGGGTATTAAGAGGGTTATTACTTCATGTAGCTCACATAAGTGGATCTGTTATTCTTCCTCCTTCAAGGTTATTGACAGCAGGTTTGGCCTAAGGTGTGGCTACAAACCAGATGTCTTGACCTAGGTTGTGGTTACTTGGTATTTTGAGTATTAAAATGGTAATTACTTTGTTCCTTGCTTGTATCATGGTAATGAAGTCTTACCTTCTCCCATTTTTTGATTCGGATAATTAAAAATTATGAGAAATAAACACAGGCAGATTTGGTATTCACTTGGTTGTCTTCCTGACTCTCTCCTGTGTCTGTCTATTTCTTTTGTGTCTCTGTTTTTTATGTCAAACATTTCTAATCTACATGCCCCTACCCTGGAACATTTGAAATCTTCGAGGCTGCACCCTAACAGGAGGGGAGGCACAGAGTTAGTGCTGAGCTCTCACAGCCTGGAACAGGAAGGCCCCTGCAAACATTTCTAATCCACATGCTTCTGTGCTGGACCATGACAATCTGTGGGTATAAGGACAAGTTTTCAGAAAGTAGTTAAGGAATTGCTGCTTTAATAAAATGTGATTGTAAATTGTCTTCCAAGTTCCATGATTTCACTAGTTCTGGGTAATTGACTTGCTTTTCAATATTTGGCACGATTTTCCTTTTGTTAACATGTCTTTAGTCCAGTTAGGTATCTGAGGCCTCAACCCTACACGTAGATATACAAAAACCTAAGGAATGCTAGGAGTATGATAAATAGTCCCCGAGAGAGGCACCCTGAAATCATACAAACAAATATCACTATACAGACTGAACAGGCTACATTTAGGAACAAGAGTCAATGAAAAAGGCATGTAAGAAAAGTTAATGACAATGATGACACATGAATTTGAAAGAGAATGGAAAGGGTAAGTGGAAGGGTTTTAAGGGAACAGGGGACCAAACCGGACTCTCTGAATGTGGCTGACGGTGGAGGAGGACTGACAAACCAAGGACAACGGCAATGAGCATGAACTCTACAGCATGGACGGGCTCACTGTGAGCCTTGTCAGCTTGGTTGCTCACCTTCCTGGACTTAGGGGGAGCTGGGAGGACCTTGGACTTAACATAGTGAAGGGAACCCTGATGGCTCTTTGTCTTTGGAGAGGGGTGGAGTGGGGGTATGGGTGGAAGGGAGGGGAGGGAAGGGGGAGGAGATGGAAATCTTTAATAAAAAAAAGAGGAAAAAAAAGAGTAGAATGATATATTATAATTTTAAAAATAAAAGAAAAATAGGATAAGGATAAAGAGAAATAATTATTACTTAAAATTATGATCTGTGTGCCTTATGCAATCACTATAAAATAAGGCCTTAGCAACATAATATTTTCAATATGTGTAAATATGGAGAGAAAACCACCATTATACTGCTGAGGCCTTATTTTAAGTTTATGTATAGTCAAATATTTATGTGTGTATAAATAGTCACATAGTATTCTAAAAAGTCAATCATAAATTTCACCTGACCTCATTGCAAACCAGAACAAAATGTATCTATTAAACACAGAGATGATAACTAGAAGATTTATTAGAATTTGAAGCTCTGCATTGCATCTGAGCTGGTAGCAAAATGACAAAAACTCCTTTTGATTTACTTTAAAATAATAGGGAACAAGTGTCTACAATTTTGTCTATGGTTTCATTTAAATTGTCTATCACACTAAGACCTTTAGATCTATTTTTATCATTTCAATAGAAAACTACACATGATAAATATCCTTTAACAGATTCTTTTCTGGGTGTCATATATATCAACAAGTACAAGTTTCTACTTTTCAAACCTTAAGATTATTTTTGTACTTTCTTCATTTCATGATAAGTGCAGTCTACAACAGAAAATAAATACAAATTGCACAAAATTAGCACAACAGTATAGTCTGTGTCCTTGAAGATTTTATGATCCTAGGATAAGTGATACACAAAAATACTGGAAGTACAAATTAGGATTGATTCCTGTTTACTTATAAAAAATATACTACTTTCCTACTTTAAGTAATAATTTGTAATGATTTTTGGCATGTTATAATGTTGAGGCTTTGATACTTCATATTGTCTCATTTTTTCCTGATTAATTAAAATTTGGCTTGCAATTTGAAAATTATATATATATATATATATATATATATATATATATATATATATATAATGATGGTAGATTCTTGTATTGGATGGAGAGCTGGGAGAACTGAGATGTATCACTGTAGTATACAATTTACATTTATATGCCATTAATAAGGTAATGTGATGACTATAATTAATAACATTGTATACTATAAAAAAGAGAGTAGAATCCAAGTTTTAAAACATTAGAAAGCTGTGGTTATATGAAGATATGGGTATGTTAATGTGGTTGATTATGATAATAAATACATTATAAATATGTATGTTAAAACAATGTTGAATAAAAAGAATTCTGTAAAATTATTAAATATTCTGCAACATACATGCACTTATATAAAAATCCAAAGAAGTATAAAATGATAACTCCAAATTTTTGCATTCTATAAAATTTTCTTGATATATCCATCTAAAATTGTCAGTAGCAGTAGTAGCTAAGGACAGAGGAAAGCAATAGAAGTGGATCTTATTGTGATTAAATCATTAGATATTTTGAATTTATGAACATCAACATCTCAGTTATAGTGTTCTGGTCCTATACTTCTGTAAGGTGGAGTAGTTTTTTTTAAAATTTTGAAGTGTTTGTGTATGAAGAGTATACTGAATTACTCTGCATTATTTACAATTACCACATTGGACTATAAAATTTTCCACAATTAAAATTTATCTACAACAAAAGAAATCATATATATGCTTAGCAATATTTAAATATAGACAAATGCATAACTAATCATGCTTTAAACTTTAAAGTTGTCTTTTCCCCTATATTCATAAACATATGTTTGAAAATAATTTATAATTGTTCTAAACTGTTCATTACATTTTGCTCTGGAAGCAAATATAAATAAAAAAGATTTTTTAATTGTGATCAAAATAAAAAATGTCATATTTTAAATAGAAATTCTAAGATTAGATTGATTTGAAGGTTAAATATATTTATATTTTATTGCCATATATCAGAAAAAACATAATCTTAGTTCTGAGAAAAAGAGAGTTATCATTAAGAAAACTTTCTGAAACATGCAAATATAAAAGTAATCTGCATTTCTATAGAAATGCAAAACACAAGAATTACATACCTGGAATTTTATAACTTATAACTAGATAGATCAGTGTTATAGATTAAATTTCACAAGGTGAACTGCTTTTTCTAGCCATGTCAATGGTCACCTCCCACATTCTGAGCTCAAAAATAATCAATACTCTAACACCTTTAACAACAAATCAAATTGCCTTCAAACAAGAAAGAACTACTCAAATCTTCTTGGCACCTGGTAGAACCCAGTCCCCCAGTCAGTTTCTGTCTAAACAATAACTCACACATTAAAGAAAATTGGTAACTGGAGAAGAACTGCTTTTATTTTCCCTCCAGGATCACACTCCTTTAGTTCTTCCAAATAATTCGATAAAAACCCATGCATGTACAATATAGTATGCCAGCTTCACTCTAGTCCCATAAATACCTCTGTAGTTTTGCTAAAAATGTGATAATAACCAAATCAGTTGCAGATGTCAATTTGAAATAGCATGGGTCCATAAGAATTATCTGCAAACCAGTGCTTCCATAGTTTCTACTAAGCTGCAATCCCAGATGGACAATTCCTAATTCTGCAAGTAATATCCCTTAAATATTAAGTAATATACAAAGCTGTTAAGTAGATAACAAGCAGTATGATTATTGTCTTGTCTACAAACAGCCGTTCAGTCATCCCTAGTGAGGACCTATGATGAAAGGCAGAAAGATGTAAGTAATGTAATGTATTATAGATCCACAGAGAAGGGAAATTAAATCTAGACTTGTCAAGCATGAAAGGTCACAGTTGGCATGACTCTATTTATATAAAGCTTACAGAACAGGCAGAGTTATATATCTAATCAATGATTCCTACCCTTCCTTGTGTTGTGATACTTTAGTACAGCACCTCATGCTATGGTGACCCCAGCCCATATAATTATTTTCATTGCTAATTTATAAATGTAATTTTTCAACTGTTATGAATCATAATATAAATATTTGTGTTTTGCAATTATCTTAGATGACCCCCGTGAAAGGGTCATTTGACCTCCATTGGGTTGTGACACACAGGTTGGGGACCAATGATCTAAAGGGCAGAAATTATTACAAAATTCCTTTCTACTGTAAGGAACAAGGTTAGGAACTAGGTGAAGGAAGTAGTTACATATTATGAATCTACTAAATGCTATTCATCATTCATTTTTAAGAAATGGATTTTGATTTATTATTTTCATCTAAAAATTCAAGAACAGAATTCTGAACTATGGCAGTCTATGTTCTCAGGAAGATTTTATTACTTTTTTTCTACTATAAGCTTTCTCATAGTAGACACTGGAGTAATGTTTCCAGTCTCATAGTCCTTCCTCTAAAAGATTTTTTAGCTGTTGTTTGTTATTAAGTAAATGCTTGATTAGACCAATGAAAAAGTACATGATGTGCTTGGCAATGTAAGAAACAGAATTCAGACATAGGTCTGAACCTATTTCATGATCAAAATAGAAAAACAGATTAAAAGAAAGGAGCTTAATGTCTTCTTGTGTTATACTAAAGAAACAATAAAATATTGTGAGACATGGGAGAAAAAAGGAAAATGAATTTCAGTGAGGCAGTAAAATAGAAGTTACTAGATAAAAAAAGATGTTTATGGCAGGAAAATGTATAAGCACAAATGGGACAGAATTATTAAGGGTTTATTCTTCTCTGTCTATAAGCAAAAGAAAATAATAGATCTCAGTCAAGGACAACCCTTATAAATGTTTGAATTGCAAATTCTTAGGATTATCTTCAGAAAGGCATCCTAAGCTATCCAGCCCAATGCAATAACTAAAAATTTGTTTTCTGTCATTAATTAAAACTACAAAATAAGTAAAAGTGTATTAATAAGTATATTAAAGTTGTATTATGTCAATATTTTTATTTCTAACAAAATTTAAAGTAGTGCCTACTAGAATGTTATAAGAATCTTTTCAAAGGCCTAAAGAGAAGAACTGGTCAAAATGGAAAGCTTTGTTGCCTCCTACAATATTATTTGTTGGTCTGAATTTTCTCCTTCATATACCACATAAATATTTCCTGTGAAATTGGAGAGTTTTGAATTATGATGCTCGAATGATGTTATTTTAAAATATCAAAGAAAGGTGCTCCATTATGTTGTCAAACCTGATTTTGTGTGAGTTTTATCTTCACTACACTGCTTTAAAATGGTACAGTTATATCATATAGCTGCCAATAAAAAGTGATTTCACAAGAAAAGCATTTTCCACTTGAGTCTTCTGCATACTATGGAAAAATATGTAGACTGGAATGACAGTATAGTTTAAAAGAAGGGTTATGGCATTTAGAGAAATTGTAGGTAGAATTTAGTCATTCTGTGACCTTGAAAACATCCCTTATATTTTGTTTTGAGAACTTATAAAAACTGAAAGAAAGCCGATAAATATCTTGCTAAATTTCACATTTTAAAGCATTAAGTATATTTCTGTATTGTTGATGTTCATTAGTTACTGTATGTTTCTTAATTAATGAGAATTCAATAAGTAGCTATTATCAATACATAGGACATATCAAGCCTGCAGGAACTCATTGAAAGTTAAAAGCATCTAAAACATAGCTAGTAGCAAGGTAGAAATGCAAAAATGTTTCTAATCCACTGATACTGTTAATTGAAGCCACAATACAGAAACATTAGGTCTTGCTTGGTAGAAAGCAAAATATAAATAAAACTGCTGATTCAGTCTTCCTTCTTGGATGCCCTGGATATTCTCTGCCATAACAAAATCTTTACCCAGCTGTACTATTTCCAAAAATTGAAAGTGTTCTGAGAATAAAATATTAATATATCCTTCTAAAGCAGATAGAATCCTGTTAATTAGGTCTTTGTTGAAATATTTTTTAATATTTATTTATTTATTTATTTATTTATTATGTATACAATATTCTGTCCGTGTGTATGCCTGCAGGCCAGAAGAGGGCACCAGACTCCATTACAGATGATTGTGAGCTACCATGTGGTTGCTGGGAATTGAACTCAGGACCTTTGGAAGAGCAGGCAATGCTCTTAACCTCTGAGCCATCTCTCCAGCCCTATGTTGAAATATTTTTTTTTACAACACTGGCCACTAACTTAGGCGTATTCCTCTTTTTTATTTTTTATTTTTATTTTTCATTATTTTTTATTAAAAATTTCAACCTCCTCCCAGCCTACTTCCTGCCTCCTACAGGCCTCCCATTTCCCTCCCACTACCCCCACATCTCCCACTCCCCTTCCCCTCCCTCTCCAGTCCAAAGAGTAGTAAGGGTTCCCTGCCCTGTGGGAAGTCCAAGGTCCTCCCCTCTCCAACCAGGTCTAGGAAGGTGAGCATCCAAACAGACTAGGCTCCTCCAAAGCCAGTACATGCAGTAGCATCAAAACCCAGTGCCATTATCCTTGGCTTCTCAGTAGCCCTCATTGTCTGCTATATTCAAGGAGTCTTGTTTTATCCCATGCTTTTTCAGTCTCAGTACAGCTGGCCTTGGTGAGCTCCCATTAGATCAGCCCCAGCATCTCAGTGGGTGGGCTCACCCCTCGTGGTCCTGACTTCCTTGCTCATGTTCTCCCTCCTTCTGCTCCTCATTTGGACCTTGGGAGCTCAGTCCGGTGTTCCAGTATGGGTCTCTGTCTCTATCTCTATCCATCGCCAAATGAAGGTTCTATGGTGATATGCAAGATAGTCATCAGTAGGGTTACAGGATCGGGCCATTTCAGGCTCCCTCTCCTCAGCTTTCCAAAGAACTAGCTGGGGATATCTCCCTGGACACCTGGGAACCCCTCTAGAGTCAAGTCTCTTGCCAACCCTAAAATGGCTTCCTTAATTAAGATATATACTTCCCTGCTCCCATATCCACCCTTCCTTTATCCCAACCATCCCATTCCCCCAAGCTCTCCCCATCCTCCCCTTCACATTTTTCTCTCCCCATCTCCCCTTAGCCCCATCCCATCCCACCCCCAAGTTCCCAATTTTTGCCCGGCAATCTTGTCTACTTCCAATATCTAAGAGGATAACTATCTGTTTTTCTTTGGGTTCACCTTCTTATTTATCTTCTCTAGGATCACGAATTATAGGCTTGATGTCCTTTATTTATGGCTAGAAACCAATTATGAGTGAGTACATCCCATGTTCATCTTTTTGGGCATGGGATACCTCACTCAGGATAGTGTTTTCTATTTTCATCCATTTGCATGCAAAATTCAAGATGTCATTGTTTTTTACCGCTGAGTAGTACTCTAATATGTATATATTCCACACTTTCTTCATCCATTCTTCCATTGAAGGGCATCTAGGTTTTTTCCAGGTTCTGGCTATTACAAATAATGCTGCTATGAACATAGTTGAACAAATGCTTTTGTAATATGATAGGGCATCTCTTGGGTATATTCCCAAGAGTGATATTGCTGGATCCTGGGGTAAGTTGGTCCCGAATTTCCTGAGACACCGCCACACTGCTTTCCAAACTGGTTGCACAAGTTTGCATTCCCACCAGCAATGAATGAGTGTACCCCTTACTCCTCAACCTCTCCAGCAAAGGCTATCATTGGTGTTTTTTATTTTAGCCATTCTGACAGGTGTAAGATGGTATCTCAAAGTTGTTTTGATTTGCATTTCCCTAAGTGCCTGATACAATGATGTCACAAAGCTTTAAACCCAGAATAAAATCATTAATGGGGAGTTCTTTTTGCATAAACTAGAGCTGATCTGAACTGAAAATGACTAAAAAAATCTAGCAGCATCAGTTTCTTCATCCAAACCTGAAGCGTGGGGCTAGATTTAGAGTTTCAGAGCTTGATGCAAGTTTTTAAATATACTATTTATATTACATTATGGAATTTAGATGGTAAATGTTGGCAATCCAATAGTTAATGCATAAAACAACTTAATGACTTAAGCCAGACTTCCTTTGTATTCTGTTTTAGACATTAATACCAAAGATTACCAGGATCTAACATCAGGTTGCCCATTATTTAGAATCATAATTCCCATAAAACTATAAAAATACAAACAAACTTTCATTCTTCCCCTAAGGTACAAGGGGTATTCCTTTTATTAAATTGGCAGAAGCATTCACTAAGTACTTCATTGTTGGGGTACACACCAAATAATTAAGAAAATAATTTTTAAAAATTTTTTCCATTCAAAAATTTACCCTTCCTCCCCTACTCCCATTCCCCTCCTGTTCCCCCACTCACCCTCCTCACTCTCCCTCCCTCCTTAAGAGAGGGCAGGGAACCCTGCCCTGTGGGAAGTCCAAGGCCTTCCCCACTCCATCCAGGCCTAGGAAGCTTTGCATCCAAATAGACTCAGGTCCAAAAAAGCCAGTATATGCAGTAGAAACAAGTCCCAGTGCCTTTATCAATAGCTTCTCAGTCAGCCCCCATTGTCATCTACATTCAGAGAGTCCTGTTTGATCGCATGTGTAACACCCGATTCTGTGTTACCCCCTTGGTACAGTTCGTGCGCCACTGTACCTTGCGCGAGTCGGACAAGGGCCTGGAGATTGAAAGAACACACAAAGAGACCTGGGTCATTAGAAAGGAGATCAGCCGAATGCCATTTATTTAGCCTTGGGGAAAATCTTAAATACCCCACTCCTGCCCAAGGAATTCCACCCAGGCAGGTGGGAAATTACCTTATCTAACTGCTGCATGAGGACTCCCACCTAGGCAGGTGGGAAATTACCATACCAACAATAGAGTCAACAATGCCCTACAACAAATCACCAGGCGGGGCAGAGGGAGCACAGGAACAAACAGGATGCTTAGTCATCTGACCAGAAACCATCCTCAAGGTGAGCCCCAGGAACAAGGGCAGACCCGGGCCCTACAGGTCCCCCTTTTATATAAATTATGACTAGGCCTGTCTTGGGTGGCATTGGACGTCAGGCAATACCCCTTACCCGTTATGGGAAAGCATCCAGGTCAAAACACATTTTCTGTCTTAGGTTGGGGTAGCCCCCCAAAAACCTTTCCCGTCATTGGCTCACTAGTCACCCATCACCAAGTTCAGCCAGATTTGTGCTGAAAGATTCTCTGGGGCAATTGCTAAGAGGACTTGCCACGTGGCAACATTGACCTGAGTTTGCCTTTGGCTCTGGCACCATGAAACCATGAAGATGATGCTCCAGTGCATATAAGCATTCCTTAGGAGATGGTGCCTGCTTAATAAGTCTGCCCAAATTGGAGTCCTTTAAGTACGGTCTCAGCACTGGTGAAAGGAACCCTGGTATAGTAAACTAGAATAATCTCAAGAGCCAATTAGTAAATTGTATACTCCAGGGTCCACGAAAAACAGGAATAACTGCAATATTCATTTGTAAATTTAGCTCAAATTGAATGGCAAGGCATTTACAACCTGCCCTGAGAGGGTATCCATTGTGCAAGCAGAAGCAACTGACTGACTAATGGAAAATCCAGCAGCTCTAGCTGCTCTGGCAGCCAAAGCAATGGCTGCATTATCACGGGATGGGTAGATAGGTCCTTAGCACTCAGACCACAACAGCTAGCTCCTCAGGATCCCAGCAACTCTTCAGTTGACAAGCCAGTATCTACTTGATCTCTTGGCTCTGTCCTGTCTTCAGGCTTCTGGACGGGAAAATCCACAGCACGCACCAGACGCTCAGGTACCCATATTGGATTGTCAGCATCCTGTGGGAAAACACAAACAGCCCCTCTTCCCCACACCAGTACGGGATCTGGACCATACCAGGTGCCATCTGCTAGATTCTTCCATTTAACATGAGGCATCCCGGAAGAATCTGGCCGCCAGTGCCGGTCAGCAGCAGTATGAGATTGAGCATCAACAGTCAAAAAATTTAAAATGTATAAAATAAAAGACAAATGGTCTCTGGGGGTGGAACCATATTCCCCCTTTCTTGTTTTATGCAGATAGGCTTTGAGCGTACGATGCGCTCGTTCCACTATAGCTTGTCCTTGAGGATTATAAGGTATTCCCGTTTTATGGGAAATGAAAAAGTCAGAACAAAATTTAGTAAAGCCAGAGCTGGTGTAGGCTGGCCCATTATCAGTTTTTACAGTTTTTGGAACTCCCATGTAGGCAAAGGCCTGGAGACAGTGACTTTTAACATCACGTAATTTTTCTCCTGTATGAGCTGAGGCAAAAATAAGATGAGAATATGCATCCATGGTTATGTGAACATATTGCAAACGCCCAAAAGAAGGAACATGGGTAACATCCATTTGCTATAAATGATTAGGAGCAAGCCCACGAGGATTAACTCCCAAATGGGGAACAGTTAAAAGTTCTGTACACAGAGAACATTTTTTAACAATGTCAGTGGCTTGCTCTCGAGATATCTTAAAATGAAATCTTAATGACCCAGCATTGAGATGAAAACGATTATGAGCTTTTTCCGCGGCTTCATAAGATTCTAGACTAACCGCACAAATTTGGCGGGTAAGCTGATCAGCCAATGCATTCCCCTCGCTCAAGGGACCAGGGAGGTCAGTATGAGCCCGTAAATGCCCTACGTAAATGGGAACAGACGGGGCCCAAAGCAAAGTTTGAATAGCCAATAACTGCATCTGGACTCGAGATACAGAGGCAATATAAGCTGTAGTTTCCAAAGGTGCAAAAATTTTGCTTATATACTGACTATCAGTAAAAAGGTTAAATGGAATATCAGCATATTTCTCTAATGCCATTTGTACAGCGATCAATTCAGCCACCTGAGCAGATTTAGTATCAACAGGCTGAATATCAAAATCAGGAGGGGAGGCTACCACAGCTCTCCCTGTGGAAGATCCATCAGTAAACACATTCCGAGCCCCTGCCAGAGGCTGCAAAGAAATAACTTTAGGGAAACATACCGGATGATTTTTGAAAAAGGTGACCAACTTATCAGAAGGATAATGATTATCAAACTTGCAGGGATTAGTGCATAAAAACAAGGTCCAATCTTCAGCAAAATTTTGTAACCAAGTTATTTCTGCCTGGGTATAAGGCATAATAACCTCAACAGGTAACATTCCAAAGGTTTGCAAACTAAGTTTATGCCCTTTCTGAATAACACGTAGCACAGCTGATGGGTATGAGATAATTTTTACAGGTGACACATGTTCATGTAGCGATAGGATGGGTCCTCGCTGCCAAAAAACTCCAGTAGGACTATGCTGAGAGGGAAAAATTATCAATAGCAACGGCTGACTATAGTCAATATAATGAGTATGAGCAGAGGCAAGCTTTTTCTCAATTAAAGTAATACATTTCCTTGCCTGAAGTGTCAATTCACGAAAGGAGGTTGGGTCTGGATTTCCCTGTAGAATGTCCATAATTATTTACTGCTCTAAATAAATATCTTACAGCAACCTCCATTTACTAGACTTTTTCTTAATAACAAAGATAAGAGTATTCCAAGGAGAAGTGGATGTCACTATGCATCCTGCCTCTAGCTGTTCTAGGAACTCACTCTGTAGACCAGGCTGGTCTTAAACTCATAGAGTTCCATTGGTCTCTGCCTCTAGTTGCTGGGTCTAGTTGCTGGGAGAAAGAAAGTCAGAACCATGAGGGATGCGTTCACCCACTGAGACGGCAGGACAGAACTAATGGGAGACCAAGTCCACTTGGAATGGGACTGATGGAACATGCGACCAAATCGGACTCTCTGAGGGTGGCTGATGGTGGAGGCTGACCGAGGAGCCAAGGACAATGGCGATGGGCTTGGTCTCTACGACATGGACGGGCTCTGTGTGAGCCTTGTCAGTTTGGTTGCTCACCTTCCTGGACCTGGGGGGAGTTGGGACTCAACATAGTGTAGAGAACCCTGATGGCTGTTTGGCCTCAAGAGGGAGGGAGTGGGGGTGTGGGTGGAGGGGAGGGGAGGGAAAGGGGAGGAGAAGGGGAGGAGATGGCAATTTTTAATAAAAAATAAATAAACTGGAAAAAAAAATAAAGGCATGTGCCACTACACCTGGCTTTTTTCCTGGGCTGATTAACCATCATTTTACCTGCAGGGCAGTTTTTTTTTTTTTTGTTTTTGTTTTTGTTTTTTTGTTTTTTTTTTTGTTTTTTTTTTTTTGTGTGTGTGTGTGTCCTGACCTTCCATATTGAAAACAATTCCTTAAAGTGGCTCCACCTTGACCTTCCTTAAGGGCAGAAACAATTACCCTACCCATCACTTGAGTGCCATAAATGTCCCTGCATAACCAGATAAAGACATTTAGATTTCCATTTCTATGGGGGTGTAAAACCTCTTGACAAAAATAATAAGACAAGGATCATATGCAATCTGTGCTGCTAAACCATCATACTGTCCTTCACCAGTTAACTTGTCAAGGTTATGCTGGGGGAAACCCGCTTCGGCATTTTTCCGTGCTGTCTTTTTGCAATTTTCCTGCATTTCACCTCTCCATAACAAATAATCTCCCCCTGAAAGACAAGCCCTGCAAAGCTGCATCCAGTCATTGGGTATAAGGTTGAGTTTTGCAAAGGATTCCAAAAAAGCTACAGTGAAAGGAGCATGAGGTCCATAATCCATAACTGCTTCTTTTAACTGCTTAATATCCTTAAAGGCCAGGGGGTTATGCTGCCTGACCTTCTGTCCTTGCGGATCAATAATTTCCACAACAGGATAAATCTGCCTCTCTCTACTTAGATTATTTAATCTGTTTTGGATCTCTCGGATTTCTGCCTCTAAGTCTATAGGGGCAGAAGCACTGGTATAAGGATTTGAAGTGTCAAGAAATGTATTTTGCGGCGGAGGTCTCATGGAGACATCTCTATTTGCTTCCTTCCTTTCCTCTTTTTCTAACTTCTTTTTTATCAGTGCGATCTCCTTTTCTAAAATTTCTTCTTCCTGTTCTATATCCCTTCTAATACTCTTAACTTCCTGTTCCTCAAAACTCTTAATAGAACTCACAGATTCTTCTTCCTGAATCTCCTCAAGGGTTTTGTTCAAATTCTCTAATTGCTCTTTTACTTTAACATCATCACTGAGAAGAGCATCTCTGACTAAGCGCCATAGCAAAAATATTGCTATGGGGAATTCTTCTGGCCCTCGCTCTTTTAGAGCATTTTGAAGGTCAGCCTTTACCTGCTCCCAATCAGTAATATTAAAACCCCCTGCATGTAGAAACCAGGGACTAAACTCTAAAACCGTCTTAACGATCTCTTGTGCTGTCTCAACTTTAATACCGGTGCCTTGTTTCTCCAAAAGACTTAACAACTGGCCTGTTAACCGGCCCCTTAACACTGGAACAGAATTACTTGCACCCATAACCAATACACCCTCACCACTCAATTTCTTACCTGCTGGCCAGACTTCCGAGGGCGACCTCTCAGGAATCCCTACTTCCCGATCTCGCAGATGGGTCTCCGACTGTAGTTGATGATCTCGCTGGGGCCTCCAATTGTAACACCCGATTCTGTGTTACCCCCTCTGTACAGTTCGCGCGCCACTGTACCTTGCGCGAGTTGGACAAGGGCCTGGAGATTGAAAGAACACACAAAGAGACCTGGGTCATTCGAAAGGAGATCAGCCGGATGCCGTTTATTTAGCCTTGGGGAAAATCTTAAATACCCCACTCCTGCCCAAGGAATTCCACCCAGGCAGGTGGGAAATTACTTTATCTAACTGCTGCACGAGGACTCCCACCTAGGCAGGTGGGAAATTACCATACCAACAATAGAGTCAACAATGCCCTACAACAAATCACCAGGCGGGGCAGAGGGAGCACAGGAACAAACAGGATGCTTAGTCATCTGACCAGAAACCATCCTCAAGGTGAGCCCCAGGAACAAGGGCAGACCCGGGCCCTACAGCATGCTCATTCAGTCCAGCTGGATTTGATGAGCTCCCATTAGAACAGGCACACTGTCTCAATGGGTAGACCAACCCCTCCCAGTCTAGACTTCCTGGCTTATCTTCTCCCTTTTTCTGCTCTTCAACTGGACCTTGGGAGCTCAGTCCTTTGCTCTGATGAGGGTCTCTGTCTCTATCTCTATCCATCACTGGACTAAGATTCTATGGTGATATTCAAGATAATCATCAGTGTGATAGTGGGGTAAGGCCAGTTCAGGCACCCTCTGCTCTGCTGCCCAAGGACCTAGCTGGGAGCATCCCCATGGACACTTGGGATCCCCTCTAGAGCCAAGTCTCTTGCCAACCTTAAAATGGCTCCCTTAATGTAAATATCTTCTTCCCTGCTCCTATATCGGCCCTTCCTCCATCTCCACCCTCCAACTCCCCCAAGCTCTCTCCAGTCTTTCCTTTCTCCCTTCTCTCTCCCCCTCTCCCCTTCCACCACCCCAACCCCACCCCTACCCCCACCCCCATGCTCCCAACTTTTGCAGAGCAATCTTGTTTGCTTCCAGTTTCCAGGAGGATCTATATATGTTTTTATTTGGGTTCACCTTATTATTTGGCTTCTCTAGGCTTGCAAACTACAGGCTTAATGTCCTTTGTTTATGGCTAGAGTCCACTAATGAGTGAATACATACCATGTTCATCTTTTTTGGGTCTGGGTTATCTCACTTAGGTTAGTGTTTTCTATTTCCATCCATTTGCATGCAAAATTCAAATTGTCATTATTTTTTACCGCTGAGTAGTACTCTAATGTGTATATATTCCACACTGTCTTTATACATTCTTCCACTGAGGGGCACCTAGGTTGTTTCCAGGTTCTGGCTATTACAAATAATGCTTCTATAAACATAGTTGAACAAATGCTTTTGTAATATGATTGGGCATCTCTTGGATATATTTCCAAGAGTGGTATTGCTGGATCCTTAGGTAGATTGATACCCAATTTTATGAGAAACCACCACACTGATTTCCAAAGTGGTTGTACAAGTTTGCATTCTCACCAGCAATGGAGGAGTGTTCCCATTACTCCGCATCCTCTCCAGCATAGGCTATCATTGGTGTTTTTGATTTTAGCCATTCTGACAGGTGTAAGATGGTATCTCAATAATTTTATCACAAGATCTCTTGCTTACTTTTATTTTATCATCCCAGAAGTGGACAGGAGATTTCTAAATAAACCTCCTGAAGACTATTTCATAAAGGTTGATTGGTTTGTGCTGGGGCTTGCTACAGTGGTATAGACAAGTTGAAGAGATGAAGAAAAGAGGACATTAAGAGCATTCAATAAATGGATGCTCACACAGCTTGACCAGGTAGTTTGCTGTCTGTTGTGGTTATTAATTATCTGCATAGAATAAAACTTAAATAACAGATGAAAGATTAAGTAAGTGGATGGAATCAATAAATAAGTCACCCAGAAGATTGAGTTGATACAAAACATGTGGTTGCTCTCTGAAAATTGAATTCCCTTTCCCAGTACATTTCTTTTCATTACAGTACCTTTCTACTTCCATGATAAGAATCACTAAGAATCTCTCTTATGATATATGGTGAGGATAGTTGGGATGATAATATAGAAGTAATCCAGATATCTTGTGATAAAATTATTTTCCTAATTATCTGGTGGGTACCCCAATAATAAAGAACATAGTGAAAGTCTCTGCCAATTTGAAGAAAGGAATAAACTCCCTGCTCCAGAAAAAATTGCAATTTTGTTCATGGATAATTTCTATTTAGTTTTATGGGAATCAAGATTGTACACATTGAGCAACCTGGTCAGGTTAGACTCTAATAATCTTTGTTATCATTGTCTAAAACAGAGTCAAAAGGAATCCTGGATAAAACCATTAACTTGCTTTATATATTAGCTATTGGATTGCCCATGTTTGAATTAGTTCCTCTACTGCCAAATGAACTGGCAGACATTCAAGCATATAGAATGTCTTTTCCCACTTACAAATGTTGTTAATTATTTCCTGTGGCCTTAAGCACCAATATAATTAATAATAGCTTTGATGGAAAATAAATTATAAAATATAGTAGAATTATACTGAAAATAATACTTTGCATATTTCTGATGATAGAATGAAGAGAGATTGCCTAATATAATTACTTCTATGGGACATCCAGTGTTATATTCTGACTTCATGAATCCCATAAATCACAGTTCATCCCTAAACCTTTATAGAAGGGATCACTTGTTTTTTTCAATATTACAAGCCTATTTTGAAGATCATTTTTTGTAGAATTGTGCAAAAAGGAGAAAGAAACAGAGAAAAATAAAACAAAATGTTTAAACCAAAGAAAAACATTCTCAGGTCAATAGTAAGTGCGTGTACTCTCAAACACTGTTCTTTCCTCATTATAAGAAGTATAAATAAAACAATATAAGATCAGATCAACATCAATTTAAGAGGAAGATGATAAAAGGCACAATGATTCTAGGTTGCCTAAAATTTGGTCTCAAGACCAGAAGTATCCATTCTGTATCAACACTTCTGGAAATGTTAACCTCTTCAATCCTACTTTAAAACTAATGAGGTACATCAGTTTTTTTTTTTTTAACTTTTATAAAGGTACAATAAATTATTCTAAACAACCAAAATAGAAGATTGCTATTTCTATGATTTCATCATTTTAGTTATTTAAAAATATCTAAAATATAATGAAATAATTTCCCTCTTCTTATGCCCCCACAAACTCCATCTGATGCCAACCCCAACTGAAAATTCTACTCCACATCCTGTCTTTAAGGAATAATTTCAGGTAATTTTGAATGTAAGTCTACTCTTATCTAGGTAATATATGCTACTAGTAGAAGAATTATTGTATTAAGACCAATTTTGTTTATGCAGTAACAAATAAAGTTATTGGCAAAAATACAATCATATGATAAAGATCTGCATTTACACACATAAAATTCTGACATTCCTGCTTGCCAGCTGTGCAACACTGAACACACTTTCAGTATTTGAGCTTCAGTTTTCTCTCATTTTTCAAATGAGTTCCTAATAAGATGATTTAAAGGCTTGTACATGCTATACAATTGTTACAAAATATCCAAGTGCTCTGTATGTATTCACTGAATTCCTATCACAAAGAATAATTTGCAGAATATTAAAGAAGAAAAGGTAGCCCTTGTTTTGAACTAAAAACGTCTATGAGGAAATCATGTCAAATATGTAGAGAAACACATTAGAACACATTCCAAAATGTATAAACATGATTTTGACAAGGTCACCTTAAAATCAAGGAAGACTGTAATTTTATTATTCATGGATTGAGAGAAATCTTAAGGATCAATGCTTTCAAAATATGGCTCTCCCTTTTAGATTGCCATCATATACTCAAAAAATTTACATATTCCTATATAGAGAGCTACACTGAGAAAATAACTATCAGAAGTAATGTGAGAGCTTTGGGTAACCTTTGACGAAGTACAACATGAAACAGTTTTTCACATATAATTTTATTTTCAAAAGTTTACAACAGCCCAAGAGTGATCTCTGTTTCACAAATGAGAAAGTTGAGAATCAGAGAGTTCAAATATGTTACCTAATATTTACACTTTCAAAAGATGGAGCTGGGATTCAGTGAAAGCTGAAGATGTTCAAAGTCTAAATTTTATCTATAGTACCTAAAAAGATATCTTTTAGGAAGATAAAGTTAAACAGATATAGTGAGGCATATTGTAATGAAATTAGATGTGTAAAGACAAGCAAGCAAGAACATAAAACAAGAACAATAGTGTCAGAAATAGTGTCCCCAGAGTTCTAACAGAACTAAATTGAGAACGGATAATGATTCACACCTTTTTCATGTGAGAACTGAGTGTACTATCTGCAATCAACTATGGTAATTCTTTCATTTAAGTCTATGACAATGGGAAAACACCACTTCTAAAATTTTGTATTAATGATCTTATTTTTCCAAATAAATTGATTAATAAAATTAATCATTCATGCTCTGAGCTCTTTCAGCCTTTCTGTGCATAAAATAACTATCAAACATGACCCACATAGATTAAAGTATTCTGGAATGCAGTTGTACAAGGTTAAGCCAATTCAAGATCCCTTAAAGGTTATCAACTTCTCACAGAAATTTCAAAATACATTCTAAATTGACTGCAAACCATTTCTTTTCCCAAAGACTCAAGGAATTCAGTTACTTTATTAGCAGCTGAGCAAAAATCAACTGCTTTTTAGATAAGTTAATTTTGTATGAAATAAGGTTCAGAAACCATGAAACACAACTTGTCTTTTACTAAATAAGCTACTGAACAAGGAACAATGGACAAAAAAAATAGGAAAAGAGATCATATATGATTGCATTACTAATTTGCTTTCAGTATATTCAATATTCATATAAACACACACACACACACACACACAAACACACGTCCACACGTCCACATATTTATATTTGGGGGAGATAAAAAATGCAGTTTCATTTTTGTGTATGAATATTATTTATTTATTTATTTTAATTATTTATATTGAGCTATATATTTTATTCTGCTTCCTTCCCTTCCTTTCCCCTCCACTCCTCCCCTCCCTCAAAGCCCCCTGTTCTCCCAATTTACTAAGGAGATCTTGTCTTTTATTACTTTCCAGGTACATTAGATCCATGTATGTCTCTTAGGGTCCTCTTTGTTGTCTAGATTCTCTGGGACTATGAATTGCAGGCTGCTTAAAATAATGCAGTTTCTTATTGAATGAATTATACAGAAAAAGATGATAGTCAAAAAATAATGGCCATAAATGCATTACAGACAATACACATAAGCTAAACATTGATAAAATATAAATGACAGATTGTGTAAGTTAGTCAACAGCCAAACCTAAAGACATTAATTAAAGGAAAGTTGATGGCAGGAAGTATCCCCCACATTATTACCTACATCATATAAATGTATATGAAGTTAAAAAATAAAAAAATTCTCAGGAAACAAACCCCCTAAATAACTACTTTTTAAAAAAATCCACATTTAGGATTTCCACTTTAGATTACATGAGTCTTGACAAATTGCACTAATTGTACTCCTTTCAAATGGACAATCAATATTTGTCAAGGATTCAACAAACCTAAGTGCACAGTAACCTTTTTTTTCTGAGACTTACATAAAATTTCCCAGCTTAAGAGCCTTTATTTCAACCTCAAAAACTATTTGTTGTACCTAGACATTTCAAAATGCACAGCATTTATCATGTGGCATGTTGACTGAGTTGAGTAATAAAATGTTGCCAGAGAATTAGGAAGCATCTCTATTTCAAGCACGATCACAAACTCAGGAAAAGGTTTCTGGTCTCATTGTGTCATTTCTGTGATTTTCAACTTGAAATTTTCCACAGTATCTAAGCATATGCCTGCATACAGTGCACATATAATTCTGGACAAATGCATCTTTTGATAGCATTACAATCATTCTTCTGTGCAGCTGACACATTCTTTTCAAATATAAATGTACCATCTTTTAATTGAATTGGCAGTGGAGAGATTCTAATTTCTTTTGTCATCTAAATCACTCTATTTAGATAGAACCTTTATTGCTACTTCAGAACATCTGGTCCAATTAAAGGTTAGCTGTGTCCCCCTCATTTGAATAGGAGAAAAAGGTTAATTTTAAAAACCCGTAGGCAAAAATGTGTTCTGTCTTGGAATTGATAAGTCTTCATGTTCTAAAGATATCCTTGATAATTGATAGCAATATGTAATTTAGAACCTAACCAACATTTTCTATGTAGCAAAGAATTCTTACATATACCAACATGATAAGATGTTACAAAGCATTGAAAATTATGAAATGTTATTATGCAAGTGTGATTGCAGTAAAATGACTCTGGCTGATTAGAACACTGTTTGGGAATAGATACCCTTAATGAAATATAGAAATAAATTGCAGAATATCAAATGAAAATCACCAATGTGAAAGTAAAGTGATTAACATGCAAAAAAATGGGTACAATCATTCACTTCACTTTTTTCCCCTGATAGAAGTCTTCGACTCTATTTGAACAGTATAAATCATGTTTTACCAGAAAACTAAGCAAAACCTAAATGTAAGCCCTCTGAAACACAGGCTTTCTTTTGTATTCTGGAGAGAAGATGAATGTATTTGACAGAGGGGTAAATAGGAAGAATGGTTCAAAGAATTGACATTTTCACTAGAATATTGCTTGGTATTCCCTGAATATTAAATAACTTATAATATTGGTGTTATTTGGTTAAATTTCAATTATATTTGATCATTAAGCTATTTAAACTATTTTCAATAAAATAAACATTCTTGTAATATGAAACAACAATAACTTCTGTGACACATTCTAGGTATTTTACTAGTGATTACCAAGGTGAGAGAAATATAGAAAGACATTTAATGAAAAACAGATTCAAGGGATCATAACTTAGGGGTAATACACATTTTTTACATTGCAATTAATTTTGCTGACAACTTTTCAAGTCATGCCAAAGATACCTTCAGGATAGTTAATATACCCAGTAAAATCAAGTTTTGTACCAGTTGGCTGTCCAATTACTGGTCACCTGAAAAAATAATGGTTCTTATTTACATAGAAACTTACAGACTCCAAGTCCCTCCATGTAAACTGTATTAGCATCTTCCCATAAGCTGCATATATATGGAATAATAAAAGCCTTACTTTACATATAAGACAAGTTATTGAAAGCCTCCTGGATTGCTTATTTTTGATCAAAAACAGTGACTGTGACATTTATATGTCACCCACAGATAAAAGTTGCATTAAGAAAAGTCAACTGTTTCTATTCCTATCCAACATCTCCTATTAATCATGAAGGAAGATTGAACAGGCAGCTTCCTGCTATTACAAAGCATTCACCATTGCATTTGTTTCTTCTTACCATGATTGATTTGACAAAAACATCTTTTTATAGAAAGAAAATGAGAAGGATGTTTCTAGATTTGTGCTCACAAATAGAATCAATTACAAAATTACTTTGGAATTATACTTCTTCTTTGCAGTTCATTCTTTATTGCCCCAAACTAGCACATACTCATAAAATTTTGTTGCTCTAGTCACCCTTCAAGATATCTTTGAAATTGACAATACTAATATCAATTATGTGCATCTATATCACTTTGGGACAACCTTCTTTTATTTAAAATATTAACTTCCTTCATGATTTCTTTCTTAATTCACTTTTGACTCCCACAGATATAATTCCAAACATAATAATTTAAAAACAAAATAAAATTTTGTAACAATTTCATGATTTCTAAATATCCATTATTACTATTCTCTTTGTGAAAGAGAGAAAGATGAGAGAGGGAGAGAAGAGAGACAGAGAGAAAGAAAGAGAGAAAGAGAATTTAAATATGATTCTACCATGCACTTAGCTGAAAAAAGGTTTTATTTTTCAACTCTATAGAGGAATCTAAAAGTAACTTAACTAAAGCATTTAAAAGATGTTATGTAATTTAGGGATTATAAAATTTAGAGAATATGATCTCATGTTACAACATAAATAGTGAATTATCAAAATTATCATCAGTTTAAACTTAGGTAATCTTTTTTTTAATCTAAAAGAATAGGTATGTTACTAAAGATGGCCCTTAATCCAAAGGAAAGAACTAAAAATGCAAAAGCCATAGAGTACACAGAAAAATAAACTAAAACTTGAAAGATGAGGGGAAAGTCAAAAATGTGAGGTTATTTTAAAAGAAGAAAGAGTGCATACTCTATTCTAATCTCTCCATGTATGTGGTTCAGTCTCTTTCAAGTTTTTCATGAATGTCACTTTCTCAATGAAGTAATTCAATAATACATTCCATTACATTTATTTAAAGTTTCAATATTCTCTCTCCTCACATTCAGCATTCTGCATTTCTTATTCTGCTTCTGTTTTCCTCATTGGGACACATTATTTCTAACATAATATATATTTTATTGATACTTTACATATATTTTTCTGTGATGTGAATGCCTAACCACTAGACTGGGTGCAAGGATCTCTGTCTAATTTTAAGAATTAAGCTGTCTTATGTGGTTGCTGGGAACAGAGCCCAGGTCCTCAGAAAGAACAATGTGCTCTTAACCAATGCTCCACGTAACCACCTTCCAAAATCTCTATCCTCTCTCACTTTTTTAACTGAATATTCTTTTTTTAAAATAGAATACTGTCTACTATGCAGTTTATATTCAGATTAAGGGCATATATACATGGTTTAAAAGTATTAATGGAATGTCTACTTTAAAATCAGATAAAAATGATCTTAACATATTTACCCTATACTCAAATGGACATAAAACTGACATCGCAAAAATTCTGCTGAGAATGAAAAACAACAGAAATTTCATTCACTTCTGGTGAGAATGCAAAATGGCAAGGTCACTTTTTAAGAGATTTTAATAGCTTGTTCAAAAAACCAAAATTATTCATTATATAATCAGTTCTTCAGCTCGTATTTACCAAAAACTTGTCAAAATGTTTATAGTATATTTATTCATAATTGGCAAAGCTTAGAAACAATTAGTAGGTGAATGTATACAAAATTGTAAAAGAAATGAACTATCAAGTTATGAAGGATAGAAAAAATGAAAATATGCAAAATTAATGGGAAAATATAATTAGTAAAACATATACTTTGATTTAAATTATGTGGTATTCTTGAGAAGAAGAAATTATGGAAGCAAAAGAAGCATCAGTGGTGGCAGGAATTTTAAAGCTGTGAAATGACTCTGTATGTTTATAAAGTTGTGACTATATATCACACATTTGTCCAAAACCCATGAATAAAAATCAACTGTGGGCTTTGGGTGATAATGATGTTTGGAGCAAGACTCATGAATTTTAACAAATATGCCACTGTGGTAGAGAACATTGTTAGTATTGGAAGTGTTTCACTTAAAGAGGAATTGACATGGGAAATATCTAAATATATTTTTCAATTTATTTGTGAATCTAAAGATGGTCTAAATTATAAAAATTTTTAAAAATGCATTAATAAATCCCAGTGAGCTATTTAAAATTACTCTCTTCTTGTGTCTGCTGACAACAAAAAATGCAAAAGTACCCCCACCATTATTGAGGGAAAAATATTCCTTCTATATCCTCAACAGCAGTATTCTCCTATCATTGAAAAACACTAATCTATACATTTTAGCTGCATTTGCATGCATCTTCCAAACAGTCATTGATATATTATACCTGGATACACAAGGATAAACACTTACACAATTTTACTCAACTTTGAAGCAGCACAGGTTAACACATGGTTGCAAAATCAATCTCTGCTTTAAAACAGTAAAGCAGTAAGATAAGAACTAATTTGATGAATTTACAACATAGACAAGCAATAAAGAATTTTGATAGCCCTCTTGCTTTTCTGTTCTTTTTCTTATTTCCAAGTATTGTTTTATACTGATATGAATTAGCCAGAAAATTATGCCATTTCTGCCTTACTTTATGAATAATTTTTAGATATTCCAAATCAGAGTCATCACTATAAATACCATGAAGGGTAATGTTTCTTAGGCAATGATTATACAGTAAACTTGACTTCATTTAAGAAAATCAAAAAAATAAAATAAATAAATGTACATACACAAATGCTAATTCACAGATAGACATTTACTAAACATTTCTTTTTGTACTTTCTTTAAGACTTATGAGTTTGAAGATTAGCACTGCAAATACATACACATTGTTTTCAATTTAGTTCTAAGGAGTACTTTTCCTAATGCCTTTGGCAAGCAAGCAATTCATCATTAGAAACACAAGCACATACTGTTTGGGAATTGGAAGGCATGTATCCCAACCCTTTTCGTCCATCCCTGAGGAAAATTTTAAATTTGATCTGCAATCTCATTACCTAATGATAATCAGCTTCCTTTCCCCTCTTGAGCTTTATATTTAAGATTTCAGTGACATAAAATACTCACTGAAATCTGAGAAATAAATCTGCAGTTCTATGAACAGCTTGGTTTACAGATATATGTCAAGCTGAACATATTAAAATGATAAATTTCACATTAGCTAGTAATAACTTATTTTTTCATTTTAATTTCTGAAAAATATACATTAACTAAATATCTCATATAATACTGTAGTTTTATAAATATTATTATATAGACAAGTTAAACTAAACATCCCAGTGGCCATATACTCAAAGAAACTTTCCATGTTTTCTACAATTTTTCTATTAAAATAGGAATGTTCCTTAATGAGCAGCCTTAGACAATCAGGTCCTAGTTCCTCTGATCTAATTCAACAGATAGGTAGATGTGGATGTGACTAAAAGCCATTCACCTAGAAGACAGAATGCTAATGTATTTACCCCTCAGTTTATGTTTTAATATATAAGGCTGTTTGAAAAAGAAAGCAGGAGGAATTCTTCAGGATGTGAATTCAGGACTTCATGAGGGACCACTGAGAATCTCTCTCCCGATAAAGCCAAAAAATAATTCCTCAGCCAACAAATAAAGTTTCCAAGCTTTCATCCTCTGTACTAAGATGTGAAATATCCAATTTGTCATCAATTACTTAATTTAGGGACTATAAGGAAGGTAATCTTTATCTCATATGTGCAAAAATCCATCCAAATGTTAACCCATATTTCTTAGGACAGAAAAACCTACACAAAATTGGAAAGTGTTGTTTACTTAAGTCAGAACATATTTGGATTCTGTGTTCATGTTATTTATTTATCCACATCCTTGGCCTTTTCTCCTTGTCTCACTTTCCAAAAGCTGTTTCCACTTCAGGAATATCTCTTTCTTTTAGGTCACAGCTGATTGATCTGTTGCTACTTCAACATATAGTATCTTTATTTTTTGTTGTTTCCACAACCTCTTCTCCTATTAAACTACAGGAAAGAAGGTTGCAAAGTCATCGAGTTAGCAGATGTCTAGTACTATAATTTACTACTTCATACCCTAAACCACACATAAGGGAGGAGCTCTTTAAACATCGCTTTATAGAAGTTTGTAAAGGTGTATATAAAGAGATTCAGGTATATTCAAATTTCTGACATTTATATATAACATTTTAATCTAAGAATACAGTGAGATTTCTTCATAACTATCCTTCTGACACATGTGGGTTATGAGCCACTGTTTCGACATGTATGGCCATAATAATCAGAATTAACAGAATTTTTATACGATAAAGGACAGTGAATATCAGCATATGGACGTGTTTATCCTGTTTCCTTAAATCCAAACTCTTGACCAATAAGGGACCTCCTGATCAGCAAAGCAAACATTATTTCTTAAGGTATATATTTAGACCAACATTGATGCGACTTAAAAGTTTTTTAAAATTTCAAAATTGAAACAAATGTATTTGTACTTGCTTGTAGATTCAGTGGTTTTGTAGGCTGCCTACCTAATCTACTATAGCAGAACTCTGTCTTGGCAAATGAAGAAATTGAGTCCCCATTCCAATATACAGCTAGTCAAAATATGTATCTTAACTATACTTATTGTGTTCTTATTATGCTAAAATTTTATAAGCTTTAGTGTGAAATAAAGGTCTGTTAGTTACAGTATTTATCAATGATTTTAAACAGTAAGAAAGATTCTATTGAGAATGATCAATCTTTAATTCAAGTGTCTTTCCAATGTCTTTCCACCACAAAGTCATCTGGGATTCTAGAGCAGGCACATTTCCTTATGATTTATCCTGTTCCCTTTCCTCCCTGACAGACTACTCTCAAATGTTTAATCACATGAAGAAAATAGCAAAACATACTTGATTGAATTCAACACTGTCGGCCCATATTTCTCTATGGTGTGGCTACCAGGCACAAAAGCCATAGGCCCGATCTGAGGTGATCAAATAGCTCTGCAGACAAGCTGTCTCTGCCTAACAAAGATCAGGTTGTTTGGTGCTTCTTTTGTTATTTGGAGGATGTCTTATAGAGATGCTAATTCATGGCCTACATGACAGCTAGCATACTCACAAACAGGTAGATGTGGACGTGACAAAAGACTATTCACCTGGTTACCTAGGATTCAGCCTAATGTGTTTTCCGCTCAATTGTTGTGATGATATATAAACTGTTTGGAGAATAAACGAGAGATCTAGCCCTTTAAGGATGATCATGTAAGTTGTGTCCAATTATTCCTCACGACTCCATTCCAGTCTAGTTAGGGAAAATAATTATCTATGTTGGAGCCCACATGGGCCTCGACAAACACCAATATAATAGTTAATAAAAGTTTTCCCATACATATTTAGATTACATCACTAATATAATGAACTGCCTACTAATTAATTCCTACACCTAGGGGTAGTCATGCTTCTTTTCATGTCTTTCCATTTGTAACTTTAATATCAGAGATATTCAATTAATTTTGTTGAATTATTATTATTATTAAACTTTTAAACCAATATTTATTATCAAAGAAAGAGTATGACACAGTGAGGTACCATAAGATATATAATTAGGTATTATTCACTAATAAGAATTAATATGATTTCTTACTTAATCAAATACAGCCTATATATAGCTATAGATGTTTGGATCAAGCATGTGACTTTGTATGTTGGAGTATTTTGTATAAAATTTTATTCATGTTATGATTATGGTTTAATCAAATTAATAATATACCACATTAAAGCTAGTACATATGTGTTAATATTTTAAATACACATATCTTGTACCACATAACTTCTAGTATCCACCTGTGTACACAATTCAGTTTTCAGTTCCACTGCTTTTAAACTTGGTTATGACACTTGCACTGTCCATTATAAGTGAGCCAGAGTGATGTGCACCACAGTAAAGAATATTACTCAATAGAAATTGCAAGTTTCTACTAATTTGCTTACTCTTTCCTTTTTCTAGAGATGGGCATATCCCGGATGATGTTGGCTTATTGTAGCATAGGTGATATAGTCAAAACAGCAAAAACATATAAAAAGTTCACTTGTTCTGAAAATAACACACAAAAAGAATGCATAAGTCCTTGCTTATATAAATTTTCTAATTATTTAGATATTTATGACCTAAATAATAAAAATATTACTATTTATTTTGAAATAACCACCAATTTTATTTAATATTTAGTATTTCTGTTTGGGTCATGCAACATAAAATGATGATTCATACTCATACCTCCTGGTATTCACAAGCTTGGGTATGGAGAGGAATTGTATTTTGCTTCTAAATAATAGAACATAGCAAATGTAATGATATTGCAACACTATGTAACATTTGCTACACAAAATTTTCTTGTTGATTTATTAGAATAAACAATCAATTTGGGGGAGCCTGTTGTATCAGATTCTTCTCCAATATATCTGAAAAAATACTTCAACACAATCTGTTTAAATTAAGAAGAATTTAGTTTGAGCTAGGCATTGAAGTTATCATGTGTCATGGTAAGGAATCCACACTAGCAGAAGATTGAGGTTTCTGGTCATGCTGGATTCCATTTAAGAAACAGAGAGTGTGTAATGTTTGTGCTCAGCTCAATTTCACATTTTTTTTAATCCTTTATATCCGTTCAGTATCTCAGTCCATGGAATACTTCTAATCATATGTTAGTCATCTAATCTCAATTAATCTAATAAGTAATCTCACAGAGAGAAGCTCAAAGGCCAATCTCCCTGTTGTCTTTTCATCTCATTAAACTGACAATGAGATTAACCATCAAGCCTATGCAGAAGTACTTGATGACTACCTCTAGGAACTGTGAGCAAATTCTAGTAGCTAACTACTCTTTCACCATGAAAAGGCCCTCCAACAAATATGGCATAAAATGCCAAAGTATGCAACACTGCTTTATAATGAATCAGCTCTTTTGACAAAGGGGTGAACTTAGAAGCATATTTTCCCCTCTTCAACTTTTGAATTGGTGATTTGACATTGATTTCAACCTAGAGAATCTCAGAGCAGTACTAGCTAAGCCAGTACTAGATTTATGAAAACTTCCATTGCAACATTGTAAAATAGTAAATGAATCATTTTAAGTCAGTAATATACTGGTTATTTGTTATACATACATAGAAAATAAATGCATTAGTAATAAAAGTAGTGTTTTAAGAAAACAAGTGAGTTTATATAATAAAATATTTAGTTATGATTCCTGTTTTAGACAGAAAACTTGCATTTTATTTATATAATTTGTGTATAATTTCGTTCTGACAATAATCCATATCTATTTTAATTTACATATAATAAAATGTTCACTTGAAACTTTATATTATGTTTCTGAATATCTGTCATGGGATATTCATTCCACTTTTGCTGTGGTTTTCTGTCCTGCCTGGCTTCTCTCCTCCCACGAGCTACATGGTCCCACAGCCATGTAGCCCCCAAGAAATCACACAAACAGTTTATATTAATGATAAACTGATTGTCTCATTAGCTCAGGCTTCTTATTAACTATTATAACTTTTCTTAACCCATTATTCTTATCTATGTTAGCCACATGGCTCAGTACCTTTTTCAGCATAGCCATCACATCTTCTTCTCTGGTTGGGACAGGACTGGGGAGGAATGGTTTTCCTCCTCCTCCTGTTCTCATTTACCTGTCTCTATTTCCTCTCTGGTTATTCCACCTATACTTCCTGCCTGGCTACTGGCCAATCAGCCTTTATATAAAACATAATTGACAGAATATAGACAATTGTCCCACACCAATTTCCACTCTTTTTTTTTTAAATATACAAGAACATCCATAGTCCATTGTTTGGGAATGTGGGCATAGTTTTTCAGGTTTCTTCCTGCTGGTTGGGGGCACTGATAATCTTATATGGACCTAAAGAAAATTTAGAATTATGATCAAGTCCTGAATGGAATACCCTGTGAGCCTTAATCATCTCAGGTAGCAGTCTTGAATCTGTTCTAGATGTAGAACTCAGACATCCGGGCCATCTGTTCCTACGGGAGATTTCTCAGGTGGTCTTCTTTGATCAAACTTGATTTTTATTAACTCAGATAAATCCAAAGCCTCTCATTTTCTGTGGAAACAAAGGCAAAATCTCTTCTCCAAAGTAACATACCTTTTGACTTCAATTTTGAAGTCAAGGTATTTTCAAAATACCTATCTTGGATTAATTCAGCAGCATTTATAAACAAATATCTTTTAGCAGTTGTTGCTACTTCCTCAGCATTCAAACAATTTAAAGAGATCATAATAACATACAGTATCCAGACTCTCTGTATGTTTTCAATTTCTACATGGCTTTATTTTAAACTCTATTTCTTTTATTTTTAATTTTTGGCTTTTTGAGACAGGGTTTCTGTGTATCTCTGTCCTGGAACTCACTCTGTAGACCTGGCTGTCCTTGAACTCACAGAGATCTACCTATCTCTGTCTTCCAAGTGCTGGGATTAAAGGTGTATGCCACCACACTTTGAACTCAAAGAGATCTGTCTGGCTCTGTCTCCCAAGTTTGAGATTAAAGGCATGGGCCACCACAGCTTGAACTCGCAGAGGTCTCTTTGCCTCTACCTCCCTGATGCTGGGATTAAAGGCATGTGCTGCCACGCCTTGAACTCACAGAGGTCTGCCTGCCTCTGTCTACCAAGTGTTGGGTTTAAAGGTGTGTACTACCACACCCAACTACTCTCTTTTTTATCTTAAGGACTTAACCTTTAGCCTACCTATATTTTTAAACACACTGTAAACCATTTAGAGGTTTTCTTCATCTTTGACTCTCTCTTTACTGTATATCTCTCTTTTTTTTCTGACGACATGAGTCTTTAAGTTGCTAAGCAATATGGAGAGGATTAAAGCCATGGCTTTGATGGCTGGATCCAGCCCATTCCTTAGCTTTCTGAAATTCCAGGCTCATGGTAGAGGTACCGCCCAGAGCCATGTTTATTGCCACAATTCTATGGCATTTCAAGGTCCCTGCCAGCAAGCAAGCTGCAACAGTGTGCTCATAAACCCCACTTAAATGCTCTGTAGTCAGACCGCTTGCCTGAAAGAGTCAGAGTTTGCCCTGGCAGAATGGCCCAGAAAGCCAGCATCTTAAAAACAGTGTGGATTTTTGCCTGCTATGGCTAAAACCAAAAGCATATGGTCAGCTTTTTATCAACACCATTTAAGTGTTTTGTGGCAGGACCTCTTAAAGGAGCTGCAAGGTTTTGCACTTAATACTGAGTCAGGAAGCCTTTCTTAAATGAGAGTTCTTGCTTGCCTCTAGCAAGCAAATCAGATCAGAGAAATTGCTGCTACCAAGAAGCCATGCTTTACTCTATTCTTTTCTGTCTAGAATTACTTCCCGAGCTCCTTCAGGCTTTATGTGGATGCAGCTGTCCACATGGGTGCCATTTGTTGTCAGGGTTTTCTGTCCTGCCTGGTTTCTGTCCTCCCACCATGTCCCCACAGATGTTTAGCCCCAAAGAAATCACACAGAGGTCAATATATAATGATATACTGATTGGCCCATTAGCTCAGGCTTCTTATTAACTCTTATAACTTATATTAACCCATTATTCTTTTCAATGTTGCCACATGGCTCGGTACCTTTATCAGCATGGCAATCACATCTTCCTTCTTTTGTGATTGGGACAAGACTGGGCAGAAATGGGCTTCCTCCTTCCTGGAATTTTCCTGTTCTCATTGACCTGCCTCTACTTCCTGCCTATTTATTCCATCTATACTTCCTGTCTGGCTACTGGCCAATCAGCCTTTATTTAAACATAATTGACAGAATATATACAATTGTCCTTCACGATTCCACTTCTGGGTGGTGGTTTCTATGAGACATGGAAATAATTTTTTCCTCTTAGTACTTTGAATTTTTAATATAGCATATTATCTCAATGTCATAAATTGCTATTTAAGCAAGAGAAGTGGTTTCTTCTGCAACCCATTAATGTTCTATCACTTTTTACAAAATTTTCTAATATAAGTTAAAAAATACATTATGTAAAACTTTCATTTAACCTATTACTTAAACATACTAATAAATATTTAACGACTTTAACATTTCTTCCTTTTAAATTTTTTCTTTGAATATTTAACATGAGTACTCTATTTGTACAATTTCCACCTTTCTGTGTGCCTTGAAATTCTTATTTGCTCCCCCAGTTCTAAAATTCATGACCTCTTCTATAAGTTTACCTGTTTCACACACACACACACACACACACACACACACACACACACACACACAGAGAGAGAGAGATGAGGAGAGAGGAGAGAGAGAGAAGAAGAGAGAGAAGAAAGAGAGGAGAGAGAGAGAGAGAGAGAAAGAGAGAGAGAGAGAGAGAGAGCCTAGTTAGCCCATTCATTGTGTTTGCCTGCATGCAAATGGTTTAGGGATGACCACTTGGGATTGGATAACATTCTGAGGCTCTATTCTCTAGAGAAAATTTATTATCCCTTTCTTAGCAGTAAGTGATTCCTTGTAGGTATTCTAAGGATAGGATATTATGAAATTTACCCTATCCACTTTGGTATGTCTATAGGTATTGTGACTTTGCACATCTTTTTTAGGCAACATTAATGTAGAAATGTTATGGTTAGTCCTTCTCTATCATGTATATATCATATCTTACAGCAGGAATCCTAGGTCTTCTAGCTTTTCCAATCTTTCTGCTCCTTTTCCACAATGTTCTCTTAATCTTAGCTGTAGGCACTGGACAGTAAATATACCAACTGGGTGAGTAACCCCATGGTAACAAAATCTCTACATTTTGATCAGTTGTGGATTGACATGGAAACACTGGTCATTTTTGATGGTGAAGCCTTAAGTGGGAGATGGAAAGTAAATAATAAATATAAATAAGATAGATTAAATAAAATTTGGGTTTGAGATATCTTTTGCAAATTATATCTTATGTCATGCAAACTTATTAAGAAGTATAGCATCTCATATACACTCTCCAGGGGATATACTGGACAAGGTTGGAAGAAATCATCATAAAATGGGATGATGTCAGTGGGAAACTAGTAAAAAAATGTTGCAAAGAGGGAACACGAGATATCTCATGGACTTCAGAGACCAGCACATAGTGGTCTTGGAACTACAACCATAGCCCTGTATGGTGGGAAGTAGTTGGGTTCTCAGGATCTGAAGCCACAGCTCCCCTAAGTCTTTGACAGAAGGCCATTAAAGACTGTCAAGCATGTTACTGATATCTTTCTTCTCTATAAATCAGGATTTCAGGGAAGCCATTGTCAATCTGGTACTTAAATGTAAATCTCTAGAGTAACCTTTGTCTGTCTTAAAGGAAATTTCTTTAATGTGGGGTGAGAGCTACACTTATCTGTGAATTATATATTTAGAATACAGGTATAAATTACATTGATTAGGAAAATCATAGTTTTAGGCTATCCTTCAGTTTCTGAAACTTGTTCAGTCATGGATACTTGGCTAGGTTTTTAACAGATCATGTATTTCTCCTACTGTGTGAGCTTTGAGTCCAACTAGATGGTTTTTTGATTAACCCCCAAAATATAATAACCACTATTGTGCCCTTGGGGCTATCTTGCCATTCTGACAACCATTTGTAATTATAGGCCTTTACAGATATGTAGGATTCTTTTTTATTGTTTTTTATTGAGGAGTTAGTTTTTTCTCTGCTTCCCTTCCATGCCTATCTCCTCCCCATGCACCCCAATTTACTCAGGAGATCTTGTCTTTTTCTACATCCCATGCAGATAGTTCTATGTAAGTCTCTCTTAGTGTCCTTATAGTTGTCTGAGTTCTTTCTGTTTGTGATTTGTAGGCCTTTTTTTTTGTTTTTTGTTTTAAAAACCATACTTATCAGCATTACCTTGCAGAAGATCAGATATAAAGGACATCTACAATAACAATATTTAGTGTATAATCAGTAAATGATGTAGTAATATTATTGGAACATGACTGAAAGGATGAAGACTAGGTAGGCACTTTGGTATCATACTGAAGTTCTATAGTGTTTTTGTTTTCTGTGGTGGTTTTGGATGATTGTTAACATCTTAGACAGCTTGCCAATAAAACCAAAATATGCTTGCACAGTTTTTGTTTGTAATGATCTCAGATGAACAAGCAATAAATAGTGCCACAACCAAATCAATGAAACCTGCCACAGAAAAAAATTACACTGCCCTTTCCTTGTATAACACAAAGTAAGTTCAACTAAGCTTTAAGGAAATATGCTAATGTACCAAGAAATAATGTCAAAATTCTGATTAAAACATTATACAGTTGCTATTACTATTTCTAGTTGAATTTCTTTTCAAGAATTTAAACACTATGAAATATGGAACAGTTTGAAATATTGGTTCTGATATGGTATAATATTGATATGATGGATTTGGCAATGCTCCAGATATGTTGATACAACTAATAAAATTTATTGATTAATATGGAATGTCCTGATATTTCTAAAACAACAGAATGATATATTTAAAAGATATTTTTTTGGAAAAGGTTAAATTGCTTTTATTAAGTTTAAGAAATATAGCTGGCCAGTGGTGGCCACGTCTTTAATCCCAGCACTCAGGAGACAGAGACAGGTGGCTCTTTGTGAGTTTGAGGCCAGCCTGGGTCTACAAAAGATAGTTCTAGGAAAGGTTCCAAAGCAACAGAGAAACCCTGTCTTGAAAAACAAACAAACAAATAAACAAAAACAACAAAAGAGAAATATATGCATGTCTTTTTTTACAACATTTCGAAAATTTTGTCCATTTTCTGCTTTTACCTTCAACTTATTTCTATGAGATGAATATTTACTCTTTTTTGTAAAATATTTGCAGAAATTTTTATTTGAGGCCCCTCCTGGGTGGTGTCCACCCCTTCCTAGAGTGCTGCTTTGTCAGATTCTACCTGTCTTTTGTGATTCTGAATGCATATTGATATCATTGTTTTTGCCTCTGGAATTTTAACCAAGTCTGTAAAAACTAAAACCTTGGTGGAGATTGCCCTTCTTTTTCTCTCATTGTTTCTCCACCCAAGAAATAAAAACCATGTAGAGGTAAAAAAATTATCATTTTTTCATTATACATACCAGTACAAGTTCCCATTCCCTCCCCTCTTGGTATTTCCTCCAATTACTCCAACACCAGCCCTGTCTACTCAGAGAGGGTAAGGCACATTGCTTTGGGGAAGGCTCAAAGCCTTCCATATTATATATAGGATGAGCAAGGTATCCATCCAAAGATAATAAGATTCAAAAAAAAGCCAGTGCAAGCAATAGGGATATATCCTGGTGCTACTCAGTCTGCCTTAGCCTGCAACTGTCAACCATATTCAGAGCAACTATTTGGATCCTATGCTTGTTCCTTCCAAGTCTGGTTGATTTTGGTTAGCTCCCATTAGCTCAGATAGACCATTTCTGTGGGTGTACCCATTATTGTCTTGAACTCTTTGCTCATATTCCTCCACTCTTCAACTGGACTTTGGGAGCTCAGTTCAGTGCTCTGAAGCAGGTCTCTGCCTCTGTTTCAATCAGTTGCTCAATGAAGGTTCTGTGGTGATATTAAGATATTTATCATTCTGACTACAGGGCAAGTCCAGTTCAGGCACCCTCTCTATTGCTTAGGATCTTAGCTGGGGTCATTCTTGTGGATTCCTCAGATTTCTCTAGAGCCAGGGTTTCTTGCTAGCCCCCCAAATGGTTCTTTAATTCAAGATATCTCTTTTCTTGTTCTTACCTCCATCATGGACTATCCCATTCTCTCAAGTTTTCTCCCCCTCCCTTGCTACATATCTGCACCTAAATAAATAGAAAGAAGACCTTGTACTTGATCAAGAAGACAGTATGTTGTAAAGTTTTGTTTTTTTTTTTTTTTTTTTTTTTTTTTGTTTTTTCGAGACAGGGTTTCCCTGTGTTCTAGAGCCTGTCCTGGAACTAGCTCTTTGTAGACCAGGCTGGCCTGAACTCAGAGATCCGCCTGCCTCTGCCTCCCGAGTTCTGGAGATTAAAGGCGTGCGCCACCACTGCCCGGCTATTGTAAAGTTTTATTGTCCCTAATTTCTAAAGTGAATTTTGCCTTTAAATGTTAATAAAACTGTGGTAATTTTTAAAGAAACTGGCATTAAATACTTCTGTAATGAGTGTGTAGCAATTATGTACAGTTTACATTGAGTGTTTTAGGGTTTAATTTATTGTGAAGAGACACCACGGCCATGACAACTCTCATAAAGTAAAATATTTAATTGGGTCGAGTTTGAGTTTAGAGATTTAGTCCATTAAGTTCATGGCAGCAATCATGCAGGCAGACGATCTGCTAGAGAGATAAGCTGACAGCTCTACATCTGGATCAGCAGGACGAGAGAATGACACTGAATCTGGTTGAGTGTCTTATTTAAAAATCTCAGTGTGCATCCCCAGTGATGTACTTCCTCTGACAAGACCTATTCCAATAAGACTATATCTTCTAATAGTGCCACTCCCTATGACATATGAGGACCATTATTCAAACCACCCATGGGGAGTTTTATCATACAGGGTGATAATTCTTCCTACTAAGAACCATAGAAAACCTAACAACAGCCCCCAAGTGTCATTCATTGAAAGCCTCACTTAGAGTTGTGGATATTGTGAGTGTTCAAAAGAGTCATCAAATGTGTTGACAATTGCTTTTCTCTCTTCTTGCTTCTCGAAAGTGGACAGAAGACCTTATTTTTCAAGACATTACTTGCTGAAGACAAGGACATTAGGAAGGAAAGCTTGGACTGTTCTAGAAGCCACTTCTGTGGGGACTAGCTTTCATAGTATCTAAGAGTTGCTAGCTAAGCCATTAAAGAAAGAAAAAACAATCAGTAGTTTCTATCAGCTATGAAGCATATGAACAACAACTCTGACTAGCATTACAGCATATACCTCAGTGGATACTAATGGTATGATTATCTGGGTGTAAACAAACAACCTTTCTAATTGGGCTAAGACCTACTCAACAGGAAGGAACTCATGTGCAGTAATGTAAAACCTAACAGCTAATGGTGATCAGAGAGGTCATATGCCCTAGTGGAGTGGTTCTCAATCTACAGTTCCAAACCCCTTGTTGGTACAGGGGTTGTAGAATATATCATATCAGCTATTTACTGTGCATTTAATAACAATACCAAAATTACAGTTATGTTGATGTCCAACAGAGTTCCACAATAGCCCAAAATGGAGGATAATAAAGTTTTATTTATCTGGGGATAAACTAAAAGAAAGAATAACAACCTACAGTCCTCTTTGTGCACTGAGAAACTAGAACAAATCCAGCAGTCAAGAGCCTATACATGCTTTTTCATCTGTATTTATAGTATATGAGGCCCATGCCCAAAGTGGGCTAGTATGACTGAAGGAGTTCCAACAGCACCCTCCCCCTTTTGTCTAAATAAGAGATTTCTAAGGCTAATAAAAAAAAACTATAGACAATAAGAACACAGCAAGTATTGTTCAGGAAAAGAAGAGGCAAAACATACATAAAAATAGATTTACAAACCAGCGTAAACAAATTAAACAAGAAACAATGCTAAATATTTTAATAATTATTTTACCCTTGGAGGACTCCTAAATCTTATATTAAAAAATAACTTCGTTAATTATTAAACAAAAGTAACTATGGGACTATCTAATCTTCAATCCCCATAAAAGACCTGAGAAGAGAAATAATACTACTTGAGTAAACAGAAAGTAAAAATCATTTAACATCCAAAAAGTACCAGAAATGACTAGAGACAACCAGCTACTCAAAAATCTCATTTGCAACATTGGGGCAACCAACTTTGGCTAAGGCAGGAAAGTTTGAAAAACCATCTTACCGTGTCTGGCAAGGATTCTCAGTTTTTTTTTTCTTTTTCTTTTTTTTTTTTTTTTTTTTTTGCTTTTATTCTACTTGTCCAGTCTGGACACTGTGCATTCTGTCAGTTGTCAAGGAAGGGGCAGTTCCTTGCCCAAAGCCCAGTTTTGCCAAGAAGAAAACAAGCTCCAAGTAGAGTATACCTATAGACTTTGCTGCCAGGAGCAATCATGTCTCTGTCAACAGAATCCTAAGTTATTTTAAATGGCCAGAATTCTACAGTTGTCTGAAGTGTTTGAAGATTTTCTGTCTATGTGGAATACATCTTGATACATCTAAAGAACCTGATTAGTCTAACTGTATGTATGACAAACATAGATAACAATTGACCTATAATTCTTAATACCTATCTAGCTTTAAAGACTAAGGCTTCATATTAAAATATTTAAACAATCTTTAAACAAATATGCAGCAAGTGAGAACAATCACATCCAAATGTAGACAATATATAAGTATCTTGATAAAAGATAGGAACATATAATACAATATAATAAATATATCCTAAAATTGCATAATATGAAATATCTTAAGCAGAGGGTAGAAACATGCATGTATACAATATGACAAAATAATAACATGGCATAGGGTGCACAAATATTGTAAACAGAAATAGCATATTCAATATCACAAATATAATTTAGAATTTGTATCAATATATAAGAATCCCAAGTGCTAGGATTAACAGTATGAACCATTACCACCTGGCTCTGTTTCCCCTTTACAAAAGAGTTCGACAGTAGCCCAAAACGGAGTATATTACAAAGGTTTATTTATCTGGTATAAACTCACAGAAAGAGTAGTGATCTTGCAGTTGTCTGCATGTGCTGGGAAAATGGAACCTAATCCAGCAGTCAAGAGCCTGCACATGCTTTTCTATTTTATCCTCCCCTATCTTACTTCCCTCCTGCTTTCCCCTACACACCCTCGCCACACACCCTCCAGTCCTGAAAGAGGGCAAGGCACCCTGCCCTGGGAAGTCCAAGACCCTCCCTCTACATTCAGGCTGAGAAAGGTATGCATCCAAAGAGAATAGGATCCCCAAAAGCCAGTATGTGCAGTAGTAGAGACAAATCCCAGTGCCATTGTCATTGCCCCCCCAGTCTGCCCCAACTGTCAACCACATTCAGAAGGACCAGTTGATCCCATGTTCATTCATTCCCAGTCCAGTAGAGTTGGTGAGCTCCCATCAGCTCAGGAACACTGTCTTAGTGAGGTGGAACCCCTTGTGATCCGACTTCCTTGCTCATATTCTCCCCACCTTCCGCATGTTTCAACTGGACTGTGGAAAACCTTAGTCCAGTGCTCCCATGTGGGTTTCTGTCTCTATCTCCATCCACGATGAAGGTTCTATGGTGATATTTAAGACAGTCATCAGTCTGGACTACAGGACAAGGCCAGTTCAGGCACTCTCTCCTCACTGCCCAGGGTCCTAGCTGGGGTCATCCCCGTGGACACCTGGGAACTCCTCTAAAGCCAAATCTTTGCCAACCCCCAAAATGACTCCTTCAATTAGATATCTCCTTCCCTGCTCCCATATCCATTCTTCCTCCATCTCAACCCTCCCATTCCCCCAATCTCTCCCCAACCCTCCCCTTCTCAATTCTCTCCCCCTCTCCTATTTCCCCACGCCAACATCACCCCTATGCTCCCAAATTTTGTTTGGCATCTTGTGTGCTTCCAAATTCCAGGAAGATCTATATATATTTTTATTACTTAGCTTTTCTAAGATTGCAAACTATAGGCTCAATATCCTTTGTTTATGGCTAGAATCTACTAATGAGTGAGTACATACCACATTTATCTTTTGGGGTCTGGGTTATCTCACTCAGGATAGTGTTTTCTATTTCCATCCATTTGCATGCAAGATTCAAGATGTTATAGTTTTTTAAGTCTGAGTAGTACTCTAATATGTAGATGTGCCACCTTTCTTTATCCATTCTTCTATTGAGGGCCATCTAGGTTGTTTTCAGGTTCTGGCTATTACAAATAATGCTGCTATGAACATAGTTAAACAAATGCTCTTTTAGTATGATTGGGCATCTTTTGTGTATATTCTCAAGAGTGGTATTGCAGGATCCTGAGGTAGGTTGATTCCCAATTTTCTGAGAAACTGCCACATTGATTTCCAAAGTGGTTGCACAAGTTTACATTCCCACTAGCAATGGATGAGTGTTCCCCTTATTACATATCCTCTCCAGCATAATATATCATTGGTGTTTTTGATTTTAGTCATTCTGACAGGTGTAAGATGATATCTCAACGTTGTTTTGATTTGCATTTCCCTGATAGCTAAGGATGTTGAACATGTCCTTATGTAACTTTTGGCCATTTGAAATTCTTCTGTTGAGAATTATCTGTTTAGTTCAGTACCCCCATTTTTAATCAGATTATTTAGAATTTTAATGTCTAGTTTCTAATTTTTTTGTATATTTTGTAGATCAGTCCTTTGTTTGATGTGAGGTTGGTGAAGATATTCTCCCATTCAGTAGTTTGCCTTTTTGTCTTATTGACTGTGGCTGTTGCTTTACAGAAGCTTCTCAGTTTCAGGAGGTCCCATTTATTCAATGCTGCTCTTATTGCATGTTGCTACTGCCAGAAAATGGAAAGATCTCCCATGCTCTTGGATATGTTGGATCAACATAGTAAAAAAATGGCAATTCTACCAAAGGCAATCTATAGATTCAATGCAATCTCCATCAAATCCCACAAAATTCTTCACAAACCTTGAGAGACTCAGTAATCAACTTTATTTGGAAAAAATCAGGACTAGCCAAACCATTCTATATACTAAAGGAACTTTTTTTAGGCATTACCCATCCCTGACTTCCAACTCTATTTCAGAGCTAAAATAATGAAAACAGCTTGGTATTGGCATAAAAAAACAGAGATGCTAACCTAGGAATCAAATTAAAGACCCAGATATTATCCACACACCTATGAACACCTGATTTTTGACAAAGAAGCTAAATTATACAATGGAAGAAAGAAAGCATCTTAAACAAAAGTGCTGACATAACTGGATGTCATCCTGTAGAAGAATGAAAATAGATCCATATATATCATCATGCACAACACTCAAGTCCAAGTGGGTTATAGACTTCAATATAAATCTGACCCACACTGATCCTGCATAGAAAAGAAAGTGGGAAGTAGCCTGAAATGCATAGGCAGAAGAGACTACTTCCTATGTATAACCCCAGCTGCACATGCTTTTCATCTGCATTTATAGTACATGATATGACATCCAAAGTGGGCTGGTATCTTAAAGGCTATTGACTGAAGGGGTTACCACAGCACAGTAATGAAGAAACAATGAAAATATTTTTTTAAGGTTGGTGGTTATCACAACATAAGGAATCTGTAGAGAACCACTACCTCAGAATATAATCTACTACTGCTATTTCATTAAATCAGTCTAACCTGTGCTTCTAAATACATAGTCTTATACGCAGAGATAACTATATCCATTTCCACTCATCAAGAAAGTTTCTTTTTGCATCAAAAAGAAATCAAATAAAAGGAATTGGTGACAGTGGATGGTCTAATTGCAATTGATATATCTATAATGCAACCCCTGCCTGTAACACTCAAATCACATCACAAGAAAGAGGACATAAAAACTGTAAGAGAAGAAAACCATGACATCTTCTATGAGAAAGTATCTTCTCATATGACAGAAAAGCAGGTCTCATGAAATATTAGTAATATGGACCGCTTATAAAAAAGACCTGCCAAGCAATCTCATCTACTGAAGCAGAATACAGAAATATTTAATAACACAAAGAACATCTACCTCAGAAATCTAGTCTTATTTGGCGAAAAATGAATTATACCTTGGGTAGAGTAAGGATCCCAGCAAATGTGTGCTTTTGTCCAAGGTATTTCTCTACTATATAGTTGTGAAGAGACATCTTCATATCAAAATAAAATATAACTGGTATCTAGAAAAGAACTAGTCTTATTTAAAATCAATGGGTTCAGAAGTAGAGAGATGATGGTTCTGCAGTGAAAAGAACTGGATGTTCTTTTAGAGGATAGTTCCCAGCATCTACATGGTGGCTAATAACCATCAGTCTAATAAAAGGATCTGATGCTTTCTTATGGCTTCCATGCTGATATTAACACAATACAGTAAATAGAACATACATGCAGGCAGAGCCCTCATACACACATAATAAAAACAGATAAAGGAAAGAAAGAGTACCTGGAGATGAAAATATGGTTCTTTTTCTAAGGAATGAAGGGTTTATTTTAATGAAAAGATTGAGGTAATAGTTCATTTGGAACTTAAGGCATCTGATCATATTGCCTCAGCAGTCAGGAAGCAGAAACCATGAACATTTGTGCTCAGCCCATTTTTCACTTTTTATACAGTTCAAGATCACAGCCTATTAGGAAAATCTTAACACCTCATTTCATGCAATCAAGGTAATCCCCTACAGACATGCTCAGAGTCCCATCTTCATGTGATTATAGATTTCATTAAGATGACAGTAGATTTAATTATTTAGGGTATCTTTGACATGAATTATGTTTTGAATTTTCTAATGAGTAGAATTACATTTTTGCATGAAATAGAAATGTATTCTTTTTTTCCTCATTTTTTTATTAAAGATTTCCATCTCCTTCCCTCCTTCTCCCCATTTCCTCCCCTCCCTTCCACGATACCCCCCACTCCACCCCTCTCCAAGACAAAGAGCCATCAGGGTTCCCTTCACTATGTTAAGTCCAAGGTCCTCCCAGCTCCCCCTAAGTCCAGGAAGGCGAGCAACCAAACTGACAAGGCTCACAGTGAGCCCGTCCATGCTGGTAGAGTTCACTGTTCATTGCCGTTGTCCTTGGTTTCTCAGTCCTCCTCCACCATCAGCCACATTCAGAGAGTCCGGTTTGGTCCCCTGTTCCATCAGTCCTATTCCAACTGGACTTGGTGGTCTCCCGTTAGATCTGTCCCACCATCTCAATGGGTAAACGCACTCCTCACGGTCCTGACTTCCTTGCTCAAGATCTCCCTCCTTTTGCTCCTCATCGGGACCTTGGGAGCTCAGTCCGGTGCTCCTATGTGGGGCTCTGTCATTTTCTCCATCCAATTGCCAGGTGGAGGTTCTATGGTGATATGCAAGATATTCATGAGTATGGCAATAGGATCTGTACATTTCTGGCACCCCTCTCCTCAGCTGCCCAACAACAATCAACTTTATATGGAAGAAACAAGAAACCCAGGATAGCCCAAAACAATCTTATACAATAAAAGGAACTTCTGGAGGCATTACCATCCTGACTTCAAAAACTCTATTACAGAGGTACAGTATTGAAAACAGCTTGGTATTGGCATAAAAATAGAGAAGTTACACAATGGAATCGAATAGAAGACCCAGATATAACCACAAACCTATGAACACCTGATTTTTGATAAAGGAGCTAAAGCACACAATGGAAGAAAGAAAGCATCTTCACAAATGGTGCTGGCATAACTGGATGTCAACCTGTAGAAGAATGAAAGTAGATCCGTGTCTATCACCATGCACAAAACTCAAGTCCAAAATGGATTAAAGACCTCAATATCAATCTGAACACACTGAACCTGTTAGAGTGAGAAAGTGGAAAGAATCACAACATTTGGGCTCCGGAGACAGCTTCCTACGTATAGCCCCAGCAGCACAGACATTAAGGGCAACATTGAATAAATGGGACCTCCTGAAGCTGAGCCGCTTCTGTAAAGCAAAAGCAAGCACTGTCACTAAGACAAAATGGCAGCCTACTGACTGGAAAAGATCTTCACCAACCCCGCAACAGACAAAGGTCTGATCTCCAAATTATATAAGGAACTCAAGAGACTAGACTTTAAAATGCTAATGAAACCCAATTAAAAAATGGGGCACTGTAGTAGGTTCATGTTCATTGACGTGTCCTTGGTTTCTCAGTCCTCCTCCACCGTCAGCCACATTCAGGGAGTCCGGTTGGTCCCCTGTTCCATCAGTCCCATTCCAACTGGACCTTGGTGGTCTCCCGATAGATCTGCTCCCACCGTCTCAATGGACGGGCTCACTGTGAGCCTGTCAGTTTGGTTTGCTCACCTTCCTGGACTTAGGGGGAGCTGGGAGGACCTTGGACTTAACATAGTCGAAGGGAACCCTGATGGCTCTTGTCTTGGAGAGGGGTGGAGAGGGGGTATGGTGGTGGAAGGGAGGGGAGGGAAGGGGGGAGGAGGAGGGAAGGAGATGAAATCTTTAATAAAAAAAAAATGAGGAAAAAATGGGGCACTGAACTGAACAGAGAATTCTCACAGAAGAAGTTCGAATGGCCAAAAGACACTTAGTGCATGCTCAACCTCCTTCGCAATCAGGGAAATGCAAATCAAAACAAGGTTTGAGATACCATCTACACCTGTCAGAATGGCTAAATCAAAAACACCAATGATAGCCTTTGCTGGAGAGGATGTGGAGTAATGGGTACACTCATCCATTGCTGGTGGAAATGTATTCTTTTTTAAGAGAGGAAAAAAAAGAAAGTAGAAAAGGATAAACTAAGGAGGTTGTGGATGATTTGTACAAATTTGGAGAGCAGAAAAATGCTCAAAATATGTTGTATAAAATTTTTTAAATAAAATGTTCATCAAATACGGTTTACTAATAATATCACTCTTCTGAGATCTATATGTTTGGAAAGAATGAGAAAAATTCACAAACATTTGGTTAATGTTAGAATGATTCTAGCTTCCAACACCATCACACTTCTTATATCTACTCACCAGTGGCTATGACAATTCTAAACAGAATAATGTCCTGTTCAGGTTCAGTTTAAGCATGAGGAAATAATAGTTTATTGTAAGAGAAAAAACAGTGACCTCAACTAAATAAAGGGTGATTCCAAAGGACTCTCACAAGGAAATTCTGCAATAAATAAGCAATAAATACTTTTAAAGTGTGACATAGTCTTACATAATCTTGGAAGACTTTGTAAGAACTTATGCATCAATCTTCTTGGTAGATATTATTGCCTATGTGTGCATTAACTATCGTTATAAAATTTAAGCTCAACAGAACCAGTATGACAATCCAACTTATATTTTATTGAATTGAAATTTAAGTCTGGAACTTTAATAAAATACTTTTCAAAGATGTAAGTTTAACATGCTAAATAGTTCTCCAAATAGTCACAATCACCATTATTGGAGTTTGTGATAATACAGAAATCTTTGCATTCTTCTTTGGGTTCTTGTCAGATTTTCTATCCCTACTAGAAACCTCTTTTAAATCAATAAAGCCTTAGCTTCTTCACATGCTAAAGAATATTAAAGGATTAAAAAGTATTATTTATGTAACTAATTCTGCTGTGCTGCTCTTATATTTAAAACATAGATTCATTATTAAAAAAAAACTTTTATGAAAATTTATTAATCCTGTAGTATTTATCAAGAATATTACAAGATTTAAAGCCTACAACATTCAACCTAATATGATAGGTATGGCCAACAATGATGCATTATGTACTGACAAACAATGTGGCTGGAGAGGAAGGAATATGAAATTATATGATTTTACTATAAAACTAATTAGTCTCAACCTAATAAAGAAACCTATAGTATACCCTGTGTAACCATAAAATTTAATTTTCAATGATCCACTTTATATTTCTTTAATTTAGTAGACATAAAAGTATTTATAAAATATTCAGTATATTAATATATGGTTATATATATATTTCATTGATGTAAGGAATAGTATTTGCTTTGTACCTTAAATGTAAGTATGTAAGTTTTGGCAAGGTAATACACTCCAGTAGAGGAAAGGATAATAAGGTAGACTCAAAGCAGGATACTTTCTGAGTGGAATTTTGAATCTGAGTTCTATACCATAATACAATTACCTGATACATTATAATTTGGAGAGCCATGCAACTGGAATTCATATTTATTTACTTATTTATTTGGTTGTTTTATATTTGGCCACAGATTCCCCTCGCTCTCCTTCCACTCCCTTTTGTTCATACCCATCTCTTTCCATCCTCTAATTCACTCCTCCTCAGCATCTTTGATAGTTAAAAGTCTTTGCATCCATTACCATTCATTGTAAATAAAAAGAGAATTCATAATTAAGGCTAATAGTGTGCTTTGTCTACATGTATGAACAGATATCAAGAAGACAGTCTGACACAGTAAATTTATTGAGATAGAAATGTTAAGCTCTCCTATCCCAGAATCCATCATTTCCCCAATTGTGTTTTCATGCGTATTTGTTTGTGTGTGTATATATGTGTGTGTTAACATTGCAGCAATGCTATGTGGAGGTCAGAGAACAACTTTGAAGGAATAAATTCTCTGTTTACCATATACTTTCAAAGAACAAACTCAGTTTATCTACAAATGTTTCTATCCTCTGAGTAGTATCCTCTTAGCCATGTAGTTTTTACTAGTTTTACAATACCAGTATAAATCTTTTCCTGGGGAGTAGATTGCAAATACAGTTATTGATTTTATTTTACTTGTGTAATGGTCTTGCTATTGTTGCATAAGTGGAGTCATCCTTGCCTGTCAGTTGGTATTGCAGTTCATAGAGTTCACTGATTGATAAATCTACTAAAATAAAAGTAGAGAAGGTCAATACTGAGTGAAGAAAGACTTAAGTGGTGAGAAGAGACAAAAGATGTGCCAGATAAAGGGATGGGGGACGGAAAGTTTGACTAAAAGAAAGGATATATTTAAAAGCCATCTGGAAACTTTGCTGAGCCAGCTGGAAACTTTCATAACTCATTTAAAACTTAACTATCATCTTTTATTTAAGGGAAAATAGGAATACCATAAATGGTTGTGTAATGCTACTTATAGAATTCAGAGTTTAAAAGAAAGACCACTGGGTCACTTGTGAATGCTTCTATATTGCAGTGTTGCTTAGAAAAGTCTGACAACACTCCCTCCACACAAAACAATACAGAATCCTGCTGTTATTAGTTCTCCACCAGAAATATCTAATAATTCTCTGCAGCTTAAGACATCACACACTTTGCTTGCAAGATGTAGAGAAATTAAGATGGCACTGTGTTATGGAATATTAGTTAAGATGTTGTTACATTCTTTTATGCTATGAGATATTTGTTTTAATTATGTAAAGATGTGTTGTATTCTTGTATGCTGCATTTGTTTAACTCTGTGAAGCTCTGTTACTTTACCTGTCTAAAACACCAGACGGGTCTAATAAAGAGATGAACAGCCTATAACTAGGCAGGAGAGAGAAATAGGTGGGGCTGCCAGGCAGGAATAATAAATAGAAGAAACAAGACAGAAGAGAAGTGAGAAAAGAAAAATAGAGGAGGACACCAGGGAGCCAGCTACCCAGTTACAAAGCCAGACATGGAGTTAAGCAAGGAAAGGAAGGTATTTTGAATACCTAAAGATAAAATCATGGAGGCACAATTTAGAAGGGATAATTTTAGTTAAGAAAAACTGGCTAGAATAAACTAAGCTAAGGCCGGGCATTCATAATAAGAACAAGTCTCCATGTATTTATCTGGGAGTCAGGTGGTGGGCCCCCAAAAGTAAAGAGTAAAAAAAAGTGCAGAATTGAGCTAGAAACTTCTTTTATTCTGACTAACTTTCATGGTGCATGAGATGCTATGCAGGCTGCTGGAAGAGAAGAGGCATAAATGGTATATAGATTTTTAAAATCTACTTATCACTGAATACTGAATAAACAGTCAAGAGGACTCAAAGTGTACTTTTCATTTCCTTCTGCTATTAATGTCTATAGTCTTAATGCTGTGGAAATAGCACTGGGTCTTACATAAGATATATCTAGGTTCAAATGTTTACTATCTAATCATATAACTTGGCAGAAAGAAATGTTATTAGCTTCAATTTTTCTGTATGTACTAGGTTATAGTACATAATCCAAAGAGGTATTTAGGAGATTAAAATGAGGATAAAGAATATTTTTTGGTTTTAGACATTAATTTTTTGATTCATTTGTACTACTACATTCTTCATTTAAATTCGTGATTGCATCACATGTCTTTTCCAACAACACAGCATACATTGTAAACTTACTCACCTGGTTTGTTGTTTTACATCAGAAAGTTGCCACCATTTTTCTATTGGAAAATGTAGTAATATCCTAGAGATTTGTAACCTCTGTGGTCTCTGATACAAATTCTCAGTCTTGATTATTATAGCAAGATAGTAGTCATAGTATAAAATATATAAATTGACTTGGCTATGTTCAAAAATTATTTACTCTGTATAAGAAATCCAAAAAATAAGATATAGGTATGCAGTATCCTTTTGATGTCTATCTTAAAACAACAGAGATGATATTAGTTAGAAAAAAAGAATGAATTTTCATGTTATAATTGATTCTTTTATACACTGTATCTGCAAACTTCCATTATTTATTTATCCCTTGGATAAGACGCAACTTCATCATCTTAAAAATATGTGCAATATCTCACCCTATTTTAGCCATTTTATAAAATTAAATTAGGCAGTGTCATTCAAGAATCTACAGAGTAAATAACATAAATTGCTTTTGTATGTATAAACACATGTTGAATTATATTTTTAATTTGTTTTTCTAGTTTTTTCAAATGTTTGTGTTTCCTTCTTCATTCATTATTTTTCTAGTGGTCATGATCACAAACATTTTCTCTACAATTGATACCTCTTACTTACATATCCTATGTGGCTTTTCTTACTTTTCTCCTTACATACATTCCTAAGTCGTATTAGTTCAACTTAATTATCATACTAAAGAGAGATAATAAGTAAAAGAAACAGTAACACATATAGTAAGACACTTAAATTCCATTTATACTATATAAAAATATTTTATTGTTGATCACTGAGCCAAGTAAGCAGGACAAATATGGACTCACAGAGACTAAAGCAATAAGCACAGGGCCTGCAGGAGTCTGCACCAAATTCTCTGCATGTATGTTATGACTGTTAGCTTGATTTTTTTAATGGGACTTCTAACTGGGAATAAGTGCATCTCTAATTCTTTTGCCTGCTCTTCGAACTTTTACTCCTATTGGATTGTCTTTTCCAGCATGGTATGAAGGCTTTTTGCTATGTCATATTGTATCTTGTTTTGTCCTGTTTGGCAGTTTGTCTCTGTTGACAGAGGTTCTTCCTCCCTGATCCCACAGTCATTCAGCCCCAAAGAAACACACAGAGTTCTACATTAATTATAAACTGGTTGTCCTATTAGCTCAGGCTTCTTATTAACTCTTACATCCTACATTAACCCATAATTCTTGTCTGTGTTAGCCACGTGGATTAGGTACCTCTATCAGTGAGGCTTTCTCATCTTGATTCTCTCTGCATCTGGCTTCTTCTATCATGACTGCAGACTGACACTTTCCTCTTCCCCAGAATTTTCCTGTTCTTGTTGCCCCATCTATACTTCCTTCTTGGTTGTCCTCCCTATACTTCCTGCCTGGGTACTGGTCAGGGTTTGATTAAACCTATACAAGTGGCAAATCTTTACAGGATACAAGATCATTGTCCCACAACATGTCTCTTAAAAGCTTACTCGTTTCTGAATGGAAACAGAGAGGGAATGGATCTGGGAAAAGGGGAGATGTAAGGAAGCTGGGGGGATGGAGGGAGAGGAAACTGTGCTTTGGAAGTCTTGTATAAGAGAAGAATATGTTTCAATTAAAAATTAAATTGAAACAATGCAATATTTTTACTCTGAAATAATAAAGATTGGCCATACTTAGAATATCACAACTATTATCATGGTACTATCATCGCCAGAGTTTCTTAGATTAATTTCTTACATATATGCTATTTTTAAAAGACACATTTTAAACTGTATATAAACTAATCAGTAGATTTTCCAAAGAAAATATATGTGAAAATATTAGAACCTAGTTGACTGAGAATGGTTAGAATGAGGAGCACTTTATTAAGTCCTTCATATTTAGAATTTTCAATTTAAACACTATCTAGATTCTATGAGTGTTTCAAATATGAAAAAGTGTTTCATGTAAATCATCCAAGGTCACATAATAAATGCATGGAAAGATTTTTCGAATATTTCAAGGTGTAGTCCTCTTCATCCTATCATTTAATTTTATTTCTTACTGATTAGATCACTCAGTGAAAAAGTCCAAAATTAATTGTTATTTTTTTTAAAGAAGGTAGTCTGACTATCTCTGTTCTGTGCTATGTAAACTCTTGGTAATAAACTGACCCCAATTCCATGCTGTATAAAAAATTGCTATGGACCACAGAATTTTGTAGTTAAAGCTCAGCAGGTACTCCAGGGGTCTACCCACAGAGATACATATCTTATGGAGATAGACATTATTTAGCAAGGCTATAAGGGATAATGTCACAAGAGATGAAAATCTGATGGAGATACTTTATTATCAGGACAATAAGGTATACTGCCTTCTGAACATATTAACAGTCCTCATTGCAGATTCCTTGTGTGAAGAGCTCTTTCCTTTACATTACAGCTTGGGGACTCTCCCACATCACTACGGAGTGTCAATGTTTACTGGGCACAATTTTCCCTATGCATTGTTATATTGAAAGGCTCCACCCAGCAATATGTGATTCTCACAACAAAATAATCACAGTCAATACCCTTTCTTTCTCAATCAGGTCTTTATATAAACTTAGAAGTCTACCCTCCTGAAATACCTTCCTTGACAGACAGTTAGTCAGTGTTAGTGTCCAAGAAAAGAGCCCTTTATTGAGACCTCCACAGATGCCAAGGACAAAAAATTATGGCATGTCTGAAGTTGTTGAGCCATGGCACTCACAGAGATATAGAACAAGAGTGTACTTAAATTCACTCTGCCATCACTATAGGAAAGTGCTATCCCAAGCTAACCTCAAACTAACCTTAACGCATGCCTATCCTTTGCTTACCCAGTCTGATAACTAAAGAACTATATCTCAAAAGCTTATCTTACTCTACCCCCAACCCTCAGGTCACAGTAAACTTCTGTTCCTTGGACTCTTATATTGCCATGGCAATGGGTCTGCCCTTAGCACTTAGCCTAGGAATGTGCTTATGACAAATAAAAAGCTACCTCTGTAACTCTTAATATTGATTCAGGCTACTGGGTAAAGAGAATTTTGAAAGATGAGACTATAGAGTTAGCAGTTGGATGGAGAAACTGGGAAGAAATTAGCATAAATGTTAAAAAATAAAAATGTAGGAAAATGAGGAAGGAAGAAGAAAGAAGAGAGCAGAAGAAGAGGAGGAGGAAGAGGAAAGAGGAGGAAGAAGGAGAGAGAAGGAGGAGGGGAAAAGGAAGAGGGGGGAGGAGGAAGAGAAGAAACTGGAAGACAAAGAAGAAGAAGCTGGAAGAAGAGAAGAAAACTAGTAGGAATTAGAAGTAGTACAGGATTAGTAAAATAGAAATAGAACATTAAGGAGCACATGAATAAAAGAACATGTATGAGCAGATTATTTTTTCTATAGTCCTCAGACCTTGGTTCTTTTGCTTATTGTAACAACTTTTTTAAACCCTGAGTGAAGACATTTAAGGCTAGACCTTGAAAGCTTTCAATACCAAAATGGCTCTTAAAGCATCTATTATCTTAATTTTTAATGACTAGATTTAACTTTGGAGTTTTGCCTCAAAGGTTTCAAAAAGGCAACTAGTAAAGAGTTTATCCTCTTCTCTGATCTTTGTTTTCAATCTGTTTATTTAGTTATTTTATTTATTTTATATTGTGACTGAAGTTACCCTCCCTCCTGTTCTCCCCATTTTCTCCCTCACCTCTTCTCTGTCCCACACATCTATTCCTCTCTGTTTCTATTCAGAAAGGAGCAGGTCTTCTATGGGCATTCAACAAAGCATGGCATATCAAGTTGAGGGTAGGACTAAGCTCCTTTCTTTGTATTAAGGCTGGGCAAGGCAACCCAGTAGAAGGAATGGGGTTCCAAAAGATAGAAAAGGAGTTAGATACAGGCCATTGTGTGGAATATTATGTTTAGATGTGTTACATCCATTTATGTTGTGAAACATTTGCTTTAATTGATGCAAAGATGTGCTGGAATTTTTTATGTTGGATTTATTTAACTCTGTGAAGCAGAATTATTTTGCCCTGTCTAAAACACCTTATTGGTCTAATAAACAACTGAATTACTAATAGTAAGTACAAGCTAAAGGACAGTTTTGTACTGGCAGGCAGACAGAATAAACAGAAGGAAATATCTGGGAGAAAGGAATGACGAGCAGGGACACATAGCGGAGGTCGCTAGGGATCAATCACCCAGCAGCCAGCCAGCCATGGATTAATAGTGAAAGCAAGGCATACAGAAGTAATAGAAAAGAAAGACATCCCAGAGGCAAAAGGTATATGTGTTAATAAGTTAAGAAAAGTTAGCTGGAAATTAGCTAAGGCCAGACATTTATAATTAAGAATAAGCTTCTATGTGTCATCTATTTGGAGGCTAGGTTATGGACCCTAAAAAAACAAAGACAATAACTAAATTAAAGAGATAAAAAACAGCAGCCTTTGCTCCAATAGTTAGAAATTTCACAAGTAGACTAAGCTACTCATCAGTTACATACATATAGAGGGCATATGTCAGTCACATTCAGGCTCCCTTATGTCCATTCAGACTCTATGAGTCAGGTTAGTTGATTCTGTGAGATTTTTGTCATGTCCTTGACCCCTCTGGCTTATACAATCTTTTCCCACTATCTTTAGCAGAATTCCCTGTGCTTGGTCAAATATTTTACTCTGATCTCTGCAACTGTTTTCATATGTTACTGGATGAAGGCTCTCTAAGGACAATTGGGGTTGTAACAAATCTGATCACAGGAGAAGGCAAGTTCAGGTTATGTATCCACTATTGCTAGGAATCTTAGCTGTAGACATTTTTGTAGATATATTGGAGTTTCCCTTGCATCAGGTAATTATTATCTGAACTCAAGATACATCTCCCTTTCCAGTCATCCCTTTCAGTATTCTCCCCTTCAGCCTACTGCCCAACTGTTCCCTAGAGTTCCCATGCCCACCCCACCCACAGTCCACTCAGGAGATCTCTTCTATTTTCTTTCCCAGGGAGATCTGAATGTATCTCCTTGGGCCCTCCTTGTAACGTAGCCTCTCTGGGTCTGTGGATTGTAACATGCTTATCATTTACTTTATAGCTTATGCTCTTTTTAGTGGAGTAAATGGTGATGCGCAAGGGATGCAAGAATTTATATGATTAAGTTTTCATAATTTCATATGAAATTTATAATAATATATAAATATATAATTTCATAATTTATATAATTTATATGATTAAGTTTTCATCAGTCTTCTTGAAACTGCAGCTGCAATTTTCTGTTTTTAATATTCCAATTTCCTGTATTAATATTCCTTTTAAACAAACATGTTTTCATTGGTGGATTCACAATACTAACTAGTAAAGTAAAAAGATTAGGAGATGCCTGTAGTAAAGTAGCATGCATGTGGAAATAACAGTCAAGGGAAAAGGATATGCAGCTAATTAGTATATCAATTTAACTAGGTGAGAGTATTAAGCTCTCCTTTAGAACCTAGAATCTATTGAACCTATGGTTTTCAACACAGTTCCTGATATCAGGTATGAGTTCTATCTTTTGAAGTGGTCTTTAAATCCAACCAGATAGTAGTTGGTTATTTCTATAATTTTAAGACATTTTTGTTCCAGTGGGCATACTTAGCAGGCCAGTTGTTACTGTAGCTTTTTAGAGTTAATAATTGGTAATGCAACTGATTACTTTTTTTTTTCCTGAGAGTGTACAAAGAACCTCTAAGCACTATGAAATCTAGCCAGCAGATATGTAAATAAATTCCTTTATTTATATTTATAAGTTTATTGATCATTTAACTCTAATCAGTGAAGTTGCTTTGTGTAATATATAGCAACTATTACAGTGTCCCCACAGCAAGTCAAGGTGCGAGAATAAAATACTTAGTTCAGTCATCTCTAATTTGAACATCTGGCTCAAGGGACTATCATGGTTGAATGGGCTTGAAGAAAGGTTATAAGAGCCAGAGATAATGAACATCTGCCTTACAACAGTATTTGTCCGACATGTATAGGCACGTAGATTTGAACACTTGAGCACCAGTTGATATGTTGTATAGGGAGGTTAGGAAGTGCCACCTTGCTAGTAGAAGTATGTCACTGGAATCTGGCCTTGGGAATTTTAAATATTCACAACATTTCCATTTCACTCTCTCTGCTTCAAGTTTGTAGCAATAAGTGAATTCTTAGCCTTCTACTCCAACTTCACTTCCATACCTGCACTTGATATCATGATTTCCCACCATAATGGACAGTATCTTTCAGTAGATGATCCTTCACCAATGTACATATTGATGTCATTTATTGGAGTTAGCATACTTTAAAAGGAGCACATAGGAGCTGGAGATAACTCCATGGGTAGAGTACATACTGTTCTTAGAGAGGACATAAATTTAGTTCCAGGCACTGATGCCAAGCTTCAAGAAGCTTCTCTTCTCCAACATGCATATGTACTACTGTGCACATACTCTCACAGACATACACATCAACGCATAAAAATAAAATAAAATAAAGGAGCCCATGAAGTTGGGAGACATAAGTGTTGGGGACATATAGTGGAAAAATTACAGGATAAGAAGTGAGGGTCAATTATATCAAACACCTAATATATACATATAAAATTCTCAAACAACAAAAGATATTCTATAAAGAAAATTTTACAAAAGTAATAAAAGTCACATTAATTTTGAATTTAATTTTAATTAATTTTAATAAAAGATTTATTTTTATTTAATATGTATAAGTGTTTGCCTAGATATAAATGTGTGTGTGTTCTCAATGTATGCTTGGTGCTTGAGAAGACAAGGACAGAGAAAGAATTCCCTGGAACTGGAGTCACAGTGTGGGTTTTGAAACTGAACTTAAGTCCCTCTGTAAGAGTATCAAGTTATCTTAACTGCCAAGTCATCTCTCTACTTCTTTGAATGGTATTAAAATGCATACATTCTGAAAATATGAACAGTAGTATCCTACTGTTTTTTTTTTATGGAAGTCCTTTTGATTTTCTAAAAGAAAAGGACAGGGACAAGCGCAATCCTGTTTGTATTGAATATATATATGAAATTGAATCATTTATTTTGAAATCACTGTACTTGCTTCATTGTTAATCACTATGAGCCTAAACTATGCATTCAAACATTTTTTTTGCTTTGATTTTCCTTTTTATAGCTAAGCAAATGGACCTAGTGATAGTATTTCAGCCTGTTTATCTTCTACAACTAATTAACAACCACCATCAGTATAACTAAATGATCAATTAATTAGAGCTGTTGAGCATTACAAGCATTAATTTGCTATGTGTTCTCACAGGATAGGGAGAACATACAATTGTTTCTCAATTCTAAACAACTAATACCTTATTTCTACTTTACTATACAAACCTGCTATGTGCTTATGGAGAAACTTATAAATAATGAATCTATGTAAATATACTTCATAATACAAGAAAGTATATTACATTGGAATATCAAAGATCATTTTAACTAAAGAATAATTGTCTTTCTGATAATATATATTTTAAATTGAAGCAGAAGAAAAGTAATTTTGTCAGAGTATTGTACTACATTGCATGATGATAGATTATAATTATGTCAATGAGAAAAGACACATGTCAACAAAAACATGGTGCCATAATCATAGACAAATATAAAATAAAATAGAATCAATGTGCTTTGATTAGAGGTCATAATTGTCCCAAATAGTGGTATTTATTGAATAATAGACTTCAGAACCCAAAGTACTGGCTGTGTTATGAAACAAAGTCAAGCAAACAATGCAAACACTGTTACTGACTTGTATTTACAAAATTTGGAGTTCAATTTTACCTAGCTTCATTACACAAAGATTTGATTCTAGGGTATTAGTTTGACAATAGAAACACTAAAAGCACAGTTTATTTTTAAAGCTTCTATTGTACAGCACACATAAATTTGAATATGGTTAAGCATGGGTAGATGAGCAACCATACAGTATATGCAGAGTACTATTGTGCTTAAATTCACTTACATTGTCCTCATAAACTCTGGACAATATACAAAGCTGCTTCAATATAGTCATGTAGATATAATGAAGTTGCTCGGTAAGACAAGTGTTCTACAAGTCTCATCAAACATAAATTTTGCCTTCATCTAGGACCTCACCATGTCTAGTATAGTGATATGAACAATTTTGCTGTATAAAGCCATTCATTCTGTGACAAGTTTTTTACATCAGCCAAAATAAATAAGGCATTTTGAGACTGTGTTTTATACTTTAACTCCTAGACAAAGCTATACCAATTCTTTCTAATAATATAGTTTCATATGCGCATAATACAATATTTTTATAGCTCATTGATGCTATCTTCCTACAAAATTTGATAAATTCATGGTAAAGTATCTTGACTTCAGTGAAATGTTTTATTTTTATTGTTTTAATTCCTTCTCATTTTAATTATTTGTATAAAAACGTACTATAAAATATCCCTACTTCCCTTCCCTCCAAGAGTTGACCCAGTGGTTATGGGTACTTGCTCTTCCAGAAAACTTGAGTTTTATTCACATGGACCAGAATTAAACTTCTAGGACCCACATCAGGTAGTTCAACAAGGCCTGTTACTCTATATCCAAGGGATTAAGTACCCTCTTGTAGCCTCCTCAAACAATACACACAGGTAGTACACCATACACACACATACACAGGTACATGCATGTGAACATAAAACATCTTTAAATTTTATTATATGTATTCTTCACAAATTATAAATATTATATAAACTTACTTTTATTTTTTAATTAATTAAACATAATCCTTATTGTTAGGAATATTCTTTAATGTGAGCTCTCTGCTGATGCAAAAATCCCAATCAAGCCAAATCACAACAAGCTGAATTAAAAGATATCCAGGTTTAATGGGATTTCTGTCCTCTCCGGTGGCCCTGAGGGGAACTGGGAAGCTTCGAATGTGACCATGGAAATGGGGGAGTGGCAGGGAAGAGGGAAGACTTTCCAGGGAGCAGTTTAAATAGACTGGGGGAGTGGTTAAGGTTTGGCTGGCTGCCTTGACCCTCCTCCAGGGAACAGGGTCCAAGTTTTGTTGGGCTACCTTGACACTCCTCAAGGGAGGGGTCAAGGTTTGGTGGGCACAGGAGCAGGGCCTCCAAAGGTGGAGGACAGGAGACAGGGACTTACATTCCAGATTGTCTGTACAAGGGGTGGACAGAAAGCTGAGGGTGATATTTTCACTAACATTTAGGCTCCCTTTGGAAAAAGGGGCATTGACTAAAGTCTGGCTACTTCTGTGGGCATGGAGGCAACATGTGAAAGGGGAGAGCTAGGTGTTGCTGGGTCCACACTCAGTGAGAGGTGTGGCTGGGAAGGCATCCTGTGTACTGTCTCCTGGATATGACAGGAATCTGTTCCTTGAGGAGATGAGAAGGCAGGTGTCTAGGCAAAAAATATTGTTATTACCCATCTTGTTTGTATCACCAAAGATAAGTGTGCCAGGATGAGAAGGTAAGCCCTTCATTGTGGCATCTTGGAAGACCGGAGGTGGAAGGTCCTGTCTGCTGGACAGACCAAGTGTCCTGAGTAGGTACCCACTTGAGCCCAGAGAGATGTTACCAGCATGGGTGTCCCTTGAACTTGGCTGACAAGGGATGGTGAGGATTACCATGTGAGGTTCTGTCTATCAAGGCTCGAGAAGACCTAGGAGTTAGCTACAGATATCTAACTTAGTAAAGGTGCTGGGCAAGCAGGTATCACTAAGAAAGATATGAAAGAAAAATTGTCATGCAAGAATGCAGGGCAGTAACAAAGTTTTAAGTTGGGAGGAATGGGCACTTGTCTACCACCATAACTGAGATTGGTAAGGGGAATATAAGGCCGGAGTGAGAGTAGATGTAGAACAGAATAGGTAGCTACCATGTCCTAAAGAAAAGTAATGAACTACCTACTACCTGCAGCTTACCTTAGGCTCAGATAGGATTATGGATATACCAAGTCGGGGCAGTATCCATCCTCTGCAAGGCTGAAAAGTTCAAAGGCTGGCACAGTTTCACTTGTCGATGTGGTAGGCCAGACCTCCATGGCATGGCATAAAGGACAAGCCCGCACAGGGACACTGTTGATTTCCAGTGTCCAGGTTGTTGGCAGATAGGGCATGGCCTTGTAGGAGGTTTAGTGCAATATCATGCCATATGGCCATTTAAGCTACAATTGTAACAGCTTGTCTGTGAGGTTGACTTAGTCTGGGCTCTATCAGGGTAGAGCCTTGTGATTGGCTTCCCTTGTCCCCTTCCTATGGCCTTAGGGCAAGCTGCTAAAGTCTGAGCCTACAGATTAACTGCTTGTTGTAGCCTTGTCTGTTGGTAAGACTCAGCTGTTTCTTCTTGGGAATTAAAAACTTTAAAGGTCATTTTTACCAATTCCTATATAGGGGCTTGGAGACCCTCCTTAGCATTTCTTATTTTTTTTCTAAAATCTGGTGCTTACTGAGAAATAAAATCAGTAGCCAAGACTGTGGCTCACACTGGGGAGGCTTGATCTATTGGACCATGGTCTCTTGTAATCAATTTTTTAAAAAACTGGTTTGATTTTCAAAATTAACTACTTTTTTTTTCAGAGACCATTTTTCATACCCTGAAGGAGACAACAACCATGATGTCCCACCTCTGTTGGCCACTTTGGTAGTTCCAGTGTGGTTCTGTGGCTGGCACAGTCACTTCTCCCATAGGGACCATACTGTCTACCAAATAAATTGGGTCTGCATATTACCTAGATGCTACCCTGAATTCTATTTCACTCCTCAGGAGTGAGAGTAGAAGCTTGGATGACATTAATAGTCATGCCACGTAGGACCGTAGGTCTGGAACAAATAATGAAACTCTTTAATATAAGCAGAAGGATTACTAGAAAAGGAATCTAGCCACTTTTCTATCTGAGAAAGATCTGGAAGAGAAAAGAGAATATGAACTTTCATAATGCCATGGACTCCCACCACTTCCATAGAGGGCATAGAAGGGTGGAGTTATGGTGGGATCTGGTATGGGAGGAGACAGGGAAGGATTGGGAGGGATATCCAGGTTGCAGAGGGGGTCCAACGGTGGGAAGAAGTAGGAGCTGTAGGAAGGTGGGTAAGGTGGAAGTTGACATTGAACTTCAGGATTAGCAAGGGGGGATAGGTGAGGACAAGGAAGGAGAGGACAAGGAAGGAGAGAAATGTGGAGAATGTTGCTCCACAGGAGGGGGGGTATGTAGTATGGGTTTGAGGCAGTGGGGGAGGGGCCTCTGTCTGCATGGTCCAGCTGGAATGTTGGGGTCCCAATTCCAAAATGACTGGAATTTGTAGGCATTACAGCCCTAGCAAGCAAGACCTGTGCTGCAAGACACTGGCTACTGAGGGAAGGGTGAGAGCACAGAGCCCCAAAACCATGGACATATGTAAATTCTGCCCAATTTTCCCTACAGCAACAAAAATTTTCTAGGTCCCAGAGGACAGTAAGCTGGAGGCTTCCTTCTGGTGGCCAAAGCGTCCCATTGTCAAGATGGTATTGAGAACAATTCTTAATGCATAGGAAAATTAGCCATTCAAGACAGATTGTATCAGACAGCCCAAATGTATGAAGATTTTGTAAGAGGCATCCCAGGGGTCACAGTCGATCTGGCTTTGAACTGCAAGTGTCCATTTTAAAGGCTACGCCCAACTGTGTGGCCTAAGTCTATTACAGTGTGTCTGCCAAAATAGCTCTTAGGCCTAAATGGTGTCGTGAAATTGAATGCTAGGCATCCTGAAACAATCAGAATTAAACTCAGCTAGGCCCAACCTAGTCGCTGAGATTAGACTCTTGGCGCGGACCCACACCTTCTACAAGTGTCCGATAGTTGACAAAAGTAAATACGAATGGGTCCCCCAAAACTCTATAGCATAGTCAAGAAAAAGGAACTCAGCAAGACCCAGCCACTGTAGTCTGGGAGCTGGTTTTAGGCCTGGCGTGGAGTGCTTGGGTTGTGGACAAGGGTGCTTTTTGACCATTCCCTGTGGCCTACAGGGAATGGTCGCCCAATCTCAGTGGGACCTCTAGATGTTAGGAATATTTCCTAATGTGAGCTCTCTGCCAAGACAAAAATCCCAATCAAGCCAAATCACAACAAGCCAAATTAATCCAGGTTTAATGGAATCCCTGTGCTCTCGGGTGCCCCCAGGGGAACTGCAAAGCCACCAATGTGACCATGGGGTATGGGGGGGGAGGGAAGACCACAAAGGGACTTTCTGGGGAGCAGTTTTAAAAGACCAGGGAAGTGGTCAAGATCTGGAGAGCTGCCTTGGCATTCCTCAGGGGAGGGGTCAAAGGTTTAATGGGCACAGGGGTGGGGCTTCCAAAGATGGAGGCAAGAGAACAGGACTTATACCTATTACTTGGCACAAGATGTGACTTTTGAATCATTTGTAAGGGGAATCCAACAAATTCTTAATACATTATAGGGTATTACTTTTGCCCAGCAAACAAGCGGGAAAAATTATGCCTTTACTGGAAAACCAGCCAACTACTCAAGGATGGGAAGTCATAGATTTTGGAGGACAGCCTTCAATTCTATTTTGGGATAATAGCCAAAAACAATCTAGATGCCCTTCAACTGAAGAATTGATAAAGAAAATGTTGTACACTTATACAGTGGACTACTACTCAGTGACAAAAAAGACATTTGCATGCAAATGGATGCAAGTAGCAAAAAACATCCTCAGTGAGGTAACCCAAACCCAGAAAGACAAACATGATATGTACTCACTCATAAGTGGATATTAGACATAAAGCAAAAAATAGTCAGTCTCCCAGAGACGCTAGTAATAAAAAATACTTTTATAATTTGTAATAAATATATCTAAATAAATAGATGATAAATAAGTAGATAGATTGATAAATAAATAAAAAACAATAAGCCATGTATTTTAGAGAGAGCAGGAAGGGATAGATGAGAATTAGAGAAGGGAAATAACATGGGGAAATATTGTGATTATATTTTAATTTCACATATAAAAATAATAAAATATAACTCAAAAGAAAAAAGGAAACAAATTAGGTGGTTTAAGATGGGATTTATGAGGATTGGGGAATAAGTGTGATTATGATTAAATGGCATTGTCTAAATTATTAAAGAAGTACAAAAATAGTTTTAAAAATTTAATAAATTGTAAATTTTATTTAAAGTGCTCCTCAACCCTCCCCTTCTCCCCGTCCTCTCCCCCTTCTACCCACCTCTTCTCCCCAACCCCTGCTTCCAATTTTGTCAGGCACAACTCTTGTCTGTTTCCCAATTTTCTAGGTAGATCTATTATATATATAATTTTTTTTTGTTTGGGATCCCCTTACTACTTAGCTTCTCTAGGATCATGAACTATAGGTTGAATATGTCCATCTGTTTATAGATAGTATCCACTTATGAGTAAGTACATACAATATTTATCTTTTTTGGGTCTTGGTTACCTCACTCAGGATAGTGTTTTATAATTCTATCCATTTGCATGAAAAATTCAAGATATCATTGTTCTTTACTGCTGAGTAGTACTCTAATGAGTAAATTGTGTCAACTTTTCCTCATCCATTCTTCAGTTGAGGAGCATGTAGGTTGTTTCCAGGTTTCTGGCATTACAAATAATTCTATTATGAACATAGTCAAACAAATGCTTTTGTAGTATTATTGAGCATCTTTGGGTATATGCCCAAGAGTGGTATTGCTGGGATACCGAGGGAACTGGAATAGTTCAAGATTGAATGAAGATAGGATAGAGATTTGAATGAAGCCAAGGAAGGGATATCTTGATTGAGGGAGCCCATCATAGTGTTTACAAGAACCACCCTTCTCAGAGAAGAAATTACCGGAATCACAAGGATGATCCTTTTCTAAGACCCTAAGCAATGGAGGAGGAGAGGGGGCCCAATTTTGATTTGCCCTGTAATCACACCGATGATTATTTTAAATATCACCCATAGAACCTTCATCCTCCTTGCAAGTGATGGTGAAACAGAAGCAGCAGACTCACAATCGGAGCATTGGACCCAGCTCCCAAGTACAGTTTGAAGAGTGAAAGGAATGAGAATATGAAGAAAAGAGGTTCAAGGACCATGATGGGTTTCATCCACTGAAACAGTTTACCCTGAGCTAATAGGAAGCTCACCAACTCCAGCCAGACTGGAGGAGAACAAGGCATTAAGGTTGGATGAACTAGTGCCTCTGAATGTGGTTGACAGTTGCATGGCTGGGACAGACTAAGGGCCACTGTCAGTGGCACTAGGATTTATTCCTACTGCCTGTACTAGAATTTTGGGAGATCCTAATCTCTTTGGATGTATTACCTCGCTCAACCTAGATATGTAGAGAGGGCCTTGGACCTTCCCCAAGGCAATGTGCCCTACACTCTCTGAAGATTAAATGGATTAAAACATTTAAGATGTATTTGTGTTCATTTTCCATTTTCTTTTTTGTCCCACTGACCTCTTCTACCTGCTTACCTCACTCACAAATTTATAACCTCTTTTAATTATTGTATAAATTGCAGCAAATTTCTTATCTTAGTTCTTAAAATCTTTCAACCACCTTTTCCTGTGATACTTCTCAATCTTAGAATAGGTGATCTATGCATTTTAACCAGTTATAGTTTTCTGTAATGGCTTCCATATATTACAAAGAGAAGCTGCTTTGATGAAGAATGAGAACTACACTCATATTTAGGTATTTGGATAAGTTTTTAAATGCATTTAGGAATTATGCTCTTCTTATAAGGTAGTACTGACAATGGATTCTCTTCTAAGAACTATAACATTGCTATCTCCAACTTCTTGGCTCAATTTCCAACATATGACATGATTTCCTTCCTGCTTTATGTTCCTTAAGTTCAAGTATATAGCTGTTAGTAACTGCTAAGATATCTGTACCACTATTGCAGCTTCAGGGACATCTTAGAATGCTAGTCATTGTAGTTCATAAGCACTGCAGCTGGATAAGACTGTTACTTGCTTTCATTGCTTTTTCTTCATTCACATTGTACATGGCACCATTTCATAATATGAAAGCTATTCCTCAGGAAAGAAGCTTTCAGGTCAGTACTATGTGAAATCATCTAAGTTCAGTGTCCCAAGTGTATAGAATCTTCAGCAATAGGAACTTATCTGCTCTATCTGGGGAGGAGGCAACAAAGGACAATAGTAATAGCCAACAAAAGTTTTTCATGCCTGGTACAGATGTTTTTGTTAAATAGTCTATGGCTTTTGTGGGGATCATTGTTAGCCCAATTGGTACAACTTTACTTGATATACCTTAAGGCATTTTCACTTATCCTTAACATTATCTGTCCCTTCTCCCCTTCTCTCCACCGTTACTAATTAAGTTTTATAGAGGCAAACTTTGTACATTAAACATATCAAACTGTTTTATTACCAAATAACATCTGTCTAATTAATATATCCTCATTTATATTGATATTGTTGCCATAAATTTCATAATAATTTATTTTTATTGCTTTATTGTACTATACATTTTTTTCTCCACTTCCCTCCCTTAATCCCTTCTCTGTTTCTAACCTCTCCTGTGATAGCCACACCCAGGAGATTTTAGAGTCTTCTTTTTTGTCTATGTTTTCTAAGGTTGTGGTTAGTGGCTGATTCTTTTTTGCTATGTTTAAAAGCCACTTATGAGTAAGTACATATTATATTTGTCTTTCTGAGTCTGGGTTACCTTACTCAATATGATATGACTTTTTTCTATATCAATCCATCTGCATGCAAATTTCAAGATGTCCTTATTGTTTACCACTGAGTTGTACTCCATTGTGTAAATGTACCACAATTTCTTCAATAATTTTTCAGTTGAGAATCATCTAGGTTGTTTTCATGTTCTTGATATTACAAATAATATAGCTATGAACATAGTTGAGCAATTTCCTTATTGATTGAGCATCTTTTGTGTATATACTTAAAAGTGGTATTGCTGGGTCTTGAGATATTGTTTTCTAATTGCCTCAGAAATTGCCAAACTGATTTCCAAATCAGACAAGTTCATACTTCCACCAGCAATGGATGAATGTTTTCCCTACCCCACATTCTCTCCCACATAAACCATCATCTGTGGTTATGATCTTGGCCATTCTGATAGGTGTATAATGATTGAATGTACACTAGTAGTAAAATACATTTTCTAGGAATTCTTTTCATATTTAAACATACCAGCACTCAAATGAATAAAATTATAGACAAAATTTGAAATAACTATCTAATACTGGCTATGCATAATATTTGTATCAGTCAGAAAAATAAAATTTTAAAATTATCATGAGATATTATATGTACATAATACTTTATCAGATATAAACTGTATAGGATTCATTTATGATATGTGAAGATGTTAAAAACTTCTGCTGTCATTTTGATTGGTATTCCAACATAAAATCTAACTTCAGATATTACTTAAGAATGGAAAAGTAATTCCAGTTTCAAATTGGGATATATTATCCTTAAAACCTTTTTTGTCAAGTAATAATTTCTATGTTTCCTTTATAAATAATATCAATCATGAAGTTATTTATGAACTATAGTATCTCTGGCATATCAGAAAATCAAAATTTGTGGAACATTTTCCTAGTTACTAAAATGCAATTTTTACCTTAATTTTGGTAAACAGTTTTATATAACGATCTTGTTTTTAACAAATGATGCTGGCTTAACTGGATGTCAGTATGAAGAAGAATGCAAATAGACCCAAAACTATCCTCATGCACAAAAGTCAAGTCCCAATGGATTAAAGACCTAAATATAAATCTAACCACTCTGAACCTGATAGAAGAGAAAGTGGGAAGTAGCCTTCAATGCATGGGCATAGGAGCCTACTTCCTAAATATAACACCAGTAGCACAAACACTGAGAGCAACAATAATAAATAGACCTCCTGAAATTGAGAAGCTTCTGTAGAGTAAAGGACACAGTCAATAAGACGAAAAGGCATCCAACTGAATGGGAAAAGATCTTCACTAACACCACATCAGACAGAGGACTAATCTCCAAAATATATAAAGAACTAAAAAGTTAGAATAAAAATTCTGAATAACCCAATTAAAAAATGGGGTACAGATCTAAAGAGAATACTCTACAGAAAAATAATTCAAATGACTGAAAGCTACATAGCGAAAGGTTGAACATCCTTAACCATCAGGGAAATGCAAATCAAAATGACTCCGAGATACCATCTAATACCTGAAAAATAGGTAAGACTAAAAACAATAATAATAGCTTATACTAGTGAGGATGTGGATTAAGAACACTCCTCCTTTGCTAGTGGGAGCACAAACTTGTACAACCACTTTGGAAATCAGTATGGCGGTTTCTAAGAAAATCGGAAATCAACCTACCACAAGACCCAGAAATACCACTGTTGTGCAAAGGATGCTCAATCATACTAAGAGGATATTTGCTCAACTATGTTTATAGCAGCAATATTTATACTTTCAGCCAGAACCTGAAGACAACCTAGATGCTCCTTAATCAAAAATTGAATAAAAACAATGTTGTACATTTACTTGGGGGGGAAACACAATAGCATTTTGAATTTTATACACAAATGGATGGAACTAGAAAAACCATCCTCAGTGAGGTAACCCAGACCCAGAAAGACAAGCATGGTATGTACCCTCTCATAGGTGAATATTAGCTGTAAAGCAAAGAATGAGCAGACTATAGTCCACAATTCCAGAGAAGCTAAGTAACAAGGAGTACCTTAAGAGAAATATACATAGTTCCCCTGGAGAAGGGGAAATAGACAAGTTCTCCTGAGAAAATAGGGAGCATGAGGGTGGAGGGAGAAGGGAGAGCAGAAGGTGAAGAGGACTAGAGAAGGGGAGGAGAAAGGAAAATTATAGGTAATGAAATGGTTAAGGTGGGGGAAGGACAGAGACGAAGAAGGAAAGAGACATCTTGATTGAGGGAGCCATTATGGGGCTAGGAAGAAACCTGGCACTAGAGAAATTTCCAGGAATTCACAGGATGACCCCAGCTAAGATTAAGCAATATTGGAGAGGGTGCCTGAACTGGCCTTGCCCTATAGCCAAATTGATGACTACGTCCAAGGACTAATGGAAAAGATGCAGAAAACCAGAGTGGAGCATTGGGCTGAGCTTCCAAAGTCCAGTTGAAGAGAGGGAAGAGTGAGAATCCGATTGAAGAGGTCAAGAACATGAGGGAGATACCCACTGAAACAAGTTACCTGAGCTAATGGAAGATTTCCAAATCTGGCCTGAAAGCTTGGGAATCAGCATAGGATCAAACTAGGCCCTCTGAATGTGCATGACATCTGTATGGCTGGGGCAGACTGTGGGGCCACTGGTAGTAGTTCTACCTCAAAGTAATATGCTAGACTTTGCTGACTACCTATGGGAAGTCTTACCAGCTCTGAGGAGTGAGTGGGTAGGGGGTGGGATGGATGGTGGTAGGTGGGAAAGGTAGAGGGGGGAAGAGGAGGGGAGGGAGTGGAAAATGGACTTGGCACACAAAAATGAGAAAAGATTATTTTAAAAATAATTTGAAAAAAGAAAACATTGATGCTAAGTCTGATTTTCTTTAAAATTTTATGTGTGTACTTTTTTCATAATACAGACAAGAAACAATATATAATTTTATGCTTTAAATTTCTCAGTGACAATTATGCTCTATTTAGACCAAGAATTGGCAAAGAAGTATAATACCATGAAAATATGAGTTATTTTTCATTAATTATTATTTCATAAGCATTTCTCATCAAAGGATCAATAATAAATATCTATATCATAAGTGTTCAACCTAATCACCATTGCTAGGACTCCTCTGCAACAATTACTATGAAAGCAATCTGTTCACGTATTCACAGCATGTATTTATAAACATTAAATGTGTTTTTCAAGGTACATAATATCAGAAGGACAACCTATTTTTTTTTTTATTTTCTATTGACTTGTGGTTCAGACACATTTGGAAAGATTAATTCTTTTAATCTAACTCAGCAATGAGTGGTAAAACTGGCTGTGTATGTGTGTGTGTGTGTTTTATTGGAATGTGTATAATTGTTTATTATTTTTATAATAACACGATAATCAAGGAAAATTACAGAGGGAAGAGTCTGTTTGGGCTTATTTTGTTCACGTGGATAAGTGTCCATGATGGTGAAGCAGAGGCAGCAGGTGACAGGCAATGGCAGTTGAAGCAAAAGTTGGGGTCTCTCATCTTAAATGGCAAGCACAAAGCAGATAGAAAACTCAAAATGGAATGAGTAAATTATCAAAGGACACCCCTAGTGACTCAACTCCTCCAACAAGGCCAATCCTAAATTTTGAAACAGTTCCACCAATAGGGCACCATGCATTCAAATGCCTGAGGCTAGAAGGGATGTTTTTTATTCAAACCATTGCATTTCACATCGTTATATGTTTTATATGCACTTATGTGCATCTGTAGCTATATATCTATAAATATTTAATCACTCTGTGTATAGTATAAAGTTGGAAAGGATTATTCTCCCTGGCCATGGTATTAAACTTCTTCATAGAATTTTTTATAGGGAAGCACATTTTTCTTTTTTTTTTTTTTTTTTTTTTTTTGGTTTTTCGAGACAGGGTTTCTCTGCAGCTTTTTTTTAGAGCCTGTCCTGGAACTAGCTCTTGTAGACCAGGCTGGCCTCGAACTCACAGAGATCCGCCTGCCTCTGTCTCCCAAGTGCTGGGATTAAAGGCGTGCCCCACCACCGCCCGGCTTTACAGTTCTCTTTTAAGTAGAGAAATGCTACTATATTATTCAAGGCCAAGTTTATCAGTAACATTCTTGAAGAGTAGGAGGAATGCAAGCTAAAGAATGAATAAATAGATGATAGCTAGCTAGATAGCTAAATAACTAGATAGATAGAATATATCTGGGGAAGTGGTAGGTTCCATGATGAGATAGCTTATCACTAGTAATTAGCTAAGTTTACAGTGTCAGCTTGTCTTTTTCATATCTGTTACTTATTCTCATTTAGAGGTCAAGACTTTTACTTTGCATAAATTTACATGAGAGTGAGAATTGTCATAGAGTTGTCCTATACCAATATGTATTAAACTAAGATAAAATGTCGCCAAGACTCAAGAAAAAAATGAGATTATTGTTTTTTAGTATATACAATGATGAAGTACAATCTTTAGGAAATTATTCCAATGGAAGCAGTGGTTCAGTATGAGCTCTGATAATAGCTGTGTGATATTTGAGGAGTCATTTATCCTCTGTCATGTTAACTTATTTGTCTTTGAAATGGAGATGATAACATTAAATCAACTATCTCACAGAATTGTACTAAAGATCAAACAAAATTTTGTAGGTTTCAGGGTTTTGCAAACTGCCTAGTGTTTTATGAAAACATGGAATTATAACTTGTAGCAATCCCCACTGGAGAAAAGGAGTGGAGGTGATGATTTGGTGGTACTATGTTTTTTTGTTTGGGGGATTCTTTTTTGAGTTAATGCAGAATCAGTGACCCAGACCTTTGTTGGAGCCTAGTCTTCCAGATGTGGATTCCTGTAAACAAATGATTCAACACAGCTGCTCTGTTCATCTGAGCCATTAAAAAGATTAAAAATTTCCCCTTTCTAATAATAATGTATTAGCCTTAGCCTGCTGACCAAATTTTAGTCTGAGTAATTATCTTGCTCCCTACTATTCATTAATGGGGTTCAAAAGGCTAATTAGTTGTGTGCCAAATACTGAAGTATTTAATGGAGGTAATCTAGCAAGACAAAACCTAAATGTACATCTTTAGTAAATTGCTAGATAGACAATTATTATGAAGAACTGAAAAACTGACAATTTTTCTTAATAGTATTTTAATATATCAAAATTAAATTTTAAATAAATTTGTGATACTTTATTATAAGCAGCAATTGAATATACGTTAAGGTTCAGATACTGTTTTAAATAAGTAAGTCAGAGGCTCTTAAGACAATAAACATTTCAAAACACAATGAATGTTAATATACTGTCTTTGGAATAAAAATAAATTGATAGAATGTTGCTATTTTTAGTAGCTTAAATGGGAAACTAAATTAGGTTCCTGCTATACTTAAACATTGAGATAGCATTTGGAGTTTTGAGCTGGCATATCATAGCCCCAACTTTTTCTTTTTTTTTTTTTTTTTTTTTTTTGGTTTTTCAAGACAGGGTTTCTCTGCAGCTTTTTTAGAGCCTGTCCTGGAACTAGCTCTTGTAGACCAGGCTGGCCTCGAACTCACAGAGATCCGCCTGCCTCTGCCTCCCGAGTGCTGGGATTAAAGGCGTGCGCCACCACCGCCCGGCTCCCAACTTTTTCTTATACATGCTATATTGATTCATTTATTGTAAATTGATTCACATTATACAAGTAAACAATTTTATACATAGCTATATTTATAATTTTTGCTCTTATATTTTAATTTCTCAAGATACATTTATTACTAGGAAATGGTGGTACACACCTTTAATCCCAACGCTCATGAGGCAGAGGCAGGTGGATCTCTGTAAGTTTGAAATCACACTAGTTTATAAGAGCTAATTCCAGGACAGGCTCCAAAGCTACAGAGATACTCTGTCTCAAAAAGCCAAAAAAGATACATTTATTAAAGGTAAAAAGAAAGATTCTAAAAATCTGAAAATATTAAGTATTGAGTGACAATATTAAGTAAGATTAGTATATGAAAATTTTAGCAAATCTCCATTAGTTATCCATTAGGAAAGAATGTTTCATTGTAGGATAACTTAGAAATTATAAATTAATTCACACACACATACATATATAATACACACACATAGAGTCATATTTCACTTAACATTGAAGACAGATTATGAGAAATATGTCATTAAGCAAATTTGACATTATGTGATCATATTATAGGATACTTAACTGGTCAGATAGTAAAGGTTAGACTCCAAGACTACAGAATAGATATTATCATATTAAACCAGTGTTCTGTATAGAACATTATAGGCTACTGTAAGCTAATTATAAGTATAGGCATCTGTAAAATGCAAACAAAGAAAAAATAATAATGCTGCATAAACTATAAGGTATACCTTTAAATAGCCCTTACCATTATTGGAGATGATAGAACTATATATTGTTCTATCTGACTGTTCTATACTTTATATACTATTAGGCAATAGTGAATCTATTTAAATCATTTTATTAATTCAATAGTAAATTAATACAAGCTTAGGTAGGAAAGTCAAAACAACTGAAATTTTAGACGCTCATAAAGTACTACAGTTAAATATTGTCCAAAACTAACACACATACACACAAACAAACATGCACACACCTGAACCTACACATGGTGAGGAATATAGCTATACACAACTATCTTCTTACTCTCATCTCTTTACATTGTAACTTCTTCAGAATGAAACACATGTAGTGCTGTCATGTCCTGTTATAATAAGATCTCCTTCTGGATCACTCCTGAGGGTCTGTCTGAAGCTATTGCTGAGCAGGTGCCATTGTCTTGAAAAAGATGTCTAAGGCCAGTTTTTTCTTTACTTTTCCTTGTAAACTTACAATGAGTACTGGGAACATCTCTTTCAATTGAGACTTTCTGTGTTGATATGTGTGTTTGGAAACTTTGTAGCATGGGCTTGTTGAGGTCTAAGAAACCTTCTGGTAACAAAATTTTCTACCAGTGGTTCTTAATAGTTTTTTTGTCTTATCTTGTCACTTCATTTATTTGTTCCTTCTCCAAGTTCCAGACACTCCTTAATTCCTTAAGAAACATGTTTGGGAAGTTTTTAATTGAATTCTCTTACACAACCAAGCTAAAGTTGTTAACCATTTCGCACACATTATTGAATTCATATATTCTACCCCTTAGACAAATTCTTTGAATTCATTGAAAAATCTGAGTATTTCTCCTTAGATGCCCTTCATGCATTCCATTCCTCTGTAAGGTCATTGAGGTAATAATTAATATTTAAATCTATACAAAGTTATACCATTAACTTCTTAAAATTTTCCTTTTCAATTTAATAAATAGAATAGAAATATATCCTCTTCCAATAGTATATTTAAAGGCTTATATGCTGGACAGGTAATGCATACCTGTAGTATGAACACTTAAGAGGCTGAGGCAAAATGATTGCAGTAAGTTCAAAGCCAGTTTGGGGTACATATTCCAACCTCATCTCTAAGAATAATGAAAACTATAATTCCTTGATCTATGGGTTAGACAAAAAGAAATATCTGTAGAGTTTAAATGGCACTTTGATATGCAGATAAATAATAATCAATCAAAAAGACTCATATTCATAACCATTGTAAAAATGTGCAAAACTAAAAAACAGATGATATTCTGCAGTGCATTTCTTCAGGTCACTGGCATAGCAATAAAAGAAGGCATCTTAGAAGAGACTCTCTATCCTCATTGACTTTTTGTTGTGCCTACAGTATGTTAACAGTGTGTGATTTCTGATACTGTGTGATAGAATTCTCTAAGGTTCTCCATGTGTAAACCACACAGTTTTCAAGCTTTAAATTGTAAACTTTACTATGTAAACTGGATCATAACTTGGTCATTCACAGATGAAAGTCCTATGAAGTACTTGCTCATAAATTAGAGAGATTTATAGGGTATTAATCTATCCTGATGATTTGCTCTAGTATGTAATTTTCATCTGCATTTTCTGCAAAATTTTAAAATTTCTGTCATACATTTTATGGTAACAATTGGAGACTCACCATTCCTTTTGTAATTATGTATACTTAAAATCACAAACCACAAATCTCAACATGCATGACAGACAAATATTGTTTTAAACACCTAAAACATTTTTGTCCAATTCAGATGCAAACAAGTTGTCATAATGTATACACTCTTTTCTTCCTTCTTCCCTTCTTCCTTCCTTCCTTCCTTCCTTCCTTCCTTCCTTCCTTCCTCCCTCCCTCCCTCCCTTCCTTTCCTTTCTTCCTTCCTTCCTTCCTCCCTTCCTTCGTTCCTTCCTTACTTCCTTCCTTCCTTCCTTCCTTTTTTGATCTGTGATTTTTGTGTTCAATCTAAATAATTAGATATTTTATCTTATGTGATATAGTTCACTCGTTTTTGTTTAGTTTCTTTGTCTACAAAATCATAGATCTTTTAACAGCTTCCGTTATTTTTATTTGCATTCTGAAGGTGTTACCTATGGTGCAATGGAACATTCTTGACAGACAGTGAGCAGCACTTATCACTGACCTTCAAATTATGTTTTCTTTTCTTTTTTTTTGACTTTTTGAGACAGGTTCTCTATGTAGCTTTGGAGCCTTCCTAGAACTAGTTATTATAGATTAGACTGGCCTCAAACTCCTGAGTGCTGGGATTAAAAGCATGTATCACCACCATCGGGTCTAAATGGTGTTTTCTTTTAATCACCTGGTTGTTTATTCAATTGTTCTATTATATCACATGGTCATTTAGTGACAATCTTTGCTGTAATTTTGCACAACAAATGTATTATCAAGAGCTAACATTATCATAACCATGTATTATGCTGTAACATGAGGGCCTGTTTGTTGTCGGGGTTCTGTCTTGCCTGGTTTCTGTCTTCTCACAAGGTCCCACAGCCGTTTAGCCCCAAAGAAAATCACACAGAGGTCTACATAAGTTATAAACTGAGGGACCATTAGCTCAGGCTTCTTATTATAATGCTCTTATAACTTACATTAGCCCATTTTTTAGTATATGTTAGCCACATGGTTCAGTACCTTTTTCAGTGGGTCAGGTCACATCCTGCTTCTTCGGTGTCTCAGCAGGACTGGGGAGGAATGGGCTTCCTCCTTCCCAGAATTCACCTGTTCTCTTTGTCCTGCCTGGCTGCTGACCAATCAGATTTTATTTAAAACATAATTGACAGAATACAGATTTATCCCACACCATTATGGCAGATGCCATAGTTTCATATAACTAAAAATATATTAGGTTTGCTTAAACAACCATCATGACAGACATATGAGAGATATATTATACAACAATAATAGGAATTATATTATGTCTCTGAATAATAAGAATATCTCATTTGCATTATAACTTCATTCAACTGTATTGATATATTTAGAGTGCTCTCTTGATCAAAACATCCTTATATGGCTCATGTATGTTTATCTTTAAATGAGATATATATTTAAATGTTTATATACAGGTTTCTAGCTTATTATTTCTTTTATCCTAGCAATAATGATACTGTGATTTTAAGAGGAAGAAAGTAGCTAAATGAATAATATTGGAACAGATGCCCATTCTATGTACTTTAACAGAATATTTTGACAAATTTCCAAAAATGGAATGTATTTGTACAGAAATAGAAAGAACTATGTAAATTAAAAATATGGTGACCACAATGTTAGCAGTGTTTCCTAATAATCATGGAAGAAAAGAGACTTGCTTATATAAAAAAAGGCCTATTAGAAGAAATGTTGATATTTCTCAGAGATAAAATTGTCCCAGCAGCACTAAATTTAAAGGAAAATTTTCTTATGCTGCATTTTATTTAGATAATATGAGTAATATAAAATAAATAACACTAAAATAATGATGTATGAAAAATAGGCATTAAGATTCACATAGCTGTTACTCTTAGCACAGTAGGAATAAAAATGTCACATCATATCACATCATCCACATTCCTGGTGGTTTCACATGTTTTCAGTTACAGAACAGCAAGAACCAAGTGGAATACACATGAAATCTATGATTCCTGAAATGTTTTCCCTAAATAATATATTTGGCACAAGGTACATATCTAACGACTTCAATAAATTAAATGTGATATTCCTAATGGTACTAAGCAAACACTAGTTAAAATATACAATACACATGGAGCCACCATATAGAAATTTAACATACTATAAATGAGGCATATCTGTACTTATCTAAATGAAATGTTTTTAGAAAGAGCTATAATTGGCTGCCATTCCCCTAAGACTCAAAGGAACATTCAACCTACCTTGAACAAGTGTTCATTAAGCCAATGGCTTACTGCCAAGCATCATGAAAAAACTGTCAGGTTTTATAATGTTCTCTTCTTCATCTCTAACCCCCTTTGCAAATTGATTCATTCCTTCACTGACTTAAATAAACTGTTGTTGATAAGGGAACTCATGTTCTCTATTTTTGTTAATTCAGTGACTATTTTAACTTCCATCATGCTTACTTCCTTTGGTCAACAAGTAATTTTTAATGGTTAGTCATATGCCATGTGTTGTGTTTGTGGATAGGAAAAGAGATATTAAAATATAATTAAAATAATAAAAAGTATACTGAAAAAGTACAGCATGTGGTGAGAGTAAATAATAAAGTTTAGCACATAATCAAAGATGAATTTTTCATCAGTATTTGTTCGCTGTAATACTGAGGTCCCCCTTTCCTCCCTTCTTTCTCCCTGAATATTTTTTCCTTTGTTGTCTTGCAGAAAAGATCTATTGTGTTTAAATGCCTTCCAAGGAAAAACAAGGATTTCATTTAGGTTTATGCTTGCCACCCTGGAATACCTATTAATAAAACTGCATAAAATGTTCAAAACCATCCAGGTTTTGACCATAAATGATGCTTATTCCTCTAAGTAACATCTAATTCACACACACACACACACACACACACACACACACACACACACACATATATATATATATATATATTTCATAAATTCTTTTCTCCCATTTGACATGCTTTCTGAGTCTATAACCTTAAACGCCTTTCAACTAAAACCATTTACATCAATTTCTGGGAGTTCAGATTCAGTGTGATCAAAAGTGAATCTTATTTGTAGTACCTAAAACACACCAACTCATTGAAATGATAAACCTGCATTCAAACTTAAATGTTTCCTGTAGAGAAATCAATTAATCACTAAAATTTCTACTTTTAATTCTAAGTCTATATTAAGGAGGACTGCCTAAGCCTATTCAGTCAATGTGTTTCACAATTATCGAGGGCAAATAGTTTCCTAAGTTTGCTAGTATCATTCTCACACATGGGTCAGTTCCTCTCCCACAAAATAGCCAGTGTAATGTTTATAATTATCATTAAACCACTGTTTTATTGAAAGCTTCAGTGACTTCTCATTAAGTTATGATGATTAAATATAGTCTTTCTACAATATTCCAAGTGGACAAATATGCAACAGGTAAAAATAAAAGGGTGAAAGAAGAAAAGATGAATAAAAACAGGTTTTTTGCATGGTCATGTGCTAAATACTGTTAACTTTTCTTTTATGTATACATGAGGAATGTATTTGGAGATTTTAAGGAAAAAGATCAAATACAACAAGATTAACCCATGACACTCACTTATTGATTTGTAAAAACTGTGTACTGTTTAGTGAGAAAGTTTGTTGTACTTGAATAATTACCCCTCCATGAAAACACAACTTAAATAATTAATTTATATATTTCTTCAATCAAACTTAAGGCATATGAAAGGATGAGAGGGTGATAAACTAAATTTATCAAAATTGTTTAGCAGTATGGAATATTTATGTACACAGCAAATTTTTAAAAGTAAGTGTATCAGACTGCCCAATCACTTTCATGAAGTGACTCAGCTAGAGCTCAAAGTGAGTTTATGTTTCTTTGCACAAGTCTGAGAAAAGTTCATAACACATCTAGCAACAAACTAAATTTCTTCTAAGCTCTCATAGTAAGACATGCACCATTTACCTGTGAATTTTCATTCTGTATCTTTAATAACAAAATAGTTCCTATTACTATGGACTATGACAATTTGATTGCTTGCCAAATTAATGGCACAAGTAGAGAATAGTAGCCTCTTTGCAAACTATTTAACCATTTAAAAACAAAGAAACCCTGTCTCAAAAATCAAACAACAACAATAACAAAAATCCTTTGAATTCAGTAGTAAATATCGGAAACACTAACAGAATAAGCCACAGATACATACTGTAGACCAGGATACATGATGCAAACATGCAGAAACTAATAAAGTTCATGGTCTGGATGTCTGAAGTTAGTCAAACAGCCAACAACCAATGGTTCAAAATGGCATGGTAAATTAGATCTCAAAAAGATCTAATGTTTTTTTTATACAAGTAAATGAATAGTTATAAAATAACAGTGAGTGTGTAACTACATTTTGGTGTGATATTAGTTTTACATGACCCATCTGGTGTAGAAGAGTGAAGTCATTCCTTAAAATTATAGTGGATGAGAGCTCTCCCAAGCATTGACAATGAATTTCATTTTAGGGATATTTCAAATTGATACTAAAAATGCCTCCAGCACTGATTTGAAAATTTTTACAAATTTATATTAGAGCTCAAAGAAATGATTATTAGCATCTGCTATTGATTTACAGCATGAGAAATGGGCATGAAAATATTTTTAGTGTTTTCAAGCACAACATTCAAAGGGAGAAAGCTTCTACTGGTGAAAATGCCACATGCAAAAAGAAAACATGTTTTATTTTATTTTTTATTAATACTATGAATCAAAATTTCCACTTCCTCCCCTCCTCCCACTTCCCTCCTGCTCCCCCTTCCCCCTCCATCCAAGCTTAGGAAGGTATGCATCCAAATAGACTAGGATCCCAAAAAGCCAGTACATGCAATAGAGACAAATCCCAGTGCCATTATCATTGGCTTCTCAGTCTGCCCCAATTGTCAGACACATTCAGAGGGTCCAGTTTGATCCCATGCTCATTTAGTCCCATTCCAGCTGGCTTTGATGAGCTCCCATTAGTTCAGGCACACTGTCTCAGTGGGTGGATCAACCCCTCGTGGTCCTGACTTCCTTGGTCATATTCTCCCACCTTCTGTTCTTCAACTGGACCTTGGGGGCTCAGTCCAGTATTCCTATGTGGGTTTCTGTCTCTATCTCCATCTATCGCCAGACAAAGTTTGCATGGTAATATTCAAGATAGTCATCAGTCTGACTATGGGACAAGGCCAGTTCAGGCACAGTCTCCTCCACTGCCCAGGGTCCTAGCTGGGGACATCCCTGTGGACATCTAGGACCCCATCTAGAGTCAAGCCTCTTGCCAACCCCACAATGCCTCCCTTAATTAAGATATCTTCTTCCCTGCTCTCATACCTGTCCTTCCTTCATCTCAACCACTCCACTCCCCAAGCTTTCTCCAACCCTCCCCTTCTCCCTTCTCTCTCCCCCTCTTCTTACCCCACCCCACCCCACGCCACCCCCCCCCATGCTCCCAACTTTTGCCTGGCAATCTTGTCTGCTTCCAATTTCCAAGAGGATCTATATATGTTTTTGTTTGGGTTCACTTTATTACTTAGGTTCTTTAGGATCGCGAACCATAGGCTCAGTGTCCTTTGTTTATGGCTAGAATCTACTAATGAGTACAGGAGACCACTTCCTACATATAACCCCAGTAGCACAGACAATAAGAACAACAATGAATAAATGAGACCTCTTGAAACTGAGAAGCTTCTGTAAAGCAAAGGACACTCATTAAGACAAAAAGAAAACCTACTGAATGGGAGAAGATCTTCACCAAGCCCACATCAAACGTCTGATCTCCAAAATATATAAAGAACTCAAGAAACTAGACATTAAAATAACCCAGTTAAAAAGTGGGATACTGAACTGAACAGAGAATTCTCAACAGAAGAATTTCAAATGGCCAAAAGTTACTTAAGGGCATGGTCAACGTCCTTAGTGATTAGGGAAATACAAATCAAAACAACATTGAGATACCATCTTACACTTGTTGGAATGGCTAAAATAAAAAACACTAATAACCTATACTGGAGTGGATGTGGAGTAAGGGGAACACTCATCCATTGTTGGTGGGAATGCAAACTCGTACACCCACTTTGGAGATCAGTATGGTGGTTTCTCAGAAAATTGGGAATCAGCCTACCTCAGGATCCAAAACCACCACTCTTGGAAATATTCCCAAAAGATGCCCAATCATACTACAAAAACATTTGTTCAAAGCAGCATTGTTTGTAATAGCCAGAACCTGGAAACAACCTAGGTGCCCCTCAATGGAAAAATGGATAAAGAAAGTGTGGAATATATACAAATTAGAGTAGTACTTAGCAGTAAAAACAATAACATCTTGAATTTTGCATGCAAATGGATGGAAGTAGAAAACACTATCCTGAGTGATATAACCCAGACCCCAAAATGTGAATATGGTAATAAAACAGATTTTAAAGTAGAGTCAGCTTTAGGTGTTGCACTCCAGTTATGCGGACTTCACTGGATAGCATTTCCCTAATAACTTCATTTAATTTATACAGTTCATCATAAAAAAATCACAGCCAGAAGTTTAATGAGAATGAGTAAGGTGAAAATTGTCACTTTTTTCCAAAATTGAGCTAAATCTTAATTTTTGCTTCATTTATTATTACGTAGCTAAACTACTTAACTGAACATAAACACCTCCTTGCCTTTTCCTTGAAGGCACAAACAAGATATTGGCACAGCATCACATCTTGTCAGTGATGTGTGATTGCTCAGAGGGTTTTGATTTCCATTTTTCCACAGACTACATTGTCCAATGTCCTAGCTGATGGAATTTCAGTGACATCTTGGTCCTTAACTGAGGACAAGCTAGTGTCAAACCTATGCCAAAATTAAAGAGGAGAGTAATGTATTTTTCCTGCATACCACTTAAATAGTAATTTTGAAACAATTAAGGCAGAGTAATAAAAAAGCATTCAAAAATATTTTAAGCCATCTTGAACTCATTAGTTCAAAAAATTTATCAACAGCCACAGTACAAGTCCATATTAGTTTAGAAGCAATGTTTAGAAGCATTGTTTAGAAGCAATGAATTTTTTGTCATTACCCATTTTATTTCTTCCTTTATTTTTTGAGATTATAATATAATTAAGTCATTCCTGCTACCCGTTCCTCCATTCATACCCTCCCATATACCTCCCTTGATATTTTTCAAATTCATGCCCTCTTTTTCATTAATTGTTTTCACACACATGTATCTGGGTGTTTTATTTAATCATTTTCTTTTACTGCATTTATGCAAAGTAAAGGTAAAATCAGGATATTTTGAAATAATCGAGTAATTAATTGAAAGGTGTCTACAGCAAGAGATCATGGCACAAAAAATTGTTCTTCCACTGAAGGTTTAAGTACAAAAGGAAAGAATGGATACAACAGTACAGTTTCAGTGTGCCAAAAATGTAATAACATGTATTGGGGATTTTAACACTATTGTTGCCACATACTATGACTCAAATTGTTTGAGAACTTGACTGTCTGGAATCAAATAAAACATAAATTTCTGTGCAACCCCTATAAGAGATTTTCTTGTCAGATTATTTGAAGCAGGAAGATTCACCCTAAATCTAGGTGACAAGCTCAATAAAAGGACAAAAAAGAAGAAAGCTTTAATTTCCCCTGCCTGTCATCACTCTCATTGGCAAGTTCATATATATTTCTGTTGAATCTTTTCTTCAAAGGTACTGCAACGAACTTCTTCAAAATTTCAGGGTTGTCTGAGGGTGTCTTCAAGACCTTCAGTGACAAATCATGATTTTGAATATGCGCAGACCTGAGGCCTGAAATCCTACTGGATTTTTTGCCCATCTGGTGTGAGACAAACTTTGTAGAACTACCAGATGGTTACCTCATAAACCAATCTGTTAAATCCCACATCTGTTGGGATGTGATACTAGGAATAGAAAGAATGAACATCTAAGAAATAAAGTAGAAAAGAAATGATTATATATTGAAAGATCAATATATATTATTCATTTGCATAAGGATATGTATTGCATCCATTTATATATGGCTATTTATTTCATCCATCAATTCTGTTCCTTCAGATAATCCCGACTAAAACACCATACTTTATCAATCCACAAGACATAGACACATATAATTGTTCTTTCCTTTGATAAATCTGAGATTAATGCAGTTAAGTGCCATATGAGTTGTCACACAATTAGACAACTAAGGTTTGGATAGCAGTATCATTCTTTTACATTAGTATCTTATTTTACTTTTGCCTGCCCTCTCAGACATCTTACTGTTGCTGAATCAAGTAACAGTAGCAAAGACAGTAGACTTTAGAAAAGCTTATGATTTTTCTAGTAGTGGACTAGGATGGAGAGCTACGTTGATTTAATACTACTTTTATAATTATTCAGGCATTCACTATTGGTAGTGGGGAAGTGCAGACTATGGAGGCATGATTTACCTGTCATGGAACTTTTACACAGGAGGGGAGTCCAAATGGATAAAGAATAAGGTGAGATTCTGAATTGAATGCGTTTGTTTTGTTGTAAAAAATCAAGCAGTTCAGAAGGTCCCATTTATTTATTGTTGCTTTCAGTGTCGGTGCTACTGTTGTTATATTTAGGAAGTAGTCTCTTGTGCCCATGTGTTCAAGGCTATGTCCCACCTTCTCTTCTATGATGTTCAGTGTGGCTGGATTTATATTGAGGTCTTTTGATCTATTTGGAGTTAGGTTTTGTGCATGGGGATAGATTGGATCTAATTAAATTTTTCTACATATTGGCATATAGTTATGCTAGCACCATTTGTTGAAGAAGTTACTTTATTTTATAGCATTGCTTCAGCTATCCTGTTTCTTTTCCATATAAAGTTGAGGTTTTTTTCTTTTGAAGTCTGTGGAAAATGGTGTTGGTATTTTGATAATCATTGCATTGAATATGTAGATTTATTTTGGTATGTTATTATTCTTAATATGTTGATCATACATATACAAGAGCATGGGAGATCTTTCCATTTTCTGATATATTATTCAATTTTTCTCTTCAAAGACTTGAAGTTCTTGTCATATAGGTCTTTCATTTTACTGGCAATACGTGTATATATACTACAATTTTTAAAATTCCAATATTTATTTTTTAAGATTTCCAAACGAATACTTTACTTACATAATTTCTGCTCTTCCCATTATCCTCTGTACCATTCACTGCTTCCCACATCCATTACATTTATTCTTTAACTATTAGTGTTAACACAAAGACTTAAATTACCAATAAATATAGCAATAATGACTCTAAATATCAAGTTCTCAAGAATTTTATTAAAAAAGTTTATCATCAAGGAATAGTCAAACTATCTACTCCAAAGGTTCAGAAAACATTGCAGAAGAAGAGGCAGAAGAATTTTAAGAGCCGAATATTTAGAAGGATTACAGAAAGATAACGTATTTTGGATAAAGCAAGGTCATTGGGTCCACAAATTCAGAGTGAGTATGGTTGCCTATACAAGATCTGCAAAAGATCAGGGCAAGCACACTTCAATACAGATAGAAAGTTGCTCATGAGGTTCTATGCCTAGTGTGTGTGGGGGAGTTATTTGTAGTTAAAAACTGCTGGGGAAGAAATAGAACATCATTTCTCTCTTTTAAAAATTCTATTGAAAATTTCATACCTGCATATAATGTTCAGTGATTAGCTCCATCCTCTTCCCCTTCCAATACCTCTCCTATCCCTACCACCATAATTCAGTAATAAATTTATGTTTCTATTATTTTCTATTAAAAAAAAAACAGTTGCTTTCCACTCAGTTCTGCCAGTTTGTTCGTGGTTTTAGGGGCACCTGTGAAATCACTGGTTGAAAAGTCATTTTTGCTTCAGAAAAGAGGCTCCTGGTAAGTTTCCCATGCTCCAGTGAGTTTAAAACAAAACAAAAGAGGCCTTTGTTAGGTTCAAAGTGGGCCCTCAAAATAGCATACCACTGACAAAGTCTTAAATGACAGACAACCTGGACTCCTTTCAGGCAGAACTCAAGCAGAAGGATTGCTATTTGGTTAACAAAAACCTAAACTTAGCATTTCTCAGAAATCTTTTGATGTAGGTTTCTCTTTGTCAGGAAGCCATTACTCCCCTTATTAACCACCTCTGGAAAAATGGCATACCTTCCTCACTAAAACAAGCAACCTGCACTAACACCCAGGCTAGCTGTTCTGTCCTACACCTCTCTTGTTGTCACTAACTCTCCCTATAAAGTGACAAGGTTTTCCTTCTAGACTGTGGTCTTCCCCCACAACAAATCCTACCCAGAGAGAATCCAGCATATTTATTCCCCAAGTTAACTTTTCTTTCTAATCATGGTATGGTATACTTTGGTGGTTTCACTACAATTTCTCTTGCAGAGATGATGTTAGAGGGTTTGGTGGTGACCTGGGAGGAGTTTGAGTGGGCAGTGATGGTTGGATAAGATAATATGTATGCATGAATAAAATTCTCAAAGAATAAATTAAAAATATATTTTAAAATATTTACTTTATTTATTCAGTATGTGTTTCTTTAAGAATTTTATACATGCATATTATACAAATTTATACTATATGGAATTATAAATATGTGATTATCTTGATTCTGGTAATCATTTCACAGTATACACACACACACACACACACACACACACATACACACACACACACATATGTATCAACTCATATTCTATACTCTAATCACATTTTGGACAATTATACCAAAATAAAGCTAAGAAAAACCAAAATGGAAATAAAAAGAAACACACAAAAAATGCCTTATGAGAATGTGGGAAGGGGGTGGGAATTGGCTCAGGAGTTAAAGCATTTACCTTGTAAGTAGCAAGAATGAGAACCAGACTTAAAGTTCCCCAAACCCAAGGAAATGTTATTTCAGCACTCACAAGGCACAGATGGTATGAAATTTAGATTAAACTGGGTAAGCTACACCAGCAGTATTAGAGAACCGAGAGTGCAGTGTAAAAGATAGACAGAAATAAAAAAAAATCTGATATCAGCCAACCCCCACAGACTCCAACATACACACAAACGCACATGCACAAGCACACCCACATTGATACACATATATACACATATAAGAATATGTGTATGCAAATACCTGTGTTAAAAACATATCCATACATTCTTAAAAGCAAAAAGAAGGGAATTAGGAAGAGTTAAAAGGCAAACAATGTATAAAAAAATATGTTATATCTTTTAGGAAAAGAAAAATATTTTGAGTTTTTCATTTATTTTATCCTGTGATAAGCAACTTATGATGAAGAAATATATGAAATAGTATGATTAAATAACAACAACTATCCTAAGAAATATATAAAACATTTAGAAAAACAGACATGACAGTCAGATACAAAAGTATATGTAATCAAAATAATCATTTACATCAAAAACTACATAATTTATAATGAAAATTTTCACTTATTAAGGTTTATGTACTATCATTACAGCAAAGCATAGGAACATGACAGAAATTCTAAAACTTGTATGTAGCATTATATAGCATGTAGTATGTAGGAGCAAAATAAACATTTTTATATGGGTGAAAACTTACAGATATATAGCAGTCACTTATATTTGTGTCTAGCTATAAGTAACATATACCCATTACACATAACATGTAAATTTATGTTATTAACAGTAATACTTTTTAATATTATATAATTGTGATATATTAATAATTAGAAGTCAATACCCATAAAAATACAAATAATATAATGACCTTGGTGACAAAAAATTATATATATGTATGAAGTAATAAAAAGCATCACTAATTTCAGCAATGCGTATTCTATTTATGTTTTGATATCTGCCAAATTTTCTAAAATCTACAAATATTATATTTAGTCAGAAAAATGCAGTTTTTAAAAATTGATAATGATATCTGGAATAAAATTGTTCATGAATCTATTGTAAACATCCTATGTTTTACATGCCAAGCAGAAATAGGAAATTGTACGCATATTCATGGACAAAACTGTTTCTGGAAGATACTCCTAAAATATCCCTAACCCTAATCAAGTATCTTCAATTAGCTTAAATCATTTACATTAATTTTATTCAATATAGTAGTCATCTGGAACTATAGCTTAGAAAGCTTGTCTTGCCATATGCAAACTTATCAGTTAGAATACAGTGAAGGTTTTGCATGCCCATATTAAGATCCTGGATTTATTGAATAATTAAAATAATCTACTTTACAATCTATTGCAAAATGGATTTAAAGAGCTAAATTAAATTGGTTAGAGTAATATTGTGCAGTAAATATAATGTAAATAATCTTTATAAAAATTCAAATTATTTATCATTATTGCCACTTGTTTACATGTTATATAAGGCACGGTTCTAACACTAGTAACTAGGGTGGTAAAGAATTAGACTCTTATTTTAACTCACAAATGTTTCAAACCCCAGACTAATGGAAGCCAACTGGTAATACAAACATAAAAATATAAAATGCCATAAATCTGAAAATGGCAGAATAATATAGTTTGTAAAGAAGACAAATGAGGAGAGATGATTATGGCTGATAGGTTTGAGTGTAGGAAGGAATAAATGAAAGATGACAAATGCTGAGCAGATGTGAGATGAATGAAGATGAACAGTATGTTGGGCTCAGTGACAATTTGACATGAAACAAATGGAAAAATGAGAGCAGTTTGAATATTTGAAAGATTTTACTTCTGAAAATACAAAACAAAAGGGACGATGAAACTGCCTAAGCTCACTAGGTAGAAATAAATGATTAATGAAATAAGTTCACAATGTCCTTGACCTTAGCAAGTAGAAACCCTTTTTTCTCATTTCAGGAGAAGACATAGAAATCATCCTCTCTGCTCTTGGGGTAGATTTCACTGCCAGACTGGTTTAGCAAATTTCACCAATTAAAAATTGGTAGATCTTTCAGTGCCCGACATTTTAAGCTAAACAGCATTGAAGAAGAAAGTGTTCATTTCTGTTCATATTAGGATTGGATTTCAAAATGAAGTTCTTGTGACTAGATATCAAGTCAATGTCATATGTGTTCTCTTGAGGCTCAGTGGAAAGTAAAGATGACTGCATTGAATACTGATGAAACTATTGCCTCAGAATCTTAACTAGTAAATCATATCTTAATCACTGTATAATTTTCAACCAAAAGCTTATCTTTTTAGCATCAAATATTACATTTTAAATGTTTTATTTTCTCCACTACTGGATTTTTCCTGAACCCAACAAAAGAAGATATATCTGTTTTAGCATGAATTTTAAAATCTTAATCAAGATTTATAGTAGAGGTTTGAGATTCATAAACACAGAAAGCAGTATACATATAATCCACCTAAACTTGACAAATTGTTAAATATTGTAAAAATATGTCAAATATGAATGTTGTACACCTGATATATTTCCCCTTATTAGTTTAGAAATGTTCTTTGATATGAGGGAAGAAAAAAGCTGACTACATCTTCATGCTAGACACTATTACTACCTGCTAACAATAAAACCCCACCCCTTAACAAAAAACAATAAAATCTCATTTGTGTATTTATTATAAATGGAAGTGTTGTCACTTGATAATCAAATAAAGAAATGGGGGCTTGAAATATTATTTGGTAAACTAAAAGAAATTTATTTAATAAATCATCAATATGCAAATTTAATTGACAGAATTTTTGTAATTGTTAGGGAAAGAGATTTGTCAAAGGTTCTAAAGGTAGAAAATTTTTAGAATGTATAAAAAGTACAAAGCATTATAAATTCTCTATTACTCCATTTGTTTAGCTTATAGGAGGGAGAAAAATAATTCTGCTGCCTATTTATTATTTGACAAATGTGAAGTTTCTAACACTATATATAACAAAAAACTTTTGTGATATGTATAATATAATCATAGTAAAGTATAAGTCAAAACAATAACTAAAGTTTAGCAATTTTACTAAGTATAAAATGAAAAATCACTGGATAGTATTATAAATCAACATTTTAAGAGTAATAATATACTGTTTAATTAAAGATATAAAATGAAACCAAATAATAAACATTATCTTTAAGATTAAATGTGGTAATTATAATAAAACGGAGGAATAATCTCTAAATATTAGAATTGGGTAGAAAAGATAGAACTTAAGAAATTAACAAATAATTTATTTAACAGAGGATTAATAATAATAATTTTCGACATACTCAGCTAGGCTAACTAGAAGAGGAGGTTTGGTTTTTATACAATATTAATACAGTATAAATCAGATACTGTGTCATTTCTAAAGTACTTTTAAAATTTTACAACTTAAGATAAATTATAAAATGATACATAAAAAGTTGAATTAGTAGAAATCTAAAACTTCATGAAAAAAAGACATCCTAAAACTCAATGAAAATGACCACAAAACATACCAAAATTCATGGGACACAATGAAAGCAGTGTTAAGAGGAAAACTGATAGTAATAAATGCCTACATACAGAAGCTGCAAAAATCCCACACTAGTGAGTTAACAGAACATTTGAATACTTTAGAATAAAAAGAAGCAAACTCACGCAAGAGAACTAAATGGCAGGAAATAATCAAATTGAGAACTAAAATCAACAAATTAGAAACAAAGAAAACAATTAAAGAATCAATGAGACGAAGAGATGGTCCTTTGAGAAAATCAACAAAATAGACAAACCTTTATTCAAACTAAGCAAAAGGCAGAGAGAGAATATCCAAATTAACAAAATCAGAAATGAAAAGGGGGACATAACAATAAACATGGAGGAAATACAGAGAATCTTCAGGTCATATTTAGAAAACTTGTACTTCACAAAATTGAACAACTTAAAAGGAAATGGACAATTTCCTGGATAAATATCAATTACCAAAATTAAATCAAGACCAAATAAGCAATGAAACCGACCTATAACTAGTGAATAAATAGAAACAGACATCAAAAGTCTTCCAACCAAAAAGAAAAAAAATCCAGGACCAGATGTTTTCAGCTCAGAATTATACAAGACTTTCAAAGAACTAATACCAATACTCCTAAAATTATTCCACACAATAGAAACAGAAGGAACATTGCCAAACTCTTTTTATGAGGCTATAATTACCCTGATACCCAAACCACAGAAAGACAATACTAAGAAAGAAAATTACAGACCAATCTCACTCATGAACATTGGTGCAAAAATACTAAACTACTGGCAAACTGAAACCAAGAACACATCAGACCCATCATCCACCATAATCAAGTTGGCTTCATTCCAGAGATGAAGGGGTGGTTCAACATACAAAAATCTGTCAACATATTTCACCATATAAACAAACTGAAAAATAAAAACCAGATGAACATCTTATTAGATGCTGAAAAAGCTTTCGACAAAACACAACATCCCTTCATGATAAAGGTCTTGGAGAGAGCAGAAATACAAGGAATATAGCTAAATATAATAAAGGCAATATATAACAAGCCAACACCCAACATCAAATTAAATGGAGAGAAACTCCCTGTGATCCCACTGAAATCAGGAACAAAACAAGATTGTCCACTCTCCATATCTATTCAGTATAATTCTTGAGGTCGAGCCAGAGTATTAAGACACCAAAAGGAGATCAAGGGATACAGATCAGAAATGAAGACATCAAACTCTCACTATTTGCTGATGATATGATAGTTTACATAAGCGACCCCCAAAATTCTACCAAGGAACTTCTACAATGTATAAACACTTCAGTAATGTAGCAGGATACAAGATTAACTAAAAAAAATTCAGTAGCCTTCCTGTACATAGATGATAAAAGGGCTGGGAAAGAAATCAAAGGAAAGCGGGCAGTGGTGGCGCACGCCTTTAATCCCAGCACTCGGGAGGCAGAGGCAGGCGGATCTCTGTGAGTTCGAGGCCAGCCTGGTCTACAAGAGCTAGTTCCAGGACAGGCTCTAAAAAAGCTGCAGAGAAACCCTGTCTCGAAAAACCAAAAAAAAAAAAAAAAAAATGAAAAAGAAAAAAAGAAATCAGAGGAACAACACATTTCACAATAGCCACAAATAGCATAAAATATCTGAGTAACTTTATCCAAACAAGTGGAAGATTTGTATGACAAAATCTTTAAATCTTTGAAGAAAGAAATTGAAGAAATCACCAGAAAGTCTAAAGACCTCCCATGCTCTTGGGTAGGTGGAATTAACATAGTAAAAATGGCAATCTTACCAAAATCTTTTTAAATAGACAAGAAGGAATACAAAGCTATCACTTTGAAATTGATTTAATATTTCAATCATCATAACATAAACCTATTATACCAGCACTTAGAAGGCTGACACTGGAAGAATGCCACAAATGTGGCTAGCCTGCTCTAAATAGTGAGTACCATGTGAGCCATTACTACACAGAGAAACTGCAGCTTTAAATAAAATGAAGGAAGGTGGAAACAGATAAAAAAAAGACATAAAAATTAAACCTTTGAAATTATAAATTATAATTAATTTAAGTACAATAAAAACTGTATGATTTATTTTCTTTAAAAAAGTACAGGTTAAAATTAGTGAAACCTTTCCTTCTTTATCACAGTATAATTGCCAAAGAAAACTTAATATACATAAGTTATATAAAGTGATTTTTTTAACATGGATATAAATTGGGAAATGATTAGCAAATCTAGTAAATAAAAGCACTCCTACAGCTATATTTCTGAAGTAATTACCATTTTTATTATTACTTTGTAAATGTCAATTGTATAATAAATTCTTACCATTGGTCATCTAATTGTACAGTGCATCCCTGATCTTTTTCCTATTATATTTGAGTTTACACTCTGATAAAAAGCATCATTTACTTGCACATGGGTATGAGCAATCTACATGCTACCACATGAATTAAAATACTTATGATTTGGGTACTAAGGGCTACTCTGCTGCTCAGGCCATGCTGATCTGAGTGGCCTGGTGTGGCCATCAGGAGCCATAGTGACATCCAGACCCAGCTGATGCTGAGGGCCATGCCTATGGCCCATGTCACAACAGGGGGCCATAAAAACCATACACGATTAAATCCAAAGGGTCAGGCTGTGGTGGCCCTGCCCTTCACTGGCCCTGGGCAATCTGGTCCTATCCCTTGCTGGGCATTGCAACAAAAGAGCTGACCTGATCCCCATGAGAAAGCTGGCCCTAATGACCCAGCACAAGAGAGGTGGCACCCTGTTTTCTGTATAGATGGTCCCACCCCTCACCAAGGGTGTTGGAGAGCTATCCCAGAGTGCATAGACATAAGAAAGTTGCCTCCTCCTGAGGAGGTGGCCCTAGGGGTCATATCTGACCAGCTCAAATATGAAGCCCACATCCAGGACCTTAGGTTCACCTGTCTGAACCTCTAACCCTTCTATGATCTACTGGAGCCTATGAAGGGACTGGTCCTGTGGAATGATACATACAGAGTCTCCATGACTCAGAGTTTTCATGGGGTATGTGAGAGGAAATTCAGAGAGGGTCCAGTGAAATGGTGTATCAGAAATGAGAGGCCTATTATACCAGCAAGGTATAACATACACAAGGAAAAGCACTCTAGCACAGTTGAGTACAGCAAGCCACACAGCCGTAACTAGCATTCACAGTTCATAGTTCAGCTTTACCTCCTATTGCACAAAAGAAATCAAAACAAGACGAAGAGCAGAGGAAAAATTCTCTGGCATTTCTAAATTTCACTCAAAACCAAAGGTATTTTCTGTTTGGTCTATAGCTCTAAAAACTCCCCTCTTATGTCTTTGTCCCTTTAAGTCACCCGCTTTCCTTCTTTCCATCTCTTTCAATCAATCTTCATCTTATTCCATGGGAGGGACTTAAAAAAGCATAGCATCCTTCTGAAAATGATTAATTACAAATCTTACATTTACGTTTTATAGTTCTGGTGTTTTAGTAGGTTTTATTGTTTTTGTTTGAGTTCTTTTTATAGAGTCACAGTGTTTCTGAGTCAACTATCTCATAATTTCTTCTGTAAGACTGTTTTATTAATCCACAAATTTGTAGATGTGTTCTTTCTGGAGCACAGATACAGTATTTCTCATGTGGGTATGCCTCTACGTGGGCTGTAGTTTCTATTTGAATTCATGTACCTTGCTGATTTGTGGTATTCATAGAAATAAAACTATTGCATAATAAAAAAAGAAAGGAGAGGCCTTGAACCACACCAATGATTCATTTCAATGCAAACTTACAAGTAAAGCTGATAGGACAAAGGGTATAATATGTGACACCTAAGCTTCCAATGACACTAAGATGAATGAAGAATTTGGAGAGGAAGGAATGATGGAAGAGCAAAGTGGGCTTTTGTTATTATTGTTGTATATTTGGTTTGGTTTCATTATAATTTTCATTTTTTTGAGGAAGGGATGCTACAAGAGCAGACATGGAGGGACTGGGAAATAAATAGAATTGGGGTACATGATATGAAATTCCCAAAGGATCAATAAAAGATATGCTAAAAATATTTTAGATTCCATATAACAGAGGGATGGTCATACTATTACTAGTCATTTTCTTATACTATGTTTGAAAATTATTATTTTGTATATGTTAATCTTCTGTCATTACATCTGCAAAATATTTGCAATTATAATATTCATTAAGTACTATCTATCATCAAATTATTATTATGCTTCTTTCAATTATTTATTCTTTTTAAATTAATGTTTATATTTTATTTTTTATTAAAAATTTCCATCTCCTCCCCTCTTCCCACTTCCCTCCCTCACCTGCTCCCACACCCCTACTCCCTCCCTCTCCAGGCCAAAGAGCAGGCCAAAGGGGTCAGGGTTCCCTACATTATGGGAAGTCCAAGGTCCTCCCAACTCCCCTCAGGTCCAGGAAGGTGAGCATCCAAATTGACAAGGCTCCCACAGAGCCTGTCCATGCAGTAGAATCAAAGCCCACCACCATTGTACTTGGCTTCTCAGTCAGCCTCCACAGTCACCCACATTCAAAGAGTCTGGTTTGATCACATGCTCCACCAGTCCCATTCCAACTGGCCTTGGTGATCTCCCATTAGATCTGTCCCAACATCTCAGTGGGTGAACGCACCCATCACAGTCCTGACTTCCTTGCTCATGTTCTCCCTCCTTCTGCTCCTCAGTAGGATCTTGGGAACTCAGTCCAGTGCTCCAATGTGGGTCTCTGTCTCTATCTCCATCCTTCAGCAGATGAAGGTTTTATGGTAATATGCAAGATAATCATCAGTGTGGCTATAGGACAAGGCCAGTTCAGGCACCCTTTCCTCTGCTGCCCAAGGAACAAGCTGGGGACATTGCCTTGGACACCTGGGAACCCCTCTAGAGTCAAGTCTCTTGCAAACCCAAAATGGCTCCCAGAATTAAGATATCCATATCCACCCCTACTCCATTCCAACCATCCCATTCCCTCAAGCTACCCCCATCCTCTCCTTCTCCCTTCTTTCCCCCATCTTCCCTTATCCCAACCTCACCCCCACCCCCGTGCTCCCAACCCCTGCCTGATAATTTTGTCAATTTCCAATATCCAGGATCATAACAATATATTTTTCTTTGGGTTCACCTTCTTATTTAGCTTCTCTGGGATCACTAATTATAGGTTCTATGTCCTTTATTTATGGCTAGAATCCACTTATGAGTGAGTACATACCATATTCCTCTCTTTGGGTCTGGGTTACCTCATTCAGGATGGTGTTTTCTATTTCCATCCATTTGCATGCAAAATTCAAGATGTCATTGTTTTTTAGCCCTGAGTAGTACACTAAAGTGTATATGTACCACACCTTCTCTATCCATTCTTCTATTGAGGGGCACCTAGGTTGTTTCCAGGTTCTGGCTATTACACAAAATGCTGCTATGAACATAGTTGAACAAATACTTTTGTGGTATGATTGGGCATCTCTTGGGCATATTCCCAAGAGTGGAATAGCTGGGTCCTGAGGTAGGTTGTCTCAGTTTCTTGAGAAACCGCCACACTGATTTCCAAAGTGGTTGCACAAGTTTGCATTCCCACCAACAATGGATGAGTGTTCCCCTTACTCCACATCGTCTCTAGTAGGCTATCATTGGTGTTTTTGATTTTAGCCATTCTGACAGGTGTAAGATGGTATCTTAGAGTTGTTTTGATTTGCATTTCCCTAATCGCTAAGGAGGTTGAGCATGATCTTAAGTGTCTTTAGGCCATTAGAACTTCTGTTGAGAATTCTCTGTTCAGTTCAATGCCCCATTTTTAAATTGGGTTAATTAGCATTTTAAAGTCTAGTTTCTTGAGTTCTTTATATATGTTGGAGACCAGACCTTTTTCTGATATGGGGTTGGTGAAGATCTTCTCCCAGTCAGTAGGTTGACTTTTTGTCTTAATGACAGTGTCCTTTGCTTTACAGAAGCTTCTCAGTTTTAGGAAGTCACATTTATTCATTGTTGTTCTTATTGTCTGTGCTACTGGGGTTCTACGTAGGAAGTGTTCTCCTGTGCCCATGTGTTGTAGACTACTTCCCACTTTCTCTTCTATCAGATTCAGTTGTTCAGATTGATATTGAGGTCTTTAATCCATTTGGACTTGAGTTTTGTGCATGGTGATAAAAATGGATCTACTTTCATTCTTCTGCAGATTGACATCCAGTTATGCCAGCACCATTTGTTAAAGATGCTTACTTTCTTCCATTGTATACTTTTAGCTCCTTTGTCAAATATCAGATGTTCATAGGTTTGTGGATTAATATCTGGGTCTTCGATTTGATTCCATTGTTCATCATCACTGTTTTTGTATCAATACCAAGCTTTTTTCATTACTGTAGGTCTGTAATAGAGTTTTAAGTCAGGAATAGTAATGCCTCTGGAAGTACTTTTATTGTATAGGATTGTATTGGCTATCCTGGGTTTTTGTTTTTCCATTTAAAGTTGATTACTGTTCTCTCAAGTTCTGTGAAAAATTTTGTTGGGATTTTGATGGGGATTGCATTGAATCTATAGATTGCGTTTGGTAGAATTGCCAGTTTTACTATGTTGATCCTCCCAATACAAGAGCAAGGGAGATCCTTCCATTTTCTGGTATCCTCTTCAATTTCTTTCTTCAAAGACTTAAAGTTCTTGTCAAATAGATCTTTCACTTCCTAGGTTAGAGTTACCCCAAGATACTTTATACTATTTTTAGCTATCATGAAAGGTGTTGTTTCTCTGATTTCTCCCTCTGCTTCTTTATCATTTGTGTATTGCAATTGTAATATTTATTAAGTACTATCTATCATCAAATTATTATTATATTTCTTTCAATTATTTATTCTTTAACTTTATACTAGAGCTATAAGTAATTTGCTCACTGCCACATTAGAGAATTATATATCTAATCATATTTCTCACTAACTTTACATTCACATATACTAGTTTGAATTTTACCCAGAAATTATTCCTTTATTATTTTAACTAAAAATTAAATAAATAAACAAATTAGGTAAATGAAATTCATGTGATTCTTGTGGAAAATATGTAAATTAAAGGGACACACACAGTAACCATTATTGGAATGTGCTATTAAAACAAACAAAATTAGTATGTAAACAATAAAAAAGCAAAAAGTACATCATAATCCTCCATTTCTATAACTAATAGGTGAGTTGTTCAATCCTCAGTGCCAAGTTAACTAGACTTCAAGACATTCAGAAAACAGTCTGCGTATATCTGTGAAGTAATTTTCAGAATCATTTCATTGAAGGTAAAATCCAACTTTTTGTTTAAAGTTTCACCAATGCACAACTTGCTGAGATTGGTCAATTTATTGGTCTTTCTGGGTTGAAGAGAATTTTACTCTGTATAATCAGTTATTATTCATTTATTTCATCTAATAATGGATATCAAACATCTCCTGGGGGTCAGAAGATGTCTCCTTTTTTGAATAGCAGTGTAGTTTAGTTGTTTCCACCATATCTGATGTTAAGGTACATTTTCACAAAGATAAAGTGTTGAATTATCAATGTCTTTAGGACATTTCACCTTTATCATGACCTCATGTATGTTGGGGTTTGGCCACCTCCCGCTAGATGCTTTTCTGGAGGATTATGGGAAGAAATAACCTAAAGAGAATATCTGGTCCACCACATTTTGGGAGAGAAGAAATGGGTCACCACTGTCTTTGACTATACCACCCACCTCATACATATTCATAAAGCATATAAAATCAACAATTCAGAACCCACTGGATGTTTCCCTGTTTAGCACAGCCTATTCTAATCTTTGGAGTGCTTTTCTTTGCTAAATAAAATTCTGCTTCAATTGTCAATAAGTCTTTATATATATTAGGCAAGTGTTTTATAACTGAGCAACAATATCCCAACCTCTCTTATTATTTTTAATTTTATTTTGTGACAGGGTCCTACGAAGTTACACAGGTTGAATTTGAACTGCTATTGTGTATCCCAAGCTAACCTTGAACCTGTGAGTCTCCTGATTCAGCATCCTCATTAGGTCATGTGCTGGATGTGTCAATTTGAAACAAGCTAGGGTCATTTGAGAGAAGATAACATCAAATGAGAAAATGCTTCTAAAAGATCTCCTTGTAGGCATGCATATGGAGCATCTTCATAATTAATTATTAGTATGGGAGGGCCCAACCATTGTAGGAGTTGGGTAGATGAACCTGGGATGTATAAGAAAAATTGGGTAATCCAGGAGGAAATCAGTAAGCACCACCCTGGAAACCAGGGCCTCCAGGGATCGAGGTGACTTTATTTCTCCATGTTTGATGGCATAATAAGTGGCGTCTTCAGCAATACGATCATTCTGCCAGATTGTGAGGCTAGCAAATAGAATTGACAATAGTCTATAATATTTTGGAGGGAAGAGTAAGTTTCTATATGGTTTTATGGAATTCTAGTGTCCCCTTTATAACAATATATTCTATTTCCACCTTCCTGGAGTATCTCCTTCTTCCATGATGACTCCCTTGCTACCTAACCTCTGTGGAGATTTCAGATGAAACATATCTAAAACTTAAAAAATAGTATATCTGTATAAGAGAAAGCATACAGTATTTGTCTCCAGGGTCTGGAATGGTGTGGGAGGTTCTTCTGTCTATGTATTGCTCTTATTGGTTAATGGATAAATGAAACTGCCTTGGCCTGATGATAGGGCAGAGCTTAGGTAGGCAGGAAAAACTGGACTGAATACTAGAAGTTGGAAAATGGAAAGAGATAAGTCTTGAAGCTGACTGAGACCGATGTGCTGAAATTTGCTGATAGGCCACAACCTCGTGGTGATATGCAGATTAATATAAAGAGGTTAAGAGTTAGTCAATAAGAAGCTAGAGCTAATGGATGGGCTAAGCAGTGATTTAATTAATACAGTTTCCATGTGGTTATTTCAGTTCTGGGTGGCCAGGACAAACAAGTGTCTCCTACTTACTGTACTGGGATTCCTTATTCAGCATGTATTTTTAATGTTCCATCAACCTACATGCAAATTTCATATTTTTTATGAGAGATGCTTTTTCTGCTGTGTCAATATACCACATTTTCATTATTCCTTCATTGATTGATGCAAACTTGGGCAATTTTCTGTTTCTTTTTATTATGAATAGAACAGCAATGATCATAAGTAAGCAAGTTTATCTGAAGTAATATATAGAGTTTTACGGTATGATCCCATGAGTCGTATAGCTATATCTTGTAATATTTTTCAGATTTTGAGGAACCTCCACAGTGATATCCATAGTGAAGCCACAATTTTACTTTCAGCAAAGAAAAAAAAAAACAATTCAATTGAAAAGGAGAAGGAAGCATATATCATATAAATATATGAGACCTGATTAATCAATGTTCTTCAAATGTCAGATGTTTCATTATATTTGAAAGCTTCAGTGTAGGCAATGGGTAGTAAACCTTTTCCTGCACTATTCTGAAGGGGGGTGGTCGATCGGCCGTTGGAATTAATCAGACTAGCTCTAATATAAAATATTCTTTAATAAAAGAAAGAATGAGAACTTACAAAACCTGGGTTCCAGCAAGGAGCGCAGGAAAAACAAAGAGGAAAAATAAATGCACACAGATGTTTTATAAATTATGTTAAATGTTAAATATGACCTCTATAAAATGATTAACGTAAAATTAGACTGAAATACATTCCTAGGTAATATGTATCTTGCTTCATTATGCACATTTATAATAAAGGAAAAATGGGACAATGTGTAGTCCTTTCTTTTCAGTACTTTTTCCTTAAGAAACAGAATCCTCATTAGAGAAAATAAAACAAATTTTATAAAGATAAATAAATTGTTAAATATGAACATATGAGAAGTATAATTTATGGTTTAGCTCAGTGGTAGTATACAAGTATAGCTTATTCAAGGCTGAGTCCCATCCTGTTTTAATAGAAAGAGGACAAAGATGGATAGGAGGGAGTAAGGAGGAGAGGGAAAAATAGAAAGAAGGGAGGAAGGACAAAATTTCAGATGTTTTCATGTCCCATAGAAAGCAACAGTAGAATGAAGTGTGATTCAATAAGTATTACATTGAGTAGAGCACAAGTTATATAATTATAAATCATCCTCTTCTTTCATTGATACCACATGTCTGTGTGATCTTTATCAACCCATACTTTCTCCTTTTATGTACGATTGAATTCTTTCAACAGCTATCGTGACTGGTGCAGAAATCCTTTCAAAATCTAAAAGTATATGCTCTGATTGTGTCTATTAAAACACACTAAAAATTATATGATATACTATTTATGAGTGTCATTTGGTAATATAAAATGATTAGGTGTGAGTTCAAAATTAAATTGCATAATCCAAGCTATAGAGTAAATACTACTGGTGTCATGAACTAGAATTTATCACTATGCTCTCAGCATTTTCCTCATTGGACAAACTTAATTTTGGACTTAGATTGTGATAAAAATCTTTAAGAGATCTCTATGTTTCATCTTTCCTCAATAAACAACAGTGCAATTCTGAAAAATGACTCTAAAGAGACTGTTGACATTATTACTTTAAATGAACTGTGGATTGCTTAAGTAGGACAAACAAAATAACTCCTACAAACTCTCACTTCACAGTTGATCTCAGGTCAGATCTATTAATTTGCAGGAGATTCTTTTTCTATTTGAAATTTAAAATGAGAAAAGGAAAATGCAAAACCTAGATTGATCAGAATCTTTTTCTATTCATGAAATGAGCTTGGTTCTAGTCTTTATTAATTTTTTTGTCATTTGATGAATTAAATATAATTATAATGAACACACTTGAGATTTGATTATAATCTGTAGGGCTTTTCTTCCAATTATATAGCTTCCTATTAACTCCCACATGTAAATGGATAACCTTTTCTAAAAAGACTGGAGTCACTTCCCGGTGACAACTTTACAGAATTTATTATCTTAAAACATCTTGAAGACTGAAGAAAAAAAGACCCTCATTAAATCTGAACATATTGCCTAGAGTCAGGTAAGTGGCTCTTATTATGATTTATTTTAATAAGATGCCAGTTCCATATCAAAAGTCACTTCTGGACACTCAAGGGGAAGATGTAAGGCCTCTTAGATTAATTCTTGTTCTAATTGGTCAGTAGAAATGGCATATTCACTTCCCATTTGCCAGAAGCTCCTTCCTAAGTATAGATGGTTATAAAACATGTTCAAAGAGTTTGAATCTTATATATTACCAACCATTTGTTAATAAAAGGTCTCAGAATACCAAACATTTAGTATAATATATTTTGGATGTCTAAGTGGATATAAGAAAAAATTAATATCCACTCTTGAATATTATATTATTAAGTGGTGGCTAGTAACTTGGTTCAATAATTTTGCTCTTGGCTTATCACTTTGAATCTTTGTATAGCATAGCTTTTATTCTGCAAATATATTCTTTATTCTTATCTTCAAGAATCTCATGGGATGCATTTTTTATTCTTTCTAAGCATATTTAAATAAATACAAGCCCAATAAAGGCTAAACTTTCTTTCCCTGTTTCAATTTACTTTCACATCACAGTAGTCTGTCAGCTTCACAAAGCTCAACATATTGCAGAGAGCAGAGAGCCGATCAACATTTGAACATATAGAAAATGTGATAATATTTTTTTTGTTGTTTTTCAAGACAGGTTTTCTCTGTAGCTTTGGAGCCTGTTCTGGAACTAGCTCTTGTAGGCTTCAAACTCAAAGAGATCTGTGTAGTGTGAAGTGGCGGGGCTGCATCCCGCCACCCGGCCGCTGGCTAGCTTTACACCCGAAATAATTACACGGAAACTGTATTTTTTTAAAACACTGTCTGGCCCATAGTTTTAGCCTCTTATTGGCTAATTTTTATATCTTGTTTTAACCCATATTTAGTAATTTATGTAGCACCATGAGGTGTGGCTTACCAGGAGAGATCTTAACCTGTGTCCATCTTGGAGAGGAGAAGCATGGAGCCTCACTATGGCGACTGCCTCAGCGTCTCCCCCACTCTACTTCCTTGTTCCCACAATTCTGTTCTGTCTACTCCACCTACCTAATTTTCTGTCTCTTAAAGGGCCAAGGCAGTTTTCTTTATTAATTAACCAATGAAAGAAACATAGACAGATAACTCTCCTCCATCAGATCTGCCTGCCTCTGTCTCCTGAGTACTGGGATTAGAGGCATGCACCATCACTACCTGGCTTGATAATATTTTTATAAGTCTAGGAAATCTATACAAAAATTTCTAAAAAAAATCACATAAGACAGAGTATCCACATTCCGTAGAAAACTGGAATAAAGTCATCATGCAGTATTCATTCTCAAAGAGGTATTCATAAAGTGGCATGTATAAGAAACACGCCAGTCTCCTCTTGAAGAAACAGAGGCAGGGTATTGCCAATCAAGACAAAAATAAAACATACTACTTAAAGACTTAGATATGAGTAGGGTATTGACATAGCTACTAAATGGTAAGTCAGCTATTGGAAGACACATGAAGGTTCTAAGGGAATCAAATATCCATCTCCTAAAATGGGAATGTTGATGTTCCAATAAGAATAAACAATATAAAAATATCACGACAAGGAAGAGCATAACACATAAATAAGTGCAAGTGAAGATGGATTTCAGTATTCATAGGCTTAAAAGAGATGGGGGAGGCCTGTGTCTCAAGCTAAAATCTAGACTTTAAAATTCATCAGTTGACAACAAAGGAACCATTGAAAGAATTATTAACAAGGGCAAAGTTGTAGTTATTTTATGTTAAATTGTCTATTGCTTGTATGGATAATAAATAAGTAGGACAAGGAATAAATGAAAGGCTATATATAATAGGTAGAAATGAATATGGGAGTCAACTCAAGCCTACACAAATCTTAATCTATTATGTGACCACTACTTCTTAATCTATTGTGTGACCATTACTTCTAAACTCGAATTTCCTCTTTTGTAAAGAGAACATAAAAATTACTAGGTATGACTAACAAAAAAGTGAAATAACTTTTATTAGCTATAAGCATGAACAACAAATAAGTTGGATGAATAGGTTAAAAAGTTATGTATTGCTTTTGTTTGAGTGTATCTTCTAATAGTTCATTTTTTTTGAAATTTTAATTCCTCTGAAGGTGGGGACTACTGAAAGATATTTAGGTAATGAGGTAAACTCTTCATGAAGAGATTATTCTTTTCTCTGAGCATTAGTTTTTTTTCACTAGTTTGTACCACATTTTCCCCCTTCCGCACATTCCCACTTGGAAAGAACCTTTATTCTGTAAATTAAAATACTCCAAATCCCAGATTAGACATATACATTTGACTTAGACTTTCTGAACTCCAAAATTGGAATTAAAAGAAAGTCCTATCTATTATAATTACTCTTCTCAGTTACTTGATATATTAATAGAAAATTGACTGGAAATGAACACATAATAAACTGGTTATTATTTGATAGCTACAGTGAAACACATCTGTGTGAAATAATTAAGGACTAGTATTGAAAATATAATAAAAGTTATTAAGCTAATATAAACATAGGTTATTGCTTTTGAAAATACTGTGAAAATTAATCTTTTTTGATTTTCATATATCTATTGTCAGTAGATTCTATTTTATATTTCATAACCTTTAAATTATTATTAAGATGGCTTCAAATAAAATGGTAATATACTGGGGATTATCAGTCATCCCTTTGGTATGATTTGGTTAGACTACACCTATAAAGGTCCAGAAATCTCACATCTCTTAACTAGAATCCTTCATCTTCATGATTGCTAGGGATGATTGATAAAATTACTCCAACACAAATTGAAACTTCATCAGAGTCTGTAATTTCTTGCATTCTGAAAATACATTAGGTTATGCATCTTCTAGCTTTTGCCATGCTGTCAACCTAGATAAATGACAATTCACAGTTAAGAACTGGCTCATGACTGAAACTGGGGAACCTATATAGCACCAAACTAGGTCCCCTAAATACAGATGACAATGGCATGGTTTGGGCAATATATAGGGCCACTGGCAGTGAGAATAGGATCTAACTCTAACTCATAAACTGACTTTGTAAACTCCATTCTCTATGTAAATATACCTTGTTCAGCCTAGACATGGGGGAAAGGACCCTGATCCTGCCTAAGTGAGGGGACAATACAGTCATAACTATCTTCCCAGGGGAGGCCTTAATCTCTCTGAGGAGTGGGATTTTTATGATTTAAATAATAAATCAACTAATAAAAACATTAAAAGACTCAAAATTACATAGATAAGTGTCCCATCATTCAAACTAAATAGACTTGCATCAATCATCAAAATACTATCATATGCCACTTAAATATTTACCTCAAAATCTTGACATAAACTTTCATCTGTTGGAAGACAATACCTTGCTGTGCATTACTAAATACATATTCTCATTTCAGTTTTCTGTATTTAAGAGGACTGTAGAAAAGAAAAAAATTATTTGCACAATTATTATCCATACATTTCCTATAAAACAGAATACATATTTAATATTATAATAGCATAATAAAACACTTTGCAAAAAATTCACAAAAAAGTTTAATAAAAATATGTGTTGTTATTCTATTTCCTTGTTATATTTTTTTTCTTTTGTATGTTTCTTTCTCTTTCTAAACCACAAAAAATAGTCTGTAAATCTCAAATATAATAATTTTATGGGGAAGGTTGAGAGTCTGTGTCACTTTATGTCAATGGCCCTACTGTTTAGTCTACTACAAACATACTCCACCTACTTAACTGTAGAAAAAAACAAATGGTAGGTGAGCTTAGAATTTTATCAAGTCCTCCAAGAATGATCTGTGGTTCTTTGATGTTATATCTTCTATGGGTGATAGATGAAAATCTAGATGATATTAGACATGAAGAATTACTAAAGCCATTGACAGATTAGAATGTATTTAGTAAGTCCTGTTCAGATGAATAGAAATGACCCAGATATACTGTCAGGATAAAAATGTCTTAGCTATACATGGGCCAGTAGCTTATAACAAAGGGAAACTCAAGTCAATCAAGGAATACAAAAAAGTATAGGCCTCCTTATTCATGTGAATCCTGATAAATATACCCAAGTCATATACTTATTACTATAAATAGTACTGAACAGAAAAAATCATCTGGACATGCACATCCTTGCCTTTTGCTATGCCAGAAGCAATAAGAAATTCCAAAAGATCCCAGGCTTACACAAAGAAGTACAGGCAACAAAGAAATTCCAAGGGTGGGATAAGTATTCTTCCCTAAGAAAGAGCACATTAACTGATTATCTAATACCAAATGTTTGGTTCTGAAAACATATACTGACAAATAGTTGTTTTAGTTTGGTTTCTATTGCTGTAAATAAACACCATAACCATGGTAACTTTTAAAAAGGAAAACCTTTAATTTGGGCTGGCTTACAGTTTCAGCTTTCAACAAAATACAGCATCCCTTCATGATAAAGGTCTTGGAGAGAGAAGGGATACAAGGAACATAGTTAAACCTAATAAAGGCAAGCCAACAGCCAACATCAAACTAAATGGAGAGAAATTCTCAGCAATTCCATTGAAATCAGGAACAAGAAAAGGTTGTCCACTCTCTCCATATCTATTCAATATAGTTCTTGAGGTCCTAGCCAGAGCAATAAGAAAACAGAAGGAGATCAAAGAATACAAATCAGAAAAGAAGTCAAACACTCATTGTTTGCTGTTGATATGATAATTTACATAAGTGATCCCAAAAATTCTACCAAGGAACTTCTACAACTGATAAACACTTTCAGTAATGTAGAAGGATACAAGATTAACTCCCAAAAAAATCAGTAGCCGTCCTGTACACAGATGATAAAAGGCTGGGAAAGAAATCATAGAAACAACACCCTTCACAATGGCTACAAATAGCTTAAAATATCTTGGAGCAACTCTAACCAAACAAGTGGAAGACTTGTATGACAAAAACATTAAATCTTTAAAGAAAGAAACTGAAGAAGACACCAGAACATAAAAAAATTTCCAATGATCTTGGGTTGGTAGAATTAACATAGCAAAGATGGCAATCTTACCAAAAGCAATCTAAGATTCAATGCAATAAGCATCAAAATCCCAGCAAAATTCTTCACAAACTTCCAAAGAAAGATACTCAACTTCATTTGAAAAAACAAAATACACAGGATAGCCAAAACAATCCTGTACAATAAAAGAACTTCTGGAGGTATCACAATCCCTGACTTCAAACTCAACTATAGAGCTACAGTACTGAAAACAGTCTGGTATTTGCATAAGAACAGAAAGGAGAACCAAAGGAACTGAATCAAAGACAGAGATATTAATCCAGAGACCTTTAAACACCTGATTTTTAAAAAAGAAGCAAAAGATATCAAATGGAAAAAGAAAGCATATTTAACAAATGGTGCTGACATAACTGGATATCAACATGTAGAATAATGAAAATAGATCCATATCTATCACCACGCATAAAAATCAAGTCCAAATGGATCAAAGACCTCAGCATAAAGCCAGCCACACTGAACCTTATAAAAGAGAAAGTGGGAAGTACACTTGAATGCATTGGCACAGGTGACTACTTCCTAAATATAGTTCCAGCAGCACAGACACTGAGAAAAACAATTAATAAATGGGACCTCCAGAAACTGAAAAGCTTCTTTAAAGCAAAGTACATGGTCAACAAGGCAAAACGACAGCCTACAGAATGGAAAAAGATCTTCACTAACCCCATATCAGACAGAGGTCTGATCTCTAAAATATATAAAGAACTCAAGAAATTGGTCATCAAAAGAACAAATAATACAAGAAAAAATGGAGTACAGACATAAACAGAAAACTCTCAACAGAGGAATCTAAAATGGCTGAAAGACACACAAGGAAATGTTCAATATCCTTAGTCATCAGAGAAATGCAAACAAAACAACTTTGAGATTCCATATTATACCTGTCAGAATGGCCAAGATCAAAAACACTGATGACAACTTATGCTGGAGACGTTGATGGGTAAAGGGAACACTTTTGCATTGCTCGTGGGAATGCAAACTTGTATAGCCTCTTTGGATGTCAGAATGGTGATTTCTTAGTTTAGTAAACAACCTTCCTTAAGACCCAGTAATACCACTTTTGGTTATATATCCAAAGCATGCTCAATCATGCCACAAGGACATATGTTCAACTATGTTCATAGCAGCATTATTCGTCATAGCCAGAACCAGAAACAACCTTAATGCTGCTCAACTGAAGAATGGATAAGGAAAAAATGTGGTACATTTACACAATGGAGTACTACATAGCAGAAAAAAATGTGAACATATTGAATTTTACTGGCAAATGGATGGAGCTAGAAAACATCATTTTGAATGTGGTAACCCAGACACAGAAAGACAATTATCACATGTACTCACTCATAAGTGTTTATTAAACATAAACTAAAGAAAACCATCCTAAAAATCACAATCCCAGAGAACTTTGATAACAGTGAGGACATTAAGAGAGACATACATAGATCTAATCTACATGGGAAGTAGAAAAAGAGAAGATCTCCTGAGTAAATTGGGAACATGGGGACCTTGTGGGAGGTTTGAAGGGGAGGGGGAGACAGGGAGGGGAACAGGAAAAATGTAGAGCTCAATAAAAATTAATTAAAAATAAAAAATAAAATAAAATAAAATAAAATAAGAAAGGTAGGAAAACTATAAGAAAACAAAACACAATTATTTTTGGCACTCTGATGACATGCTATAAAATAGCTTATACTGTCAAATTAGGAAGGGAAAAATTGCCTGTATATAATGATGAAAATGCAGTATTTAATCATAGAAATTCTACATTAAATGCTGATAGTTTTATTATTTTATCATATGTTATATCTCAAAAATTAATCAAAGAGCTGTCAATATTTTTGGAAGTAAATATATTTCTCTCATTTGATGATAATTCATAAAACCATTTTGGATTATATTTAAATTCTATTTGTTCTTTCTGTTCTATTTGATGAAGAATATAAATCCATGCTTAAATATAAAATATTTATAAATTTTAGTACACCTTTAATTTATTTTTAAAAATGACTTTATAGATAATTCATATATATGCAAATATCTTAAATTCATGAGGATAACAAAATTTTATGTTACAAGATATTGAAAAATTTTAGGGAACCTTAATGTATAAATACTTTGAAGTGATACAAAGATCACTTCTGGACATATTAGCTTTTGAAGAAAGTTTTCTACTTGACCTGTGCACATTTTCCTAAGTCTGCACTATAAAAAAAACATTACTCTGTTTCAAATCAATGAATCTTAGAATTTGCAAGAATTATTCACGAAGTAAAACAGTTATAGTCTCTATGCTGATTGGGTAAAACTTTAGGTCTCATAGCATCATATATTTTGAAAATCATTTGCACAGGCTTCAAAACAATTATTAATTCTACTATCTTAGCTTACATTTCTATGAAATTTTCTTACCTTAAGGATTGGTAGTACAGTAAGAAAAGAATTTTTTGTTGTCCTCATCTGATGAATCAAGACAAAGAAAATTATATAACAAAAATGAAGAAAATTGCTGTTTTAGCATCATTTTTCATTTTTTCTGTACTTAGTACAAATTGTTTCTATAGAAATACTAATTCTGTAAATTCTGGTAAGTTCTTAACTTCTTATCCCCTTTCACTCTTGTTATTTTTTTCTTTGTTGTTTCAGAGATTATATATTTTTAGGTTGTTTTTGGGAGTATTATGTTGAAGTGTAGAAATATAACATGAAAAACACACACACAAATGATATTAGTAATTGCATGTGTTTCACTTTGCTGTAGGAGGTGAGCTGGAGTAAACAGGAATCTTGTGCCAGTAAGTAGCCTGAAAAGCTGATATCAACATGGTGACAAGTATGAAATACCAACTTTTATCTTCCAACTATATATGATATTATATAATGTGAATAAACAGTGGAAGAAAATAAAGCTTATCTATTTACAAAGAACAGTAGGCAATGTGAGATATTTAAATAGTAAAGAAACCGAAAGGCAAATGATACCAACCCACCAGTAGAAACCATGATGTGCCCCAGTGAACCTTTGCACATGGGACAACTATATGTCCTGGTACTGAGAAAGGTCACAGTTCTTTATTCCAGAAGCATTTAAAAGCAGAAATACCTCTGTAACTCTCCCTGATCCTTAAAGCTGACAGCAGTGAATTATTCTGGAAAAAAAGCCTTCAAGAAACTTCTCCAAGCTCAGTGCATACCACATAAGACCTCATATTCTAGATGCAGACTCTGCTGTACTGTGTCAATTCAATACCTCAGATACTGTAGTTTTTTTCTTGAGCAATTTGTGCCTCCACAACCAAGTTATTACATGCCAAAGATTAAAATCAGTTGATTAATTTAAGTTACTGAATAAAATTCTAATGAAACAAGCATTATATATCTAATAATAGTCTATTACCAAAAAAAGGGGTAAATAAAAAGTTTTCTAGACACATAAAACTGAAAAAATTCAACATCTTCAACATCTAAGAACTCTAAACTGAGTTCATGAAGCACAAAAAATATGGTAAAATTAACTGAATATGAAATATTCATTTTAAACATAATTATAAATATGTTTTATATATAGTTATACAGTATAACTCAGATCACACTAAGAATTTAATTAAATTACATGTATATTTATTATGAACTGAAAAGACAAAAATATAAGAATTAATGGCATCATTCACTAACTTATATACAATGTAAGACTGTAAGTGTCTGCCATGAAAAAGTGTATATCATTAAATTGGATAAATTAGGAATATAACACTACCAGGATAAAACGATATTAGAGTATTTTATCACATGAAGGAAAACTTAGAGACCTGCTAGAGCCCATGCTAAAATTTCTAAAAACATGAAGAACTCACAATTATTATAAAATTCTTTCAAAAGCACAAGATAAAAGAAAAAAAGTAATGATGTGGGAGGTCCTTTTATATATGTGTTGCTTTTATTGGTTAATGAATAAAGAAGCTCCTTGGTCCTATGACAGGGCAGAATAGAGCTAGGCAGGGAAACTAAACTGACTGTTGGAAGAAAGAAGGCAGAGTCAGTGAGATGCCATGTAGCCACCGCAAAAGAAAGATGTGTCTGAACTTTGCCAGTATAAGCGTTGTAGTAAAATATAAAATAAGGGAAATGGATTAATTTAAAATGTAAGAGCTAGCCAATAAGAAGTTAAAAGTAATAGGCCAAACAGTGATTTAACTAATACAGATTTCTTTGGGAGTCTTGGTGGTAGAGAAACAAATGAGTAGTCTCTGCCAACAGATTGTCACCCAACATGGGGCCAACTAAATTCAATTAAAGCCTGAGAGACATTGGAAAGAAATTCTAGACACACACACAGAAGAAACAGACTTTAATGCAGCTTCTTTCACTGTTTACTGGTAACAAGTAGAGAAAGGACTCCTTTAAGAGGTTTCCTGATTCAGCTTTAGCAGCAAAAAAAAATGCACAGCTCCTTTAAAATGGCAGCTTCCTGGTTCACTAGCACACATGACTCTGAATATTTTGGGAGATCTGGCTACAGAGCATTTAAATGGGGTTTGTGAGCAGAGTGCTGTTGCAACTTGCTTAATGGCAACATAGACATGCTGTGTGTCTAAAAGTGGGGCAATTTGCATAGCTCTCAAAGGCAGTGAACATACTTTCATCATGTTGTACTAGGGAGAGCAAGTGGGCAGGACTGCAGAGTTGGTTCTAACAATGCCTGCTTAGCATTTTTTTATTTAAAAAGGTACTGGTCAAAAAAGTATTACAGATACATAATAAAGACAGATTCAAATAAAAAGATCTCTAAATCTCTAAATGGGTAACAGTGTTGAATAAATTTACAGAGGCTCAAGAGAGAGATGAGGAAAGAGTATAAACAGTTATAAAAGAGTAAAGATAGTCATAGGTTAAAAAAGCAAAGATAACAAAATATTAAACTTGTAAAACAAAGTAATAGAGTAAGAAAAATAAACCATGTAAATATGAAATATATACAGAGAGTCTAGATTATGCAAATTATTGTGTTTCTTCAAATATTGTGACTGTGAATGAGCCATGTACAGAGAGACATTTATTGTATGGACTGCTAAAGTAAACCAACATATATATTGACTACAAAATTTGGGTCTAAGGATATGTTGCTTTGAAAAAGAGGTCCTAGTTTTGCTTCCACAGAGGATGAGAATCTGTGAATTCCTTCCAGGCTAATGTGATTTGATCAAACAAGAAATCCTAAAACAGTGACACAGCTGGTCCCACATTCATTTCGGGTTCAGGACTGCTGACTGAGATGGACCTACCACACAGGATACCCCATGACAGACCTGATTAACAGCACCCACAATAAACAGAAAGTAGTCTAGACAACAACACCCAAATTCAATAAATGATTATTTATAAATGTTTGTTTACATTTAAAGGGGAATATTCTATAGATATAAATACTTTACATTGGTATGTATCTTGGTCTATTGTTACAAATTTCGGTCAATTTTGTTATATATGTGTGTGTGTGTGTGTGTGTGTGTGTGTGTGTGTGTTCTTGATTAAGAGACCATTACCCAGGGACCCCAACGCACTAGATGTTGACATTTCTGCAGTTCATTTAAAAATATAATATATAATTTAAATACAGGCTAATAGATAGTTATCTATAATAGTCAAGTTTGTAGTTATGTTAGTTAGGTTTTGTAGATATATTGAAATATACTTCAGTTATATAATCTTCAAACCTTTCAAAGACTGAAAAAATACACATTTAAAATGTTTTAAAAACTTAAAACTTTTCATGACAATAAAACTCCTCTGTTCCTGACAGCACCAATCTACTTCAAGAGGATGATGAGCATCAATGTACTTCCTGTTAACTTAGGCAATATTATATTTTTCTGGAGGCTTTGATGGAGTTGAAAAATAGATAATTATACTTATCTTTAGTTATAATAAAGGATAAAATAGATATAAATAATGTAACTATAATTCTTGCTTGGTAACTGTTTTGTTATATGCAATTTACTATGTTAAAGTTAAAACCTTTTGTTATTTAAACAGAAAAGGAGAAATTGTGTGGTAAGTCCTTCTGTATATGTGTTGGTTTTATTGGTTAATAAATAAAGAAATTGTTTGGGTATATGACAAAGCAGAATAGAGCTAGGTAGGAAAACTAACTGAATGCTGGGAGAATGAAGGTATAGTCAGTGAGATGCCATGTAGCCACCGCAGGAGACAGATATGCCAGAACCTTGCTGGTAAACTACAAGCCTCGTGGTAAACTATAAAATAAGGGAAATGGGTTAATTTAAGATGTAAGAGCTAGACAATAAGAAGCTAGAGCTAATAGGCCAGGCAGTGGTTTAATTAATACAGATTTCTGTGTGATTATTTCAGAAGTTTGCATGGCTAAGAAACAAACAAGTAGTCTCCACCAACAGAGACAATTACAGCTGTCATAAAAAATACAAACATATGGTAAAAAAAAAAACTAATAAAATTGTAAGTCAATATTTCCCAGGATCACTGATACAGCACTTGTCAACCTTACAAAAAGTGACATTCAACAGCATGTTAAAATGCAAGCACACAGTTATTAACAAGAATATATGTAAACAACAAACACTAGAATGATGAATCCAACAAAAATTTATCTGTATTTGCCACGAATGGGAATGTAAACTCTTGTAGTCATTATGAAAGGCACTATAAAGGTTCCTTAGAGCATGAAAATAAACCAGGGTATGATTCATCATATAAATCCTGATGATAAATTTGAGTGAATAAAATCATTCCCAATTATGTCAATTATAAATGATAATCCTTTTGGGAGAATGGATCTATGTTAAGCAAAATGAACTATGCTTCAAAGATATAATTAATTTCTCTCATACATTGACTCTATTGAAATAAAATGGACATGAATTTTGAGGGAAATTTTTATAGAAGAGGAAAGGAATTAGAAAGGGATACCAAGGAAATAAAAGAATACGATTAAAATGTATTTTATGCTTGAATAAAAAGTTTATAATAACTTAAGTATATATAACTAGTTTTTAAAACTCTATGCTCAATTACTAAGTGCCATATACATCTGAAATACAAATATGATTTTAAAATATGTATTTCAGTGCAATAAACACCAGTAATAGAGACAAAAAATAACAAATTAAACTTCTTAATTTTTAACAAATTAGGTATATAAGGAATATATGTAGTACAACAAAGGCCTTACATAGCTGATCTACAGTAATATATTTGACAATAAGAAATTAGATGAATTTTTTTACTATACTGAATGATAGTAAAGATAGTAAAGGGATTGTGAGACAGCACAAAGATTAAGAGCATTGGTGCTCAGGAAGTAGGCCTGGGTTTGTTTCCCAGTACCATGCATGGTGGCATAAACTAAACCATCCTAGAGTTCAGTTCTGACCTTAGTGGGTACCTGGCATCCATGTAGTATATCTACACATTCACATGCAGACACTTTCAGATATGCATAAAACAAAAATGAATAAATTTTAAGAGAAAACATGAGACAGATACAAACTTCACCACTTCTTTTCACAAGAGTACTATATGTTCTTGCCAGGGCATTTAGAAGGGAATTTTAAAAATCCATGTAAATTGGAAAAGGGAAGTAAAATCACTGCTTTTGAAAATGTATGATCTTGTACATAGATACTAGTAAATATGGTAATGGAATTTCTAACAACAAAGTCAACACACCAAAATCAGTGTCATTTTTGCAGTAATGGTGAACTAGTTGACAAAGCTTTTTAAAATTCTATTACTAGTAGATGCAAAATTTTAGGATTATATTTAATTGAGGGAATTAAAAAATTATAAAACATCCAGGAGAAAAGATGAAGGAGATAAAAGTAAATAGAAGCACATCTGAATTTATACTATTTAAATAACCATAATAATCAAACTTCTTTCCTTATGTGGGTAAAGCCAATACTCAGTAGGTTAAGCCAGTAGTGTTAATAATTCAAGTCTAGCCTGTGCTAGAAAGTAAATATCTATCTTAAAAACATAATTTTCCAGTGAGGATTGATAAGCAAGTCGTATAAAAAAGTCTTTTGCAAAGGTTTTAAAATCATTTTGTGAAATGTTTTGATACAGTATTTTCTGTGTATAATAAGGAGCAGCACCCATGAAATCCTCACCTAATCATGACTTTCACAATGACAATAACAGCCAGCCTTCCAATTGGGATGGAGGAGATCTCATAAGGCCTTCTCTAGAGAAAGGAGCTACAGGAAATTTATGTCTGCTAAGTGGTCTAACTCTGATTAGTCACTCTTAAACATAACCCATACAAACAACACTAAAGGAGGTCAGTAGGCTGAAGTTATACACACACACACACACACTATATATATATATATATATGGCCATGGATTTTAGGAATATGGAGTTCATGTAGAGGAAAGGGAGGAAAGAAAGGAGCAATGATATAAATTCAATATTCATGTGTAAAATTCTCAAAAACTTATAATAAATATTAAAACATAAAAAGGAATTTGGTTTCTTAAGAGTGTGAAAATAAGATAGTAATATTTATATAAATTTAGCTAAATAAAATATCAAAATGATTAGAACTTATTCAGCAATGGAAAAAATAATCCAAATAAGAGTGATTGCTTTAATATGGGTGTGTTTCAGTTTAAGAAAATCTTAAACTGTATTTCTCTGAACACTTTTACTTAAACAAAATTTTGAAACTGAAGATTTACTATTAATCAATGACAACAAAACTAGAGCCCTTCCTCATCTTTATGACTTATTATCAACTTTCAATAAGCTACAAAAGGTATTTTAATTTCTAAGACTCCTAAAAATGGGAGAAATGGATACTGAAATGGCTATGTCTATAAAGCAGACAACACTCCAAGTGAAGGTTTTAGGACACCCACCTTGCCACAAACACTTAGACCTAGAGATTGTCCCATCTATTAGGCATTCTTGGGTTAAGGTGGCCCAGAAATTGTGGGACTGACCAACCAACGACTGGCCCAGCTTGAGATGCATACCATTAGAAGGAGTTCACCCCTGAGGGTCAGGACCCAAAGGTAGAATACCCCAGAGACATCAAATACAACCAAACACAACTGGAAAAAAACAGTCAATGAAATGATTCATAATGATATTCTGCTATACTCATAGATTAGTGCATAACCCATCTGTCATCATAGAAGCTTCCTCCAGCAATTGAATTGATGGAAACAAATGCAGAGACCCACAGATAAACATTACACTGAGTTTAGAGAATCTTGGGGAAGAAGAGGAGAAAAGATTGTAAGAGCCAGGGGGGTCAAGAATACCACAAGAAAACTCACAGAATCAACTAACCTGGGCTTATAGGAGCAGTCTTAGGCTGGCTTCCTGGATGCCATTTCAGTTTCTGTGTGCCCCTATAAACCCAAGTTAATGTAACATATATGTTATAATAGTTTATCTTGGTGTTCCTGTGGGACTTCTCACAGTGGATCAGGGCCTGTCTCTGACTCTGTTGTCCACTTTGGGGAACAATTCCTCATACAGGATTGCCTCATCTAGCCTTAATAAAAAAAGAACGTACCTAGTTTCACTGCCACTTGACAAACCATGACTGGCTGATATCCATGACAAGCCTCCCTTTTCTGAAGAGAAACAAAAGAGAGGTGGATAGCAATAGAGAAGAAAGAAGTTAAGGGGGTGGGACCTGGAGGAACAGAGGGAGGGAAAACTGTGATCAGGGCACGGAAACAGAAAAAAATAAACAAAAACAAATTCCTCAATCATTCTTAATTCTCTGCCATCTTGTCCAAATTTTATTATACTTAGCTAAAACTATTATTTTCTTGTCTGAGTTATTATAAAAATTCACTATCCTAATTCCTTTTCTTTATTTCTATTCCACCAAATCCAGTGATCTCCTTCTAAAACAAATAAGATCATATCATGGTTGTTCCTTCATTTTTGAATGTCACAATTGTTTTTTAAATAATTGAATTTTTTTTTTTAAAATTATTTACATGCAATATATTGCAGCAGGATTTCTTTTTGGCCACCAAACAGCTCCCACATCATGACATGAACATTAATTATGAATGTTCTGCCCTAGCTTAAGCTTCTCTCACTTACTCTTATAACTTAAATTAACCTGTTTTTCTTCATCTACGTTTTGCTTCAGGGCTTTTTACTTTTCTTTCATTCTGTACATTCTACTCCACGTCTACCTGGCTGACAGTTTCCTGGTTAACTGGCCTTGGGCATCCCTCTTCTTTCTCTCTCATTCTCTCTCCCTGTTCTGCCCTAAGCCTAGGTTCCTCCTCCTACTTATTTTTTCTTCCCACCCAACATATTATACTACCTGTTATTGACATATATATATATATATATATATATATATATATATATGTATGTATGTATATATATATGTGTGTGTGTGTGTGTATTTATCATTTGTTTATTTTTCAAAGAAGCAATATATAATGTGAAAACAAAAACAAACAAGCCAAAAAAAGCCAATACAACCAAGAAACAAACACCACAAAACTAAATAAAATCAAAAGCATACCAAGAATATGAAGTTTGTTTTTCCATATAAAGTTGATTATTGTCCTCTCAATCTCTGTGAAGAATTTTAATGGGATCTTGATTGGGATTGCATTGAATCTATAGATTGCTTTTGGTAGAATTGCCATTTTTACTATGTTGATCCTCCCAATCCACGAGCAGGGGAGATCCTTCCATTTTCTGGTATCCTCTTCAATTTCTTTCTTCAAAGACTTAAAGTTCTTGTCAAATAAATCCTTCACTTCCTTGGTTAGAGCTCTGTGGGAGCCTTCTCAGCTTGGTCGATCACCTTCCTGGACCTGGGGGGAGTTGGGAGGACCTTGGACTTAGCATAGAGTGGGGAACCCTGATGGCTCCTTGGCCTTGAGAGGGAGGGAGGGGAGGTATGGGTGGAGGGAAGGGGAGGGAAGGGGGAGAAGGAGGAGAGGGAAGGGGGAGGAGGAGCGGAGGGAGGGGGGAGGAGGAGGGAAGGAGATGGAAATTTTTAAATATAAAAAAAAATAAACCATGAGAAAAAAAAAAAGAATATGAAGTTTGCTTGGTATTGACTACTCCTGGACATAAGATCTACCTTAGAGTTTTGTTAACATACAGAATGACAATTAATAATAATTGTTTTTTTTTTTTTCATTTTTGAGCACCCATGAATTGTAAATAGCTTCTAAGGTAAGAGTTGGACATTGTGTCCATTTTCTCTTTTCAATGTTGGAAATTTGTCTGGTTTGAACCTGTGACTATTGCCAAGGCTATCAATTACTATATAACCTAATAAGCCAGCCTTATTTCTGAAGACACCACTTAATTATATTACCATATATCAAGAAATCCAACTGATGACCAATTTAATGGGTTGCCTTTACGACTGGAGTTCATGATGTTGGAATGTACTTTGCATACCACTGGAGGAGTAAAACAATTATCAGTATCTCCCACACAACCTGTAATAGTGATATATCTACAAGATATACTGGTATAACAGTGGAATAAATGTTACAGATGTAGTGTTTTCAACCACTTTTTGATTAGATTTAAGGCCCCGTTAGTGAGATGGAACCAATACTTGGAATTGATTCTTTTTTTGATGAATATTAATTAACATTGGGACTCACACCTGAACAGACTGCAAAGCTGGAGAGGCTTTGGCACACTTGGTTATAAATGGGATGTCTTTATCAAATGTTACCCCGCACGGCTCAGTAATATATGCAAAAGAAGATGCAGTAGGATGCAGGAGAGGCCATTTTATTCTCTCCAACTGAATTACAAATGGTTGTCAGCTGATATGGGATTACCCTCCATATGCTGTGTTTTGTTACCATTGGTTAATAAAGAAAGGGAGTTTTTCTGCTATCTCTCAACCCACCCCACCTCTAACCCTGTGTATTCCCTGCAAGCTCCATGGAACCCTGCTACACAGCCTGCTCTAATTCTGAGTGGATGCGTAAGAGGTGAGTCAGCAGCGGTCCTGTGGCCACATAGCCTGATGCCTCACTCTTTAAGACTTCCTCCACGTGGGAAAAAAATCAGCGGCCCCACCCCAGCTCCCTCAGCCTTGCTAACCACCAGCAGAGAGTTTTCTTGCTTTTTCTCAACCCAGCCAACCTCCAACCCTGCCTGTTCCCTATAAACTCTGTGGAAGTCTGGGACAGAGTTTGTTCCAATACTGAGGGGACCTAAGAGACAGCCACAGCAACAATTGGACCAAGACGCCAAGACCCTGTTGGCCTCATTTTAAAGAAGAGATGGGTAGGCGCCATGCAAGAATTTGTCCAACACCCTAAAAAGCAACATGGTAACACCAGAACCCAGTGGACACATAACAGGAAGACATGATCATCCTAACTCAGAAGAAGTAGAAGAAAACGAATTTAAACATAACTTTATAAAAATAATGGAGACCTTTAAAGAAGTTAAAAAAAACTCCCTTAAAGAAATGGAAGAGAAGAAAAAAAAGCTGAAAGAAATTAATAAACCCCTCAAAGGAACCCGAGAAAACCAAGAAAAAAACAATCAAACAGGTAAGGGAAACAGTTCAAGACTTGAAAACTGAAATAGAGGTAATAAAGAAAACACAAACCGAGGGAATTCTGGAGATGGAAAATCTGGGTAAACAAACAGGAACTACAGAGACAAGTATAACCAACAGAATACAAGAGATAGAAGAAAGAATCTCAGGTGCTGAAGATACTATAGAGGAAATAGACTCATTAAAGTCAAAGAAAACATTAAATCCAACAAATTCTTAACACAAAACATTCAGGTAATCTGGGACATCATGAAAAGACCAAACCTAAGAAAAATAGAGATAGAAGAAGGAGAAGAACTCCAGGGCAAAGGCACTGAAAAAAATACAACAAATTTATAGAAGAAAACTTCACAGCATAAAAAAGGATATCCCTATGAAGGTATAGGAAGCTTACAAAATATCAAATAGACTGGATAAAAATAAGTCCCCTTCCCATATAATAACCAAAACACAAAACACACAGAATAAATAAAGAATATTGAGAGCTGCAAAAGAAGGCCAAGTATCATACAAAAGTAAACCTATCAGAATTATACCTGACTTCTCAGTGGAAACTATGAAAGCAAGAAGGTCCTGGATAGATGTGCTATAGACACTAAGAGAACATGGATGCAAGCCCAACCTACTATATCCAGCAAAGTTTTCATTCACCATTGATGGAGAAAACAAGATATTCAATGACAAAAACAGATTTAAACAATATGTATCCACAAACCCAGCCATACAGAAAGTATTAGAAGGAAAACCTCAACCCAAGGAAGCTTTCTATACCCACAATAACACAGCCATCTGATAATCCCCCACCAGCATAACCCAAAAAGGGAAACACACAAACACTACTACCAAAAAGTAACCATAATTAACTACTGTTCATTAATATCAATGGACTCAATTCACCTATAAAAAGACACAGGCTAAGAGAATGGATACAAAAACAGGATTCAGCATTCTGCTGTTTACAAGAAACACATCTCAACCTCAAAGACAGATACTACCTCAGAGTAAAGGGTTAGGAAAAGTTTTTCCAATCAAATGAACCAAAGAAACAACAGTGTATGGCTATCCTAATATCTAACAAAATTGATTCTAAACTAAATCCATCATAACAGATGGAGGACACTTTATACTTCTAACTTGAACAAATCATCAAGATGAAGTCTCAATCCTGAATATCTATGCCCTTAATACAAGAGCACCCACATATGTAAAAGAAATATTACTAAAACTTAAGTCGTACATCAAACCCTACACATTAATAGTAGGAGATTTCAAAACTTCTCTTTTGCCAATGGACAAGTCAACCAGACAGAAACTTAACAAAGAAATAAGAGAACTAACAGATGGAATGAATCAAGTGTACTTAACAGATATCTATAGAACATTTCACTGAAACAAAAAAGAATATGCCTTCTTCTCAGCACCTCATGGAACTTTCTCTAAAATCAATAACATACTCGGTAACAAAGCAAACATCCACAGATACAAAAAGTTGAAGGAACCCACTATGTTCCCATTCAACATCTTTCGAAATTAGAAAATGCTAATTAAACTTTGAGATTCCATGTCATCACAGTCATAAAAATTAAACTATGAAATTTTCAGATATGTCAGTAGAACTGTAGAAAGCATAATGTGAGATGATGTGGAAGTGCTAACTATGTGCTGCAATTACCATTAATGAATAAAGAAACTGCCTTGCCCTGTTGATAGGGCAGAACTTAGGTAGGCAGGGAAGACAGAACTGAATGCTGGGAGAAAGAAAGGTAGAGTCAGGGGACACCATGGCTCTGCCACCAGAGATAGATGTGCTGGAAGTTTCCTGGTAGGCCATGACCTCATGGAGATATACAGATTAATAGAAATGGGTTAAATTAAGATATAAGTGTTAACCAATAAAAAGATAGAGATAATCATCTAAGCAGTGATTTAATTAATATAGTTTCTGTGTGATTATCTTTGTTCTGGACAACCAGGACAAACAAGCATTTCCTTGCAACAGTGAGAGGTAACCTACATGTAGAAAAAAAGTTTCTCTGGGCCTTTTAATAATTTGAAAATAGAACTAGAGAGAAAATATTTATTTGATACTATATAAGCTCATTTTAGCCTTCATCTTCAGAAATATTAATTAAAGGTTATATTATAGACATTTCCATACATTTTGGTCAATGCCATGAAGCAATTCATTCAAAAATAAATAATTCATTTAGTATTGGGATGAAAATGATTTTTTTCATATTTTAATATGTAGGCACTAAGACAATAGTTTTACTGTTGTAGTTTTGAATCAACAACATACAATGAGTAAATTAATATATATGGTTGAATTTGTAGGGTATTTATTATTTGGCCTGTTGATTGCAAACTTGTGATATATAGTATTATGAAAATTATAAATATACATATTTGTATTTACACATACATGTATATTGGTGGATATATATGTGTGTGTGTATGAATGTGCATGTAGGTATATGTATATGAATGTATACGTGTGTATATATATATATTTCCTTATTAAAATTTTTCATTTATTTTACATTTAGCCTGCAGATTCCCTTCCCTTCTCTCCTCCTGTTCCTTCCCCTGACTCCCCTCTACCCCCACATTCACTTTCTAATTGTCTTAATTATTTAGTAATATACCAGGAAAATGTGAAGTTAATTTGATCATATCTTCCTTTTATATGTGTGTGTAGATGACTTGTTAGTTTCCTAGAAATTATACATGTATATGTATAAATGATATTCCTGTATAAATTTTATACATTCTATATACTGCAGCTTTCTTTGGCAAACTGTTTATGGAGTCAGTTTGACAAAATTTCAGGGCAACAACATCCATATAGGAACAATATTTTGTTCATGGATGCAGGTCTTAGTCTAATTTCTCACATGAAAATATAACATTAATTATTTCTATGTATAAGAATATAAGAAATAACTCAAGCTGTATTTATGAAGTACATACATACTGTCTTATAAAAAGTGAAAATCTACAATTATTCTATTAAGTTAAAACTCCACAGACAACTTCTGTGTAGAAGTCAAATATATTTAGATGCCTATTTTATATGCATGCATTCTATTCATAATAAGGACATGGATAAAATGAAGGAAATTAATATATTTTTTATTTTCTTGATGGATTTTATTTGTAGTTTATAGTGGGATCTTGGAGTTCATGAATAAAATTATTCTCATATATGAGGTTATTTCCACATCCTTTCTTGCTTACAAGTATTTTTCCATATATTTTTATTTGAATCTATTGGGAAAATAAGGAATTCTTGAAATTTTATAGATATGAATGGCTTAACTAAACTAGATGACTGACAAAGATAAGGAAGAAATTATGAACATGGAATATTCAAAAAGCAAATTGGGTGCTGTAAAATACTCTGAAGATTTACAATATGAAAATGAGACATATTTTGCATTGTGTGTACATGTGTGTGTTTGTGTGTGTGTGTGTGTTTGTGTGTATAGATATGGTGACATTTTCTTGACTGCAATACTGAACACTGACTATGGAAACATAGGCCTGTACATTTTAAGCATAGTTCAATTGTTACACCAGTTACTGAACTTGTATGTAGAACGCAAAATATCTGGACATTTTCTTTTGACATGAAAGTAGCTGAGATGTAACATCTCTTTACCTACATGTTGAGGTAACATCTATAAATAGAGATGGTAAAATTTACTCTGAATAAACTTGTGCTTTTGTGTAGTCTGTATTTCATGAATTTTTGGTCTCAATTTAAATAATTATTTTGCTTTGCCACCCCATAAATACAGATTAAATTACAACACCTGATTTTTGATAAAGGAGCTAAAAGCACACAATGGAAGAAAGAAAGCATCTTCAACAAATGGTGCTGGCGTAACTGGATGTGAACCTGTAGAAGAATGAAAGTAGCTCTGTGTCTATCACCATGCAAAAAAGTCAAGTCCAAATGGATTAAAGACCTCAATATCAATCTGAACACACTGAACCTGTTAGAGGAGAAAGTGGGAAGTACTCTACAACATTTGGGCACAGGAGACCGCTTCCTACATATAGCCCCAGCAGCACAGATATTAAGGGCAACATTGAATAAATGAGACCTCCTGAAGCTGAGCAGCTTCTCTAAAGCAAAGGACACTGTCACTAAGACAAAAAGGCAGCCTACTGACTGGGAAAAGATCTTCACCAACCCCACAACAGACAAAGGTCTGATCTCCAAAATATATAAGGAACTCATGAGACTAGACTTTAAAATGCTAATTAACCTAATTTAAAAATGGGGCACTGAAGTGAACAGAGAATTCTCAACAGAAGAAGTTCGAATGGCCAAAAGACACTTAAGAGCATGCTCAACCTCCTTAGCAAACCGGGAAATGCAAATCAAAACAACGTTGAGATACCATCTTACACCTGTCAGAATGGCTAAAATCAAAAACACCAATGATAGCCTTTGCTGGAGAGGATGTGGAGTAAGGGGTACACTCATCCATTGCTGGTGGGAATGCAAACTTGTGCAACCGCTTTGGAAAGCAGTGTGGAGGTTTCTCAGGAAATTCGGGATCAACCTACCCGAGGACCCAGCAATCCCACTGTTGGGAATTTACCCAAGAGATGCCCAATCATATTACAAAAGCATTTGTTCAACTATGTTTATAGCACCATTATTTGTAATAGCCAGAACCTGGAAACAACCTAGATGCCCTTCAGTGGAAGAATGGATGAAGAAAGTGTGGAATATATACATATTAGAGTACTACTAGGCGGTAAAAAAAAATGACATCTTGAATTTTGCATGCAAATGGATGGAAATAGAAAACACCATCCTGAGTGAGGTAACCCAGGCCCAAAAAGATGAACATGGGATGTACTCACTCATAATTGGTTTCTAGCCATTAATAAAGGACATCGAGCCTATAATCCGTAAAAAAAAATCCTAGAGAAGCTAAATAAGAAGGTGAATCCAAAGAAAAACATATAGTTATCCTCCTGGATATTGGAAGTAGACAAGATTGCCGGACAAAAAAAATGGGAACTTGGGGGTGGGGTGGGATGGGGGATGGGGGTATGGGAAGAGAAAAGTGTGAAGTGGAGGATGGGAAGAGCTTGGGGGAATAGGATGGTTGGGATATAGGAAGGGTGGATATGGGAACAACGAATTATATATCTTAATTAAGGGAGCCATTCTAGGGTTGGCAGAGACTTGACTCTAGAGGGGTTCCCAGGTGTACAGGAAGACGTCCCCAGCTAGTTCCTTGGGCAGCTGAGGAGAGGCTGCCAGAAATGTCCAGATCCTATTGCCATACTCATGAATATCTTGCATATCACCATAGAACCTTCACCTGGCATTGGATGGAGAAAATGACAGAGCCCCATATAGGAGCACCGGACTGAGCTCTCAAGGTCCTGATGAGGAGCAAAAGTAGGGAGATCATGAGCAAGGAAGCCAGGACCGCGAGGAGTGCTTTTACCCATTGAGACGGTGGGACAGATCTAACAGGATACCACCAAGTCCAGTTGGAATGGGACTGATGGAACAGGGGACCAAACCGGACTCTCTGAATGTGGCTGATGGTGGAGGAGGACTGAGAAACCAAGGACAACGGCGATGAGCTTGAACTCTACAGCATGGACGGGCTCACTGTGAGCCTTGTCAGTTTGGTTGCTCGCCTTCCTGGATTTAGGGGGAGCTGGGAGGACCTTGGACTTTACATAGTGAAGGGAACCCTGATGGCTCTTTGGCTTGGAGAGGGAGGGAGTGGGGGTATGGGTGGAAGGGAGGGGAGGGAAGGGGGAGGAGGAGGGGAGGAGATGGAAATTTTTTATAAAAAAATAAAGAATTATAAATAAACAAACAAACAAACAAACAAACAAACAAATAAATAAATAAATAAAAACTCAAACTGTCTTTGTTCACATTCTGAGCCTAGATATTTATTATTGCCTATGAAAAAGCAAACTACATGTTAAGAATAAAATGAAGATGTCATTATCATTTTCGCTGTGGAGTACTCCATTGTGGAAATGTACCACATTTTTCTTATTCATTCTTTGGTTGAGGGGCATTTAGGTTTTTTCTCAGGTTCTGGCTATGACAAACAATGCTGCTATGAACACAGTTGAGCACATGTCCTTATGGTATAATTGAGCACCCTTTGGGTATATACCCAAAAGTGGTATTGCGGGGTCTTGAGGTAGGTTGTCTCCTAATTTTCTGAGAATTCATCATACTGATATCCTAAGCATCTGTACCAGTTTGCACTCCACCAATCAATGGAGGAGTATTCCCTTTACCCCAAATCCTTTCCAGCTTAAGTTGTCATCAGTGTTTTTGATCTTGGCCATTCTTGCAGGTGTAAGATGGAATCTCAGAGTTGTTTTGATTTGCATTTCTCTGATGGCTAAGGATGTTGAGCATTTCCTTAAATGTCTTCCAGCCATTAGATTCCTCTGTTGAGAGTTTGTAAAATTTGTTGGCAAATGGACATATCTAAAAAACAACATACTGAGTGAGGTAACCTTACCCTGAAAGACAAACATTATATGTACTCACTCATAAGTGGCTTCTAGACACAAAGCAAAGAAAATCAGCCTACAATTCATAATCCTAGAGAACCTATACCACAAAGAGGACCCTAAGAGAGACACAAATGGATCTAATCTTTATAGGAAGTAGAAAAAGACAAGATCTCCTGAGAAAATTGGGAGCATGAGGACCATGGAACAGGTTAATGGGGGAGTGAAGAAGGGTAGCAGATAGAAATATATAGCTCAATAAAAACAACAAAAAAGATTAAAATGAAGCCTGGAATTGGTATAAGAACAAACAGCACTATCATGACTATGCTTCTCATTTTTGATTATATCCTATTTACAGATGCGAGACTGATCCTTTATTTTCTTCTTATCTTTGCATCCCATATCAATCTCTTAGAAGGTAATTGATTTTGCCTTAGTAATTCAACTCTAACTTTCTATGTTCCAAATCCCACTTCCTTTAAGTCAGTAACCATGTCCTTGTGAAGGCATAAATCACAAACAATCCCACACCAGTTTGGAATTATGATTAACAGAATGGTTATTTATTTAAAAGGGAAAAACTTACAGATCACTCTCCCAGCCAACAGCCCTCTGCACAATCAAGAAGGGAGCCTAGTTGCCCGAAGCAAAGCTGGAAGCCACAGAGCAAGCAGAGGGCAGTTGCTGCTTTTATAAAGAAGGAGAGATCATGCCTCAGTGGGCTGGTATCTCAGTAGCTATTGGCTGAAGGAGCAGAAGGAGCTCCCACAACACCTCCCCCTTTCATTTAAGTAAGAGAGTTCTAAACATATTATGAAATTATATATAATAAATAAAAATACCCTATTCTAACTAGCTTAAGTCTTATATAATAAATAACTTGGCCAAGTCATGAGAGGAAAGTAACTACATTTATATAGTCTTCAACCCCATCGAAGATCTGAGAAGAGAAATAATGTTACCTGAGTAATTAGGTAGTGCAATTAAACAACTTCCAAAACATGCAACAAATCACAGAGACAACTAGCTACCTGGGCAATCACCCAAAGTCACATTTGCAGCATTGAAGCAACCAACTTTGGCTAAGGCCTAACATAACTGACATACCATTTTCAAAGGCAAGAAACTTTTCAAAACTATCTTACCCTGTCTTGGCAGGATAAGACAGTCCTGTTTTATCCATTTATGGATACTCTGTATATGTCAGTGGTTGAGGTATGGGCATTTCTTTGCCCAAAGGCCAGTTCTGCCAACAAGAAAGGCTCCATGTGGAGTGTCTTTGGTGCTCAACATTCTTTTGGGAATAGATTGGTGTTGCCAGGGGCAATTGTGTCTCACTACCATGAAACTGAGTTAGATTAAAGGCCATTTTCTACAGCTCTTTGAAGAGGTTGTAGATTATCTATCTATACTAAATATAATCTCTATGTATCTAAAGAACCTGATTAGTTTAATTATAAATGACAAACTTATATGACTTTTGATCTATATAACTCTTAATACCTATCTAACTTAAAGACTAAGACAATAAACAACTATGCAATAAATGAAGACAATATGACCTCCAAATATAAACAATGTATAAATATACAATGCAGTATGGTAAATATATATCAATACATAAACAATATATAAGTATCTTAATCAGAGGTAGCAATGTACACTGCAATATGGTAAATATATACTATATATATAAATCAATACAATATATATCAATACATAAAAATGTTTTAAACAGAGGTAGAAACATGCATGCATACAATACTCAATATAATTTAACTTTGTATCAATATACAAGAATCGATATCAATATATTTATCTAAAAACAGGAACTGACAATTACAAATCTATTATCCCATCATCTAATTATCCCCTTTTTTTTTTCAAAAGATCCCTGAGCTTATAAAATTCCTCCCCTAACCCCCAACCCTCAACCGTATACTAATTATAATCAACCCTTAAATGATGTCCCTAAACCCAAGGACAAACTTTACTGGGACAGAGGACATGGTCCTCTAGAATTACTTCCAGCTGTCATGGGGGCGACATTCTTTCTGGGAGATCCTGTGAAAGTAAAATGATGGTTAAATTTCAAGATCAATGTCTTTTAAAATTGCAAATAGTCTCTGAGTATTTTGTGCAGGTCTGGCCAGAATGTTTTACAAGATGTGCACTATTTCAGCTAACCAAGTTGGAACCATCTTGTGCAGCTGGTACCAAAAACAGGTCTTGTAGTAGCACTATCAGTATCATGACATCATATCAACCAGGTGGAGTTGTTGTTATGGGGCCCCATCTTCTTCCTGGAAACTTCAAATGTCACTGCAAGAAAAACTCATTGTTCATTGTGAGAAACTTAAACATTAATCATATAGACATATACAGACATACATATATTCAATGAAAGGCATGATAGATATATTCAATGAAATGTATGAGAGATATGAAGAAAAGCAAAGATGTTTTTTAAACTCATATTTCTTTCTGTCCCATATCATGGCTCTTGACATGAGACAGAAACTCCAGAAACTCTGTGTTTTTCTCTTAACAACAGGCTTGGAATTAGAGAGGGACTGAGCCAGAGGCCAACTCCAAAACCAGTTCTATAAATTTAGAAATATGACTTAGTATATTTTACTTATGGAACCTATTCAGTTTTCTTGATAATCCCTATTGGGCAGTTATTTTTCCATCTGTCACTATTCAAACATCCAGGGTCCCTTGAATTTTTCAAAGATGAATGTTTACCTGTGGAGATAAGAACAGAACCCTGTGTCCATTCTATATGTTTTTCTTACCACCTGTATGAATATCATCATTGTGGATGAGCTGTCATTTCACCTTTCCAAGAGGTTTCTCCTCTTCAAATCGAACCTTTATTAATTTTGATGGTATCCACAATTTTTCTTCTCCTGTGGAAACAAGAGCAAAACCCCTTCCCCAATGTAGCACATATCCTGGCTTCCATTGAGAGGTCAGCACATCTTTGAAAAAATTGGTTGATTTAGTTCAGCAGACTTTTCCATTATCCAATGTCTTTCTGCTGCTGTTGTTCCTTTCTCATTAGCGTTAAGAAAATTCAAGGTTAATAAAGCATTATGCAATCTATTTCTGGGGGTATTTTCTGTCCCTTTCTGTTTGTTCAGCATATCCTTTATAGTACAATTTGATCTTTCTCTAACTGCCTGACCTGTAGGATTATTTGCTATATCTGTAATATGCTTTATATTATAATAGTCAAAAAAGCATTTCATTTTCTTAGATACATATGCTGGACCATCGTCTGCCTTTATTTGTGCAGGTATACCCATGATGGCCATAACTTCCAATAAATGTGTAATTACTGAATCAGCCTTTTCTGAGCTCAGGGCAGTAGCCCATTGAAAACCTGAATACGTGTCTATGGTGAGGGTGTACATATTTTAATTTACCAAATTCCATAAAGTGAAACACATCCATCTGCCAGATTTCATTCCTTTGAGTACCCTTTGGGTTACTCCCTGCAGGCAACGGTGTTTGATTATAGAAAGAACAAGTAGGACATCTCTTTATAATGTCCTTAGCTTGTTGCCAGGTAATGGAAAATTCTTTCTTTAGGCCTTTACTATTGACATGATGCTTTTTATGAAATTCTGAGGCCTGCAACACACTTCCAATCAATAACTGATCAATATCTGTGTTACCTTGTGCTAGAGGACCAGGCAGACCTGGATGGGACCGGACGTATGTTATGTACATTGGACAAAGCCTATTCCTGATTATGTCTTGTACCTGGATAAGCAATGAAGTCAACTCTGTGTCATCTGGTATAAATTCAGTGGTTTCAATATGCAAGATATCTCTTTCTGCATATTGTGAATCTGTAACTATAATCTGAGGTGTGTAAAGGGAAAATATAAAGAATTTTAGCAAGAAAAGCCACTGCATGATAATTTATATTAAACTGCTGGCTCCACACACAAGGCAGCTGAGGGAGGGAGGGCTCGTGCCAAGCTGAGCTGGTGGCAGGCAGCCGAGCAGGGGAAGGAGGGGTCCTAAAACCAAACCTTTGGGCGCCAAATGAAGGCGTAGGTCACAAACAATCCCAGACCAGTTTGAAATTATGATTAATAGAATGGTTATTTATTTAAAAGGGAAAAACTTACAGATCACTGTCCCAGCCAACAGCCCTCTGCGCAATCAGGAAGGGAGCCTAGTCACAGGAAGCAGAGCTGGAAGCCAAAGCACTAGTGGAGGGAAGTGGCTGCGTTTTTTAAAGAGAGAGACCATGTCTCAACGGGCTGGTATCTCAGCGGCTATTGGCTGAAAGAGCAGAAGGAGCTCCCGCAACAAAAGTTCTCTCTGCAGTCAAAAAATTTAAAGAAAACACAACAATATATATTACCCTGACTATCATGTATATTCCATCTTTACATGGCTTATATTTTTTACTCCTTTAATCTATGACCATATTTTTTATATTACTTTTATTGTCTCTTTAAAGACTTTGTTTTATAATTTAAACCTATTTCTTTTTATAACTGTCTATACTTCTTTTCTTGTCATGTTGGTGCATCATTTTGTAGGCAGAAACTATTCTTTCATTTTCCAACTACCCAGACCCAAAAATCCAGACAAAACTGTACTAATCAACACTGTTTGGTCTATTAGCTCAGGATTCTTATTAACTAGTACTTATATCTTCAAATAAGCCATTTACCTTATTCTATGTGTCACTACAAGGCTGTGACTTACCAGGTATGTTTCTGGTAACCATCTCCTTTGGCGGCTATATGGCATCTTCTTTGGCAGCTCTATGGCATCTGGGATTAAGGATGAGAAACACCACTGCCTGACCTCTAGTGGTTTAAGTTCTGATCTTCAGGGAAGCTTTATTTATTAAAACATAAATAAAATATTACTATAATAGTGCTAGCAGCATTGTGTGTAATTACGGATTGAGTTTGTTTGCGAGAAAATAGGAGACTAATTAACATTAAAAACAAAACAAAACCCTTCTGAAAGGTCTTGGTTTTACATAAGTAAACTGGGACAATACTAGAATTAAGATAATTAATGTTCCTTTTAAAATTTTCTTCTTAGCTTGATTTTTAGAATTTATTTTCCATCCTGACTGCAGTTTCCCCTTCCCCCTTTTCTACCATTCTCTCTTTTCTCCTCTCTGCCCACCTACTCCATTCCTCCTGTGTTTCTGTTCAGAAAGGGGTAATCCTCCCATGAGTATCAACAAAGCATGGCATATCAGTTTGAGGTAGGACTAACCACCTACCCTAGCATTAAGGCTGGGTAAAGCTACCCAATATAAAAAAGTGTCCCAAAAGCCAGACAGCCCCTGTTCCCACTGTTAGTTTTCTCACAAGTAAACCAAGCCACACAATTGTCACATAAATGTAGAGGATCCAAGTTGGTCCCACACAGACTCCCCAGTTGTCAGTTCAGTCTCTGTGAACTCATATGAGCCCAAGTTAGATATTTCTGTGGGTTTTCCTGTGATGCCCTTTACACCTCTGACTCTTATACCTCTTGCTCCCTTTCTTCAGCGGTGTCCCACAAGCTCAACCTAATGCTTGGCTCTAGGCCTCTGCATCATTTTTCCATCAATTATCTGTTGACAATTGAGCTAGTAACCAATCTATAAGTAATTCTTTGCTTGTTTTTTTTTTAAAAATAATGTCATTTATTAATATGTATTTGTTATATATGATAGATTTCATTTTGAAATTTTCCTATACTTTTGAGAATAAATAGAACATAGTAAGTAGTATTGGGAGAGAAAACATTTTAGTGCAGGAAAGCAGTGAAAATTGCTATATGTGATAAACTAGAGGAAGTGATTAGAGGACCATGGTTTTAAACAGGTTTAGAGGACTACCATAGGAATACATTCAGTTTTTTCACAGAATACATGCATAACATGGATCCAGAAACAGAATCTTGGTGAATAGATATTGCAAGAAAGATGAAAATAACATTACACTTTGTAATTTGAACAAGTCATGTAAAATTAAATGGATGTGTGCCTGTCTCATGCAAATTGTGTGGTACCTACATGACCTGTATTTTATTGTGCATAGAGCTTTGGCATAATAAGTACTCTCTAAACACATGTATTGCCTCATAGAAAGCATTCTGGAAACAGAAAACTTGATATCTGATGCCATTGTCTATACTATTTGCTATGTCTTGAGCTAATTTTTCTCCCCTAAAATGCAGGCATGCTATTTTTTATCACATAAGGTAGGATATAAGAACAGGGTAAAATACCATATTTTTTCTTAGATTGCTGACATTCTCCCTCTAATCATGAACATGAAAATCTGTATTCTACAGTGGAAGGACTAGAGAAGTTCAAGAAAATATATGAAACCTGACTGTTTTATTCACTTTCTGAACTTGAGCAGTTTACTTAGTTTTTCCAAAATGAGGATCAAGTCTAACTTACTGTTAGTCATTTCTTATAATTGTGATAAACCATCTACATACTACAGAGAAATATAGCATCCAACTAAATTTTATGTAATGTGTTTATCTGAACAATGTATAAAAAACACTACATTTATAATTTAAGGTTAGTATCCCAGGGCAAAAAATACTGATATGTTTGTGTGTGTGTGTGTGTGTGTGTGTGTGTGTGTGCATGTGTGTGTGCTATATGTATGTGTGTATGTGTGCATATAAAACAGTTAGTCAAAATGGACTAAGGAATGGAAATACTAAATGAAAGAAGAACAGAAGAAACTTGACTGTCCATTCTCAGCACCGCCATCTTCTTCAAGAACACATTTTGGTGTGGGGGGTTAATGAGTTTCCTGTATCATTTCCTTCCAAAACAATATAAACTATCAGAGTTGACAGAGGCAAATAGATTTAGACATTTAGCTGAAAGGTATTTTACCATAGGGCCCCTTTTATGTTTTTGGCTGCTAAGTAAAAGGGCCTTTAAAATTCGATTCTAATAGAATACAAGCATGATAATAAATGTATGAACAAAGTAAGCATCTGGAAAACATGCTGCAGCCCCATGTTTATCTCTTTGTTCAGTAGCTTCATTTTGGAAAATGATTGCCTTTCTGTGAATTGCCTGGCAAGAGTAGATTCTCAGTCTGAGAAAGGAGGGGGAAAAAGAGAAAAAAAAAAAGAAAGGAAAGCTGATTTCAAATAAAAGGTATGAAAATGTTCAGTAATAAATGCAAGAACTCTACATATTTTATAGTTTCTTATCAAGAAGAGGCCCCAAATGGGCTATTTTCAGAAGTGCTTTGTGAATCTCAGGCTTCATTTTGGCAGAATTTCTTGGTTTGGCTGAACAAACATGTTTTCTGCATATATGCAAATAAGAAAAAGCATGAACAGGAACTTTTATTGTAATAAAAATTCAATGTGACACACTGAGCATCCGGATGGAAATTTCTCCAGCTGCATGGCTTGCACTTTATTGTAAGCATAATAATCATTTTATCCATAGAAATAAGACTGAGAAGTATATAAAGAGCATTAGTGGAACACCACAGGATCAGTTAATGACCATCCCTTGAATTTGTGAGCCGGAAAGAAAGGATATGAATTTAGGTCATATATTCGAAAAGCATTCTCTTGGTATCCAATATATCCGATACTGATCACTAGATTTGAATAACCTTCTGAAAGAACTGTTGTCATAAGTTTTGAATGTAACCAAATCTAGAGTATATGAATATAAATGAAACCAACACATGGCAATTAGCACTTGTCATTTCTATAGGCTTACAAAAGAAGATATTAAGAGTAGAATAAAGTTTTGTAAGGTAGATATGAAAAATCTTAAATATCAAGAACACAAAGAATGATAGCAGATGCACATATTTCATGGCACCCTTGTATATACATACATAGAGTGAAGCAATATGTATAGAGTAATACATATGATCTTAACAACTTGCTATAATCCATATAGAGTGAACAAATATAATTAATAATAATGTATTAGTATTTGTTTGTCAGTTTTGATAAATGATCCACACTAGGAGAGTCCTGTAGAGGAAGGGTAGGAAGGATCAGAGGAAAGAGGGGGTTAGGGTGGGTCACTACCAAAACATGGTTCAGAGAATCAATTGACCAGGACTTGTGTGGGCTCATAGCTATCAGGAAGTTTATAATAATCTGACCTAGGTCCTCTGTGTATATGTTATTGCTGAGTACCTCATTGTTCGTGTAGGATTCCCAATAGAGAGAGTAGGGCTATAAATTGAACATTTTGGCTACTTTTGGGAGCCTTTTTCTCCTACTGGGTTGCCACATCCAGCTTTTATGTGCTGTTATGTGCCTTGTCTTATATTAGTATATTATACCCAGTTTGGTTAATGTAGGGGTTCCTTTTGTTTATGTGTTGCTTTCATTGGTTAATCAATAAAGAAACTGCTTGGTCTGGTAGGGCAGAACTTATGTAGGTGGGGGAGACAGAACTGAATTCTGGGAGGAAGAAAGCAGAGACAGAAAGCCGTCATGGAGATGCCAGGTCATTTAAAATTGTAATGTATAATTAAGAAGTTAAGGTTAATATAGGTTTTTTCTGTTTTTTTTGTTTTTTTGTTTTTTTGTTTTTCAAGACAGGGTTTCTCTGTAGCTTTGGAGCCTGTCCTGGAACTAGCTCTTGTAGAAGGTTAATATAGGTTAATAGATAATCATGTATAATAGTCAAGTTTGTAGTCATGTTAGATTTTTCTAGTTGTGCATAGATATATTTCAGATAGGTATTCTTCATATGTTTTAAAGATTACAGAATATGACATTTAAAATGTTTTAATAACTTAGGGCTTTTCATGACAATGAGACACATCTGCTCCTGGCAACACCAATCTACTTTGAGAGGAAGATGGGCATTGAAGAGGCTCCTTATGGAGTTGGTTAGCCATATGGGCAAGAAACTGCTCTTGCCTTAACTGATGCATAAACTGGATATGAAGAACCCATAGAGAGATGACTGCTGAACTTGCCTAAAGGTGAGATGGTCCTTCAGGGTTCCTGTTTCATGAGAGTCTTTGAGACATTCTACAGGATACAGGAGAAAGGGACTGAACTATTTTTAAAATTTCCTGCTTCATGGAAATGTTTGCTGGATACTATGGGCCTGTAGGCTGAAGATGGATGCCCTAACGGTACAGAAGACCTTTGGGTGACTGTCCAGGAAGTGAGATGTCTCTGTCATTTCTAGAGTTTGGGAGTTGTGTACTTCTCGTTTACTTAGGTAATATTATATCCTTCTGGAGTCTTTGATGGAGTTGAAGAATAGATAGAGTTATAGTTTTCCTTTGTTAAGATAAAAGATAAAATAGATATAAATATTATAACTGTAATTCTTGCTTGATAACTGTTTCATTATATGTAATTTTACTATGTTACAGTTAAAGCCTTCCTTTTTTTTTAAACAGAAAAAGGGGAAATGGCATAGGAGGTTCTTATGTCTATGTGTTGCTTTCATTGGTTGAATAAAGGAACTGCCTTGGCCTTTTGATAGGGCAGCACTTAATAAGGCAGATTAGACAGAACTGAATGCTGGGAAGAAGGGCAGAGAGAGAGAGCCATCATAGAACTGCCAGGTCAGATATGCTGAATCTTACCCTGTAAGCCATGACCTCATTGTGTTATATAGATTATTAGAAATGGGTTAAATCAACATGTGAGAGTTAGCCAATAAGAGGCTTGACATAATGGGCCAGGCAATTATTTAATTAATACAATTTCTGTGTGATTATTTTGGGTGTAAGCTATCAGGGCGGCCAGGACCAAAAGCAGGCCACCCCTCCATCAACAGTCCTGGGTAGGCCTGCTCTTTTCTGAGGGGATCAGGAGGGAGGGTGGGAGAGGGGAGGTGGTGGGGAGAGATTTCACTAAAGGAAAAGAGGGGGAACTGTAATCAGAATGCAATATATAATAGAAGAATAAAAAAGTACAATGTTGATAATAGGAAAAAGAGTGGATCAAGAAGAAGTGATGTGGGAATTCCTAGTACTTTCTATTAAATTATGTATAAGCTTAACCCTACTCTCTAAAAATAAATTATATTCAGAAAAAAGACAAAAATCTACATTAAAAAGAAAAAAATACCTAAATTCTAATTCTAAGTTATTTATTCTTAGGGATATAGAAATGGACTAATAAAATGTTTAAAATATACTTGTTCTCTTCTAAGAATTATGAAAAGGCCAGTACAAATTTTGAGGGACAAAAATAGCAATCTGATCAGACATTTTTGCTCTGTCTGACACTCCATGATATTTTGAGGAATAGTCTTTCAAAATGTTTTTCAAAATGAAGGATTAGAATCTAGGCTTCTCTTTCTTGTTTTGTTTATTTATGCTTGTATTTTATTCCATGCTTTCATTAATACAGAATTAATATGTTTATATTTTAAGATCACAAATCCCTGAAGGAATGTATACCATATCCAGCCCTGTTTTTAAAAAATTCACATACAACATGACAGGAATTAAAGCATTCGTGTATAGAGTTACCTGTAGTTTATGGAGCATGGTTATACAAACTGAATCAGTAAATATAGCACCTGCATGGGTGTATACCATGACCTCTGTATATATGTTGTGACTGCAAACTTGTTGTTTTTGTGGAACTTTTAACATTGAAAGCAGGTGCATCTCTGATTCTTTTGTCTGCTGTTGGAACAATTTTTTTTTCCTTTTGCAATGCCTTTTCCATCTGCCAAATAAGGGTTTTTGCCTTTTCTTATTTTGTACCTTTTTTTTTCAAGACAGGGTTTCCCTGTAGTTTCTAGAGCCTGTCCTGGAACTAGCTTTTGTAGACCAGGCTGGCCTCGAACTCAGAGATCCGCCTGCCTCTGCCTCCCGAGTGCTGGGATTAAAAACGTGCGCCACTACCACCCAGCTGTATTGTACCTTGTTTTGTTCTGTTTAGCTGTCCTCTGTTGCAGAATATAACTTATGTAAAGATGTGTTATATTATTTTAACTATATAAAAATAAGTTACATTTGTTTGTGCTGCATTTGTTTAATGATGTAAATAAATGTTAAATTTGTTTTTTGCTCTATTTGACTAATTATATAAAGATGTGTTGTTGTTTTACCTGGATTGCCTAAGGCATATGATTGGTCTAATAAAATGATTAATGGCCAATAGCTTGACAGTGAAGGGATAGGCAGGGCTTGTGGGCAGAGAATAAGTAGGAGGTGGAATCTAGGCTCAAGGAGAAGAGAACAAGTGGAGAGAAAGAGCAAGAGATGCTCGGTGCCTGTCAAGTAGTCACCAGACAGACAGACATGAAGTAGGGCATGCAGAATGAAATAAAGCCCTGAAGTAAACTGTAAACAAAGAGGAAAAGGTTAAACTAAGTTATAAAAGCTAGCTAGGAATGAACATAAGATAGGTCAAGCATTCATCACTGATAATAAGTCTCCACTTCATGAATTCAGAGTTGGCTGGTGACTCAATAGAAAGCCAGTTAAAGTTCTTTCTTGGAGGCCTGCTATTTTTTGAAGAGAAAATGGAGGGTGAGTGGATTTGGGAAAGAGGGCAAGTGGGGGTAGCTAGATGGAGTGGAAGGAGGGGAAACTATGGTCAGGGTGTATTGCATGAGAGAAGAATCTATTTTCAATTAAAAATATTGAATGGACACACCCTTCACGGACCTGACTTCCTTGCTCATGTTCTCCCTGCTTCTGCTCCTCATTTGGACCTTGGGAGCTCAGTCCAGTGCTCCAATGTGGGTCTCTGTTTCTATCTTAATCCATCGCTGGATGAAGGTTCTATGGTGATATGCAAGATATTCATCAGTGTAGCTATAAGGCCAGTTCAGGCACCCTCTCCTCTGCTGCACACGGAACTAGTTGGGGAAATCCCCTTGGACACCTGGGAACCCCTCTAGAGCCAACCCTAAAATGGCTCCCTTGGTTAGGATAACTTCTTCCCTGCTCCCATATTCACCCTTCCTCCATCTCAATTATCCTATTCTCCCAAGCTCTCCACAATTCTCTCCTTCTCCCTTCTCTCTCCCCATCTCCCCTTACCCCTAGTGCATCCACCCACTGAGACGGTGGTACTGATCTAGTGGGACCTCACCAAGGCCAACTGGACTGGGATTGATGGAGCATATGATCAAACTGAACTCTCTGAATGTGGCTGACAATGAGCACTGACTGAGAAGCCAAGGACAATGGCACTGAGTTTTGATTCTACTGCATGGACTGGTCTTGTGGGAGCCTAGTCTGTTTGGATGCGTACCTTCCTAGACCTGGATGGAGGGGGGAGGACCTTGGACTTCCCACAGGGCAGGAAACTCTGACTGCTCTTAGAACTGGAGGGGGGAGTGGGAGAGTGGGAGGGAAATGGGAGGAGGGGAGGAGGTGGAAATTTTTAATAAATAAATAAATAAATAAATAAATAAATACATAAATAAAATAAAACCTAAAAAATATTGAATGGTAATAAATGAAATTCTCTAGTACATAATAATTCTTAATAATGTAATTGAAAGTGGCTGTCCTGCCTGGTCCCACAACCATTCAGTCTCAAATAAACATTTAGAGATATACATTAATTATAAATTGTTTGACCTATTGCTCAAACTTATTAATAACTAGCACTTACACCTTAAGTTAGCCAATAATTCTTATTTATTGTTAGCCACATGGCTTGGTATCTTTTCTTAGTAATCCATTCTTATCTTTCCTCCTTTTGTGTTTGGCTTGTGACTACATCTCTGTCTTTCCTCTTCTAAGAATTCTTAGTCTGGTTGCCCTCCCTATACTTCCTACATAGTGTCCAGCCACCTGACACTAACTTTGAATGACAGCCAGCCATGTTTTAATTCTTTATCTTAGTGGAAAATTGTTTTCTGCTACAAAGAATGAAATTGTTGTGGTATGGCAAATAGTTTTGGAAGACAAAGATGAATTAAAATTAGAGCGAGACATAGCTGTAAAGTTATGCATTTTGCCACTATATGCAGAAAATCAAGGAGGAGACAGAGAAAGGTATTCATTTATTCAACATTTCTTCATTGTTGACCAAGATTTCTGTTGTGCCCGGTACCACAGTTGTGGGAGGCCATTCTGTTGACAGGAGGTTTCTATCCTTCACAGTCCTACAGCTGTTCAGTCCCAAAGAAATACAGAGACCTACATTATTTATAAATTGATTGGCCTATTAGATCAATAACTCTTATAACTTATATTAGCCCATAATTCTTGTCTGTGTAAGCCATGAGGCTTGGTACCTTTTTTGGTGAGGCAGTTACATCTTGCTTCCTCTGCAGCAGGGTCATGACTGCAGACTGAAACCACCTGTTCCCATGATTCTCCTGTTCTCATTGCCCTGTCTGATCACCCCACCTCTACCTCCTGCCTGACTACTGGCCAATCAGCATTTTATTAAAATGCAACTGACAGGGTACAGACCATAGTTCCACTTCATTGGAAACAAAGTCTCACAGCTGAGATAAGTTGCTCTTAACAAGCATGCTACACTTAGAAATTCAATGAAATAGGTATCATAGATGTGCTCTATGGGTTCTATCACAATCACTAAAACTGAAGGTACCAATGAAGGAAGTGAAAGAAAAGGCTGGCTAGTGTGAGCATTATTCTATAGTCAATGAAACACAGAATGAGGTCCACAAGACAGCAAAACATAGCACTTGTGAGCTTGATAAAAAAACAGAATCTCAGAAGCTTCCCCTGGGATAGTGAGTGAGAATCCTTATTTTACTGAGAGCCTTAGGTGATCCAGATGTTCATTACTCTGGAGCTATAGCTCTAGTAAATTGTCAATCCTAGAAAAGCCAAGATTTCCAAATTGTGTTACATTGACCATCAAAAGGGCTATAAATAAAGGATTAATGTGTTAGAATTGTGTTTTCCACCCAGATTTCTCTACCTGGATTGTGAGACAGAACAGTAAACCATCAATGATTGGAATTCACACTTCAGAATTACACTGCAGTGTAACAAAAGTGATTAGAATTGCCTCAAGACCATGTTCTATCATTTATTAGTCCTCTGGTGTTGAGAAAGTTACATTTAAGTCCTATAAATATATTTTATCACCTTCATAATAAGATTTTAACATAGTATCAAATGAGATAGCAGAAATATAATACACTGTAAATCGTTACATATTATGTTAACATTTCCCAAAACTGTGCTCATGATATCAACCCATTTTTAAAGACTAAATGCAAAATTTATAGTTCCAATGGTAAACATCACAAGTCAATACATAACATATGGAGAAACAAGATCAATTAAAGTGTTAGGCTGAGAGAAAAATTGAAAATTTGATTCAAATTAAAACACTAGAATGTATAATTTTTTGTGTTTTGACAAATAATGCTTGCATGTAAATAAGAGAGCCAGAGTAGCCTGCAATTAGACATTTATTTTTCAGTATTTCATTTATATTTTATTTTTTTCTTTTTATTAAAAATTTCCATCATCTCCCCTCCTTCTCCTCCTTCCCTCCCCTCCACTCATACCCCCACTCCCTCCCTCTCCAGGCCAAAGAGCCATCAGGGTTCCCTTCACTATGTTTTAAGTCCAAGGTCCTCCCAACTCCCCCTAAGTCCAGGAATGTGAGCAAACAAACTGACAAGGCTCACAGTGAGCCCGTCCATGCTGTAGAGTCCAAGCCCATTGCCATTGTCCTTGGTTTCTCAGTCAGCCTCCACCGTCAGCCACATTCAGAGAGTCCAGTTTGGTCGCATGTTCCATCAGTCCCGTTCCAACTGGGCTTGGTGATTTCCCATTAGTTCTGTCCCACCGTCTCAATGGGTGAACGTACCCCTCACGATCCTGACTTCCATGCTCATGATCTCCCTCCTTTTGATCCTCATCAGGACCTTGGGAGCTCAGTCCGGTGCTCCAATGTGGGGCTCTGTCATTTTCCCCTTCCATCGCCAGGTGAAGGTTTTATGGTGATATGCAAGATATTCATGAGTATGGCAATAGGATCTGGACATTTCTGGCAGCCTCTCCTCAGCTGCCCAAGGAACTAGCTTGGGGCATCTTCCTGTACACCTGGGAACCCCTCTAGAGTCAAGTCTCTGCCAACCCTAGAATGGCTCCCTTAATTGAGATATATAATTCCCTGTTGACAGTTTTTATCTCTACCAATAATCAGAACAAATGTGTCAGATCCTGTCTCTATAACTCTTTAGAGTGAATGAAGTGAGGTCCTCGCTCTACCCACCTTGAGTGTTGGAATTAAAGCCATGAACCTCCAATGTTTGGATCAAAGGCTTGAAGCTTCCATGTGTTTGAATTAAAGAGGTATGTGCTCAAAAGTGCTGGCATAAAAGCATGCGATACCCAGGTACTGGGATTAGTGGTGGGAGCTACCATTGCCTGGATCTGTTTTTCTTTTAGACAGGTTAAATCTCCTGTAGCCAAGTTAAATCTCTTTAACTCCTGATATTCCTGCTTCCTCACTCCAAGTGCTGGGATTATGTAAAGGTGTATGCCATCATTGCCTGGCCTCTAAAGTTAAGTAGTGGCTATCTCTGTCCTCTGCAAGCATGCTTTATTTGTCAGAACACAAACAAAACATCATATCACACTTAAATCCAAATTAATTTAAAGAAAATGATAAGATTACAGGGTTTGGATCACATTTCCATAGAAAAATGGATAAAAGTTATTTAAACAGAATCAGGAGTTCCATAACTAATCTCATGAAAAATGATATAACAGTGTATGGTTTAATAATTGGAGTTATTTGATGAAATGAATTATAAATTCATGTATGGAAAATAATATTCTTACAGAAGATGTTTCAATAAATTGAAGAAAAAATACAAATAATTAGATATGTGAATGCACAGTCATAATTTTTTTTCTAATCCTCTGGTAAATTACATGAAGATTACATTACATAAATCTTGTTAATACATTAATAGAAATGTTGTAAATAATGATGTCTGAGACTTGGAATTGCTTGTAGAGGTTTTAAAACTACAGAAACCTTGATAATTACAATACAGAAACATTGTCATTACTTAAGAACCTATAAAATATTTTTAAAAATTTGAAATGAGAGAATATGATAGAGGAATCAAGAGAAAGAACAATCATTTTCTTTACTAAAGTTATGAGAAAGTAAATATGAAAGATGTAAATGTTAAATGATGGTACAAATTTTTGTAGATGTAAGGCCTTTATCTAATGACAGGAAAGCAGGAGTAAGGACTTAAAGTAGTCTCAAGTTCAAAGCCTCCTTTATCCCAGTGTGGTTGCAAAGTCGTCTAACCCCACCTACTCGGGAGGTTTAGGGAAGAGGATAATAGTTTCTTTTGTTTGGGCTACAGAGTAAATTAAAATATAGCCTGGATACTACATCCATATCTTATTAAGTAATAAATGAAATATAAAAGAAAAGTAAGTGGCATAGTATTTTCTTGGCAAGAAATGGTGTGTGGGTTTAAACCCCAGTACCACTGACTAATGAATTCATAATGAATTAGATTTAATGTAATGAAATTAAAAGGTAGAATCCTATATTCACAATATTACTATAGTTTTCTAAACCTATTATATATCTTTTCATCGTGCTGTTATAAAATACTTTGACCGAATCAACTTGGAAAGACAGTAATTTATCTCACAGTTCAAGGTATAATGCATAATGGCAGGGAAATCAAGGAAGGAGCTTGAAGCAGCTGCTCATATTACATATGGTAAGGAAGAAGGAGGATGAATCCATGATAGCTGCTCATCTTGGTTCCATACATTATATGCTGAGCAGTGCGTGACCTCACCTACAACCAAAATTAAGCTTCCCTCATCAATGAGTATAAATATGCTCACCCATACTAGGCTTATCCAAATTTCCTTCTCCCTGGAGATTCTAGAACTTTTAAGGTGATAATTTACTCTAACAATAAGAGAGAGAGAGAGAGAGAGAGAGAGAGAGAGAGAGAGAGAGAGAGAGATTACCCTCTTTCTACGTTGATTACATCAGAGTGTTTTATCACAGCATCAGGAAAATGCATATGGTAGATGTAGAAACCTATAGACACATTGTGAATATAGGATTGTACCTTTTACCTTCATTATATTAAATTTAATTATATATATGTGTGTGTGTGTCTGTTGCATTTTTAGCATACAAGGTAATTGTTTTGTTATTATATTTTCATAAAATGTCACCTGTTTTTGAGGCTGCTCATTCTTTCCTGGCTGCTCAGCCCTGAAATAACCACAGAGAAACTTTATATTCAATCACTGCTTGGCCGATTAACTCTTGCTCTTTATTGGCTAGCTCTTACTGATGTAGGAGGTCCTTCTGTATTTGTATTGCTTTCATTGGTTGAAAAAAGAAACTGCCTTGGCTTTTTGATAAAGAAGAGCTTAGGTAGGCATGGAAAAGAGAACTGAATTCTGGGAGGAAGAGAGCAGAGTGAGAGAGTCACCATGAAGCTGCCAGGTCAGACATGCTGAATCTTTCCTGGTAAACCATAACATCATGGTGACATACAAATTATTAGAAATGGGTTAAATCAAGATATAAGAGTTGGGCATGAAGAGGCTAGATATAATGGGTCAGGCAGTAATTTAATTAATACAATTTCTGTGTGGTTATTTTGGGGGTTAAGCTAGCCAGGCTGTGGGACACAGCCTGCTCCTCGGGCTACATCTTACTTCTTGAGTTAACCCATTTCTATTAAACCATGACATCATGGTGACATACAAATTATTAGAAATGGGTTAAATCAAGATATAAGAGTTGGGCATGAAGAGGCTAGATATAATGGGTCAGGCAGTAATTTAATTAATACAATTTCTGTGTGGTTATTTTGGGGGTTAAGCTAGCCAGGCTGTGGGACACAGCCTGCTCCTCGGGCTACATCTTATTTCTTGAGTTAACCCATTTCTATTATTTTATATTTTATCACTAATCTCATGGCCTATCAGCAAGGTTCCAGCTGGCAGCATGTGTCTTTCTCCTCTGGTGGCTCCATGGTGTCTCATTTGACTCCACAGAATGTCTGGCAGACTCTTTCATGAAGCAGGAACATTGAAGGACAGTCTTACCTTATTTAGGCAGTTTCAGCAGTCATTTTTCTGTGGGTCCTGCAAATCCAGTCAATCTGTTCAGGCAAGAGCAGTTTCTTGCCCAAATGAGTAACAAACTCCATAAGGAGACACTTCGATGCCCATCATCCTCTTGAAGTAGATTGGTGCTGCCAGGAGCAGATATGTCTCATTGTCATAAATATTGTAAGCTTTTAAAACATTTAAAATGCCATAATCTGAAGGTCTCTGATTCTATATATCTAGAAAACCTAACTAACATGACTACAAATTTGACAACGGTAGATGACTATTAACCTATATTGCTTAATTATACATTACATTTTTAAATGAAATACACAAACACAGTACCTTAATCTTGAGCAGAAACATACATATAACAAAATTTGCCTTAAATTTAAATCAATAAACCCATGATCCATACCAATGAAAATCTCTATAACATAATCCCCTTTCCTATTCTGTAGGCTGTTGTTTTGTCTTATTGACCTACAAAAACTTTTCAGTTTCAGAAGGTCATAATTATTGTTTCTCTTAGTGTCTGTGCTGCTGGGGTTATATTTAGGAAGTGGTCTCTTGTGCTGCTCTATTCAACTGTACTTCCTATTTCTCTTCTGTGAGGTTCAGTGTGTGATTGCGTAAATCACAAACAATCCCACACCAGTTTGGAATTATGATTAATAGAATGGTTATTTATTTAAAGGGGAAAAAACTTACAGATCACCGTCCCAGACAACAGCCCTCTGCGCAATCAGGAAGGGAGCCTAGTCGTCAGAAGCGGAGCTGGAAGCCAGAGAGCGAGCGGAGGGAAGAGGCCACATTTTTAAAAAGAGAGACCACGCCCCAATGGGCTGGTATCTCAGTGGCTATTGGCTGAAGGAGCAGAAGGAGCTCCCACAACAAGTGTGGCTGGCTTTAGGTTGAGATTTTTGATCCATTTGGATTTGAGTTTTGGAAATTAACAGTTGAGAAATTTGTTCATAATAAAGCATTCAAATATTAACTAACATGTTTAATAAGAGCATATAATTTTGTTTTTCAGTGTCAATTGGTCATTGTTGAAAACACACATACATATAACATTTTATAGATTGATCAGGCCTTATTTAGTAATACACATGAATATCCATGTACACATAAGCATGAAATAAAAACTAATGAAAGTTGATGTCAAGAATTTGAAAGAGTGCATGGAAGGATATGAAAAGAATCAGAGGGAAAAGGGGGACAAATGTAACTCATACTATAATCTCAATTTTTTAAGTTTAAAAAGTAAATATCTCTATTTATTTTATTACTTTTATCAATTAATTAAAATATAATTTTGATTTTCTTAAGTCAAATATTTGTAACATGTAGAAAGAAACGGCAGGCTGCGTCCCGCCACCCGGCTAGCTTTGCCCAAAATAATTACACGGAAACTGTATTCTTTTAAAACACTGCCTGGCCCATAGTTTTAGCCTCTTATTGGCTAATTCTCACATCTTCCTTTAACCCATATTTAGTAATCTGTGTAGCACCACGAGGTGTGGCTTACCAGGAGAGATCTTAACCTGCATCCATCTCGGAGAGCAGCAGCATGGAGACTCACTATGGTGACTGAAGTGTCTCCCCACTCCTGCTACCCAGCATTCTGTTCTGTCTACTCCGCCTACCTAATTTTCTGTTCTCTTAAAGGGCCAAGACAGTTTTCTTTATTAATAATGAAAGTAACACATAGACACTCCTCCATCAGTAACAGAGACTGCTCATTCATTAGTTAACAGTGGAAGAAAATAGATACTGTCCAGTACTAATAGACAGGATGCTTCTTCATCTCCAGTAAATATTATAGAAAATATTGATGTACATTTCTATAACATCCTAGGAAAAGAAAATGAATTATAGACATAATACTTTATAGGGACATAATCAATTCTGCTGTCCTATGCCTAATCATGAGAAATATTTTTAGGATTGCTTCCATTTAAAATATACACTTTCTCAAAATGGATTTACTTTTCAGAAAGTTCAAATACAATTACTGTAAAATATCTCCGAAAACATGTTATTTAATGTGTGTTATATATGTAACAATAACTCAACTCCACTATTAATTTTGGTCACTTGAATTTTATTGGTTTTTTGTTTGTTTGTTTTTTTTGAAACAAGGTTTTTCTCTAGCTTTGGAACCTGTCCTGGAATTAGCTCTTGTAGAATAAGCTGGTTTCAAACTCACAGAGTTCTACCTGTTTCTACATTCCAACTGCTGGGATTAAAGGTGTGTGCCACTACCGCCCGGCCTTGTATTGTTTTCTTGATCTGTCCTTCAAGGAGTTTAATAATACATTAAAATATAAAGACACATATTTCTCTTGTACTAATTGTCTTTATTTCCTATATTATATCAATACATTTAAAACAAGCAAGTTATTTCATAAACCACCAAATATCCCATGCAATTAAATTTATCATACATGATTTTTAACATAAGCTCTGGATTTATTGGGTATTAGATTTTACAAACCTTAATAATTTAACGTTGGTTGACAGTATTCTTTGCATGTTTTATGATGTTAGTTTCAGAAAAGTGTGGCAATTTTCACCTATAATAGTCTTGGATGTTTTTGATGGATATAGTTTTGTCATGTTTTCCTTATGAAGTTTATTGCTCTTGTGCTCTTATTAGGAGAATACAAATTTGTGATTCTTATCACTTCCACATTTTGAACTGCTCATTTTAACATTATGAAAAATTACTCTACATGTCTTAGTTACTGCCTGTCTTGAAGAATTTTCAGTTTTAACATAGCCTCTCCAGCTCTCTTTGTTTGACTCTGAATATGGTTTATATTCTCATCTTAGTTTCAAGTTTTTATGTCTTCTTTATCTCCTAAGTTGCTGTAATTATTTTCCGACTGGCATTGGCAGTTTTTACACACTTCGAAAGCTCTCGGCCAATTAAAGTACCTTGTCTATTGGGGTTTAATACAATTATTGAAAGCTTGTTTGAAGGTTTTAGAAGGTGAGTACAGAGAATTATGAACCTTTTACTGAACAATAGTCCTCTGCATCAGAGAAGATCTAATAAAATTTTTAATATTTTGTGGCTTAATTATGATTATATTTTTTCATTTGCTATTTCTTTGGTGATTTTCCCCTCTATTGTTATTTTCTTTTAATTTCTGGTTTAAGTGAATTATCTAATATTCTACTCTATTTTCTAAACTACTTTTAAAAAATATAATGATACTAATATCTTTAGTGATTGTTCCACTACTAACCATGTATTATCTTAATAAAAACATTGTAACACTACAATTAAAATTTCTACCTTCCCTTTTAAATTTCTACCTTATTAACAGAAACATTTTTTTCTCTGAATGGTAGGTATTTTATATTTCATTATTTCCATAACTCAATTCACATTGCTACATATCCATGAGATATACCTGCACAGATTTTAGGCCCTATCTTGTTAACTATCCCCCAGACTCAAGAGAATTCATTTTTCCAAAATTCGAATCCCTATGTGCTCTGAGGAACTAAGAAGCATTCTAAGTTTCTGATTATATGTTAGTTCATTGCAATATATTTTAGAAATTGTGAAATTCATTGAATAGTGATGTTCTGGAATTAAATTGTGTCGTTGCTGTCTCCAAACTGTGTTGCAAGTATCTTGTTGTCGATATTGACAAAGTGCATCTTGGTATAAAGTACAGGTTTTTAAATTTTTTATTGAGAACTTTTTTTGATTAATAATCCATTCTAATTCATAAACCATTTTGAAGAACAATTAATAAAAGCTCAGGGTCAGAAATTGGGGTTCAACCTGAATATCAAAAAAGCAAAACAGCCAGCCAGTCTCTTACCTTGACCTCAGTCTGAAATGGTGATCATGACTCCTAGAATCTCAGGAGACTTGTGCCTGAGAGCTTTCTTGCCCTATTTTATATTCCTCTGTAAAGCTGAGATCAAAGGCATGTACCGCTGAGATTAAAGGCATGCACCATGTAATTTGTACGGCCACTAGGGTGGCTACTGGCATTAAAGCTGTGTGTCATTGTGGCTACTGGGATTAAAGGTGTATCATTGTGGCTACAGGACTAAGGGCATGTGTTACCATAATCTGTTCTGACCAGTGGGAGTGACCAGTGGGACTGTTTTACTCTCAGATCTTCATGCAGTCATTATCTATTAAAATACATTTGAAATGTCACTACACTGTTCTGATCATGGTTTATCTTTTCCTAACTCCTCTCAGATACTCCCTAACTCCTCACCCATCCAAACCATGCCCTTTATTTTTAATGGTTTATGTTAAGAAGTTTACTGTGATAGCAGATACACTATGACAACCAGAAATGTTAGTGTGCTTAAAAATTTTAAAGAGCCTTTTTGTTAAAAACAGGAACTTCATTTTCTTTGTACAGGATGCCAAAACAAATAAAACTTTCTAAATTTTCATAGTAGCACAAATCATCAAGAGTATTTTTGAAGCCTCTAACATTGCATATACATTTTAAAGTATTTTTAGTTATTCTTTGATTGTTTGATACATACATATTTATCTTTATCATATACACATCTCTCTTCTCTAGAACTTCTAGTAGCTACCACCCAAACACATTTTCCTACCAACTTTATGTCTTTTCCTATGTATTCAATTCACTGAATCCAATTAGTGTTTTCCATGTGTACATGAGTATGTCCATATACTGGATATGGGCCTACTATCACTAGCCACACTCCTAAACAATATAGATTCCCCTCCCCCAGCATCCATCAAGTGCTGGTAGCTCCTCACCTAAGGGTGGAGTGTAGGATGCCCTTCCATACTCATGGTGGAATATTAACAGGCTTGATCTTTTACATGTCTTGTGCAGGTAATCACAACTATTGTGGGTTTGTGTGTACAACAGCTGTCATGTCCAGAAAATAGGTTTAATATATTAGTCCCAATCCTTCAAATCTTTCTTCACTCAAATTCCTTATTTATTACTCCTAATTTATTATGTTTGCTTATGCCTAAGGCTGGGGAGAAGTTTGTTGCCACTTGTTCTCAGCACTTTAGATAGTTCTGAGATTCTGTGTCAGCAGTTGCCTACTGGAAACAGCAGTTAACCTGACTAAGGCTGAGAGAAATACAAATCTATGGATACAAACATATTTGGAAAGTAGTTTGACAACGTTATCATTTAGCAAACAACAATGTTTATGTATATCCCAACCATGGGATTTTTGACTGGGTGTATAGACCCAGGTAAGAATCTTCTCCAGTATAAATGTAAAAAAAAGTATATTCAATTACTTGATTGTTAAGATGTCTCTGTGTTTTCCTCTTTAGCCTGCCTCTCTCCTTAACTTGGTCCAAAATATTTGTATATTTCTCCTACATAAGAGTTATCAAAACTGAGAGTGCTTGCAGGAAATCTTTATGATTAAGCAAAAAAAGTCTAAAATATTCTCAAGGAGATATAATAATTTTACTTGTTATCAGGATTTCCTATTCACATTAAAATACATGTATTTCTAGGCTTAAACATACTTTTAAAAGTGAACCTGTTCTCATCTCAGGTTCTTTATAAAATCATAAAGTTCTTAGTATATAGCTCTACTAGGAAGCTCAGCAAATCAACCATAAAATACTTAACAAACAGAGGTAGTACAAATCCTTGTGAATGTAGTTTAGCATCTAAAAAGTGATAAATAAGAATAAAAAATTGTTAACTTCATTCCTCCTTTTATTGAGTAACAACAGATTACACTAAACACAATAGTAGTAAAAATATTACAGTAGGGCTAGTGAGAAAGATCAGCAGGTAAATGTGATTCTTGAACAAACCAGGTGACCTGAGCTTGATACTTGGAATCTACAAAATTTTCCTCTGATCTTCACATGAGTAGCACAGCAATTCATGTATTCACTCATACAAATACATCAGACACACTAAGACAAATAATTCTTTTAAAAAATAGCTGTTGTATATAATAACCAAATTTGGAAAACAGTAGCCAAAATTGATAATCTTTATTTTATGTTATGAAAATAAAAACAAAAAGCAAAGAACTGAGCCTATGGTCCATCATGTTTCTTTGATGTCAGTGGCTGTTTACACTAGAATTTTAAAATATTTTCATGGTATATACCATATAATGTTCATTGTGTTATACAGTAGACAAGAGATACATAATATATTCTTAGGAATATTTCATAGTCTGATACAATCAATATAGGTCTTCATGGTGCAATGGTAGTGCATCTGCCTCCAGATTATGATATCATATGAATTATATATATATATATATGGGCATCTATAGTTTAAATAGCTCTGTAGAAGCAGCAGTGGGCTGCATACCCGCCTGGCTCCCGCACGACTAGCTTATACCCCAAAATAACAACACACAAACTGTATTCATTTAAACACTGCTTGGCCCATTCGTTTCAGCCTCTTATTTGCTCACGCTCACACCTTGATTAACCCATTTCTATTAATCTGTGTAGCACCACAAAGTGGTGGCTTACCGGGAAGATTCTATCCTGTGTCCATCTTGGAGAGGAGAGCTATGGCGACTGCCTGAGGAGTCTATCTGACTCTGCTTTCTTTCTCCCACAATTCTGTTCTGTCTATTCCACCCACCAATGTTCTGACTTATCAGGCCAAGCAGTTTTCTTTATTCATTAACCAATGAGAGTAACACATAGTCAGATGACCCTCCTCCATCAATAGCTTACTCAATTTGATAATAAGTCACATTGGTAAAGCCAGGCTAGCATCTTCCTTCAGTACCATAATTTGATGTTTAATTTTAACTAATAACAATTGTTCACTTACAATAAAATTAATTAAGAATTTAACTTCTCGTTACATTTTATTGTAAATTGAATTCTTTGTATTTCACTCATCCCTGCCATCTTAAAAGCATGTACCACAAAAGCTAATATAACATAAAGGGAATTTGAGACTCAAAGAAGGTATTTGATGACTAAATTCACACGAAGAAAGAAAGAAAGAAAGAAAGAAAGAAAGAAAGAAAGAAAGAAAGAAAGAAACTTCCATATCTTTGAAAACTGGGATCCTATAGTCAGAAGATTATGATTAGGTTTTGGAATGATAGTAATTTGTCACATACAGAATTTGTTCTAATAAATTGTTATATATTCCACTTACAATCTTAAGATCCATATCAGACTTCAAGTAGTAAACTAAGAAAATGAGATGATAAAATAAAACAGTAAATAAGTAACAGAACCAAAAAGTAAACTTATATTTATCAAAATTATGAATGAGATAGTCTTTCCCACAATTCAGCTTCTCTGTCTGACATAACTTATAGGCCTTTTATTAAAATTCACAAAGAACAACCACAATTTTTTTAGCATATATTTTCTGAAGCAAAGAAGAATTGAGCTTCTGTTCTTCAGGTTTAAGGATGTATTGTTCAAGAAAATAATTTGTCTATCCTGTAACAGAAGATCCATTGGAGGGGTGAGTGTGTTTCTGACCAGCAGGCTGCAGAAGCCCGGGTCACGGAGCACAGACATTCCTCGACCCCCTAATCTTTCTGGTCATTCTGCAGGGGCTTCTCCCTGCAGCTACTGCCCTTCTCTTCCTATCCAATCCCAGCTTCCCTAAGGCACCCATCCCCTCCTTTGGGGCCACAAGACCCCCCAGCTCAGCCTGTATTGGGGCTGGGACCTGATGGTGAGTGGCAAGAGTTCCTTTGTTTCACTCTGCTTGCCAGTGGCAAGCTAGACCTTTTGTCTGCGAGGTACCTGCCCAGCAAGGAGCCCTTATCCTGTAACAGAAGATCCATCGGAGGGGTCCCTGGCCAAAAAGGGGCCCTGATCCTATACCAGAAGAACTATCAGAGAGCATTTGAAGGAAGAGATGGGCAGGCGCCAAGGCAAGAATTCCTCCAACAATCTGAAAAACAACATGAAAACACCAGAACCCAGCGATCTTACAACAGAAGGACTTGAACACCCTAATTCAGAAGAAGTAGGAAAAATTGACATTATGAAAGCGATAGAGTCCCTTAAACAGGATATGAAAAACTCCCTTAAAGAAATGGATGAGAAACTAGACTTTAAAATGTTAATTAACCCAAATAAAAAATGGGGCACTGAACTGAACAGAGAATTCTCAACAAAAGAAGTTCGAATGGCCAAAAGACACTTAAGGTCATCCTCAACCTCCTTAGTGATCAGTGAAATGCAAATCAAAATAACTCTAAGATACCATCTTACACCTGTTAGAATGGCTAAAATCAGAAACACCAATGATAGCCTATGCTGGAGAAGATGTGGAGTAAGGGGAACACTCATCCATTGTTGGTGGGAATGTAAACTTGTGCAACCACTTTGGAAATCAGTGTGGCAGTTACTCAGGAAACTGGGAGTCAACCTACCACAGGACCAAGCAATTCCACTCTTGGGAATATACCCAAGAGATGTCCAAACATACTACAAAAGTATTTGTTCAACTATATTCATAGCAGCATTATTTGTAATAGCCAGAACCTGGAAACAGCCTAGGTGCCCCTCAATAGAAGAATGGATAAAGAAGGTGTGGCACATATACACTTTAGAGTACTACTCAGTGGGAAAAAAAAAAAAAAAAACAATGACATCTTGAATTTTGCATGCAAATGGATGGAATTAGAAAACACCATCCTGAGTGAGGTAACCCAGACCCAAAAAGAGGAATATGGTATGTACTCACTCATAAGTGGATTTTAGCCATAAATAAAGGACATAGAGCCTATAATTCATTATCCTAGAGAAGCTAAACAAGGTGAACCCAAAGAAAAACATATTGTTTGTTATCTTCCTGGATATCAGAAATTGACCAAATTGCCAGGCAGGGGTTGGGAGCACAGGGGTGGGGTGTGAGGTGGGGATAAGGGGACAGGGGGGAGAGAAGGGAGAAAGAGAGGATAGGGAGAGCTTGAGGGAATGGGATCGTTGGGATGGAGGAGGGGGGATATGGGAGCAGGAAAGTAAATATCTTAATTATGGGAGCCATTTTAGGGTTGGCAAGAGACTTGACTCTAGAGGGGTTCCTAGGTGTCCAACCATGATGTGGGAAGGTCTTCTGTTTGAGTTGATTTCATTGGTTAATAAAGAAACTGCCTTGGCCCATTTGATAGGCCAGCCCTTAGGTGGGTAGAGTAGATAGAACAGGATGCTGGGAGTGAGGCAGATGCCTCAGGCAATTGCCATGCCTCTCCTCTTGGAGACAGATGCCATGGAGCCAGCCACCAGGTCAGACATGCTGAATCTTTCCCGGTAAGACACCACCTCGTAGTACTACATACATTACTAAATATGGGTTAAAGCAAGATATGTGAGAATTAGCTAATAAGAGGCTGAAACTAATGGGCCAGGCAGTGTTTAAAAGAATACAATTTGTGTGTTATTATTTACGGGGCTAAGCTAGCTGTGCGGGAGCCAGACAGGACGAAAAGCAGGCCTGCTTGCCTCTGCACTACACAAGGAGATGTCCCCAGCTTGTTCCTTGGGCAGCAGAGAAAAGGGTGCCTGAACTAGCCTTGTCCTGTTGTGGGAGCTCCTTCTGCTCCTTCAGCCAATAGCCGCTGAGATACCAGCCCATTGGGGAGTGGTTTCTCTCTTTAAAAATGCGGCCATTTCCCTCCACTTGTGCTCTGGCTTCCAGCTCTGCCTCTGGTGACTAGGCTCCCTTCCTGATTGTGCAGAGGGCTGTTGGCTGGGAGCAGAGCAGGAAGCCAGAGAGCGAGTGGAGGGAAGTGACCTGCTTTTTTAAGAGAGAGAGACCACGCCCCAATGGGCTGATACCTCAGCAGCTATTGGCTGAAGTGGTGGAAGGAGCTCCCTTAACATTGTCCTATAGCCACACTGATGATTATCTTGCATATCACCATAGAACCTTCATCTGGTGATGGATGGAGATAGAGAAAGAGACCCACATTGGAGCACTGGACTGAGCTTCCAAGGTCCTTATGAGAAGCAGAAGGAGGGAGAACATGAGCAAGGAAGACAGGACTGTTAGGGATGCGTTCACCCACTGAGATAGTGGGACAGATCTAATGGGAGATCACCAAGGCCAGTTGGAATGGGACTGATGGAGCATGTGATCAAACTGGACTCTTTGAATGTGGCTGATGGTGGAGGCTGACTGAGAAGCCAAGGACAATGGCACTGGGCTTTGATTCTACTGAATGGACAGGCTCTGTGGAAGCCTTGTCAGTTTGGATGCTCACCTTCCTGCACCTGGGGGGAATTGGGAGGTCCTTGGACTTCCCATAGTGAAAGGAACCCTGACTGCTCTTTGGCCTGGAGAGGGAGGGAGTGGGGGTGTGGGTGGAGGGGAGGGGAGGGAAGTGGGAGGAAGAGAGGAGATGGAAATTTTTAATAAAAGAAATAAAAAATAAAAAGAAATGGATGAGAAGTATAACAAAAAGTTCAAAGAAATGACTAAATCCATAAATGATACCCTGGAAAACCAAGAAAAAACAATCAAACCGGTAATGGAAACAGTTCAAGAGTTGAAAACTGAAATGGATGCAATGAAGAAAACACAAACCGCGGGCCAGCTGAATATGGAAAATCTAGGTAAACAAACAGAGACTACAGAAACAAGCATAACCAATAGAATACCAGAGATAGAAGAAAGAATCTCAGATTCTGAAGACACCATAGAGAAAATAAACGCACTGATCAAAGAAAACAGCAAATCCAACAAATTCTCATCATAAAACATTCAGGAAATCTCAAATGAAAAGACCAAACCTAAGAATAATAGGGGTAGAAGAAGGAGAAGAATTACAGATTGAAGGCCCAGAAAACATATTCAACAAAATTATAGAAGAAAACTTTCCCAACCTAAAGAAAGATATTCCTATGAAGGTTCAAGAAGCATATAGAACACCGAATAGACTGGATCAAAAAAAAAATCCCCTTGCCATATAACAATCAAAACACAAAACATACAGATTAAAGAAAGAATATTAAGACCTGCAAAGGAAAAAGGTCAAGTAACTTATAAAGGTAAACCTATCAGACTTACACCGGACTTCTCTATGGAAACCATGATAGCCAGAAAGTCCTGGATAGAGGTACTGCAGAAACTAAGAGACCATGGATGCAAGCCCAGACTACTATACCCAGCCAAGCTATCGTTCACTATCAATGGAGAAAACAAAATATTCCAGGATCAAAACAAATTGAAACAATACGTAGCCACAAATCCAGCCTTACAGAAAATAATAGAAGAAAAATCACAACCCAAGGAATCCAACATTGCCAACACTGCCTACAAAAATTCAGACATCTAGTGACCCTTCACAAGCACAACTCAAACAAGGGCAACACACAAACTCTACTACCCCCCAAAAAAAGTAAAAAAAAAAAAAAATAACCAGAGTCAACAAACACTGGTCATTAATATCACTTTATATCAGTGGACTTAATTCTCCTATAAAAAAGGCACAGACTAAGAGATTGGATACAAAAACAAGATCCAACATTCTGCTGTTTACAAGAAACACACCTCAACCACAAAGACAGACATCTACTCAGAGCAAAGGGTTGGGAAAAGGTTTTTCAAGCAAGTGGACCTAAGAAACAAGTGGGTGTGGCCATACTAATTTCTAACAAAATTGACTTTAAACTAAAATCAATCAGAAGAGATGGAAATGGACATTTTATACTCACAACAGGAATAATTCATCAGGATGAAGTCTCAGTCCTGAATATCTATGCCCCTAATATAAAAGCACCTACTTATGTAAAAGAAATACTTCTAGAACTCAAAGCAGTCATCAAACCACACACAGTAATAGTAGGACACTTCAACAAACCTCTCTTACCAATGGACAGGTCAATAAGACAGAAAACTAACAGAGGAATAAGAGATTCAATGGAGGTAATGAAACAAATGTACTTAACAGACATCTATAGAACATTCCAATCAAATAGGAAAGAATATACCTTCTTCTCTGCAGCTCATGGAACCTTCTCAAAAATTGACCACATACTCGGTAACAAAACAAACTTCGACAGATACCAAAAAAAAAAAATTAGTAACCACCTGTGTCTTGTCGGATCACCATGGATTAAAGCTAGAATTCAACAACAATGCTACCACCCAGAATGCCTACAAACTCATGGAAACTGAACAGTCAACTACTGAATCACCCCTGGGTCAAGGAAGAAATAAAGAAAGAAATTAAAGTCTTCCTTGAATTCAACAAAAATAAAGAGGCAACATACCCATACTTATGGGACACTATGAAAGCAGTGCTAAGAGGAAAGTTCATAGCACTGAGTGCCTACATAAAGAAAATGGGGAAAGCTCACATTAGAGACTTATCAGTACAGCTGAAAGCTCTACAAAAAAAAGGAGACTCACCCAAGAGGAGTAGAAGACTGGAAGTAATCAAACTGGGGGCTGAAATCAACAAAATAGAAACTCAGAAAACATTACAAAAATCAATGAAACAAAGAGCTGGTTCTTTGAGAAAATCAACAAGATTGACATACCCCTACCCAAACTAATCAAAAGGCAGAGAGAGAACACACAAATTAACAAGATCAGAAATGAAAAGGGGGACATAACAACAGACACTGGGGAAATTCAATATAGTGTTTGAAATTCTAGAAATAGCAATAGACAACATAGGGGAGACCAAGGGGATTCAAATTGGAAAGGAAGAAGTCAAACTTTCATTATTTGCAGATGATATGATAGATGGTGTACATAAGTGATGTGGCAGGATACAAGATCAACTCAAAAAAATCAATAGCCCTCCTATACACAAAGGATAAAAAAAGCTGAGAGGGAAATCAGAGGAAGATCACCTTTCATGATAGCCACAAATAGCATAAAATATCTTGGGGTAGCACTAACCAAAGAAGTGAAAGATCTATTTAACAAGAACTTTAAGTCTTTGAAGAAAGAAATTGAAGAGGACACCAGAAAATGGAAGGATCATGTATGCTCTTAGATTAGTAGAATCAACATAGTAAAAATGGCAATTCTACCAAAGGCAATATATAAATTCAATGTAATCCCCATGAAAATTCCAGTAAACCTCTTGACAGACCTTGAGAGAACAATAATCAACTTTACATGGAAAACCCAAAAACCCAGGTTAGCCAAAACAATCCTATACAGTAAAGGTATTTCCGGAGGCTTTACCTTCCCTGGCTTCAAACTATTACAGAGCTACAGTAAGGAAAACAGATTGGTATTGGCATAAAAACAGAGACTTTGACCAATGGAATCAAATTGAGGACCCAGATATTAATCCACAAACCTATGAACACCTGATTTTTGACAAAGGAGCTAATATTATACCATGGAAGAAAGAAAGCATCCTCAACAAATGGTGCTAGAATAACTGGATATCATCCCATAGAAGAATGAAAATAGATCCATATCTATCACCATGCACAAAACTAAAGTCCAAATGGATTAAAAACCTCAACATAAATCCTACCACACTGAACATGATAGAAGAAAAAGTCGGAAGTAGACTGCAACACATGGGTACAGGAGATATCTTCCTATGTATAACCACAGTAGCACAGACAATAAGAGCAACAATGAACAAATGGGACCTCCTGAAACTGAGAAGCTTCTGTAAATCAAAGGACACTCTTTTTGAGACAAAAGGCAACCTACTGAATGGGAGAAGATCTTTACCAACCCCACATCAGACAAAGGTCTGATCTACAAAATATACAAAGAATTCAAGAAACTAGACATTAAAATTCTAAATAACCCAATTAAAAAATGGGGTACTGAACTGAACAGAGAATTCTCAACAGAAGACATTCAAATGGCCAAAAGATACTTAATGTCACATTGTACTTCCTTTGCAATCAGGGAAATGCAAATCAAAACAACTTTGAGATAACATCTTACATCTGTCAGAATGGCTAAAATCAAGAAAACTGGTATAGGAGGCCCTTCTGTATTTGTGTTGTTTTCATTGGTTATTAAAGAAAATGCCTTGGCCTAGTTGATAGGGTGGAACTCAGGTAGGTGGAGATGTCAGAACAGAATGATGGGAAGAAAAGCAGAGTCAGGCAGATGCCACAGTTCTCCTGCCTGAGACTGACTCTGGTTAGACTCATGCTGGTAAGCCACAGTCAAGTGGCAATACACATTAATTGAGATGGATTACACTAATTGTGTGAGTTAGCCAATAAGAGTCTAGAGATAATGGGCCAAGCAGTGTTTTATTTCTGTGTGATTATTTCAGGGGTTAAGCAGGCTGAGCAAGGCAGAACATAGGGGCCCCACACTCCTACTTCAGAATACAATTTCTATGTGATTATTTCAGGTAAAAGCTAGCTTGACAGAGGGACACAGTCTGCTGCTCCTCTTACAACAAAGTACCAATGACCTATGCTGGAGAGGATGTGGAGTAAAAGGAACACTCATCCATTGCTGGTAGGAATGCAAATTTGTGCAACCACTTTGGAAATCAGTATGGCAGTTTCTTAGGAAATTGGGAGTCAACCTTCTTTAAGATCCAGCAATACCACTCTTGGGAATATACCCAAGAGATGCCCAAATCATACTATAAAAGCATTTGTTCAACTACGTTCATAGCAGCATTATTTGTAATAGCCAGAACCTGGAAACAACCTAGATGCCCCTCAATGGAAGAATGGATAAAGAAAGTGTGGAACATATACACATTAGAGTAATACTCAGTAGTAAAAAAAATGACATCTTGAATTTTGCATGCAAATGGATGGAAATACAAAACACTATCTTGAGTGAGATAACCCAGACCCAAAAAGACAAATATGGTATGTACTCACTCATTAGTGGACTCTAGTCATAAACAAAGGACATTGAGCCTATAGTTCTCGATCCTAGAGAAGCTAAATAATAAGGTGAACCCAAAGAAAAACATATATAGATCATCATGAAAATTGGAAGCTGACAAGATCACCAAGCAAAAGTTGGGAGCATGGGGGTGGGGGGATAGGGCAGGGGGAAGAGAGGAGGGAGAAAGAAGGGAGAAGGGGATGATTGGGGAGAGCTGGGGGAGTGGGATGGTTGATATGGAGGAAGCATGGATATGGGAGCAGGGAAGAAGATATCTTAATTAATGGAGCCATTTAGGTTTGGCAAGAGACTTGGCTCTAGAGGGATTCCCAAGTGTCCATGAGGATGTCCCCATCTAGGTTCTTGGGCAGTAGAGGAGAGGGTGCCTGAATTGCTCTTGTCCCATAGTCAGACTGAATATCACCATTGAACCTTCTTGAATATCACCATTGAACCTTCATCCAGTGATGGATGGAGATAGAGACAGAGACCTACATTGGAGCACTGAACTGAGCTCCCATGGTCCAGTTGAAGAGCAGAAGGAGGGAGAAGATGAGCAAGGAAGGCAGGACCGTGAGGCGTTGGTCTACCCACTGAGACTGTGTGCCTGATTTAATGGGAGCTCAACAAAGCCAGCTGGACTGGCACTGAACTAGCATGTGATCAAACAGGACTCTCTGAATATGTCTGACAATGGAGGCTGACTGAGAAGCCAATGATAATGGCACTGAGATTTGTTTCTACTGCATGAAGGGGATCCTACTCTGTTTGGATGCACACATTCCTAGGCCTGGATGGAGGGTGGAGGGACTTGGACTTCTCACATGAAGGGTACCCTGCCCTCTCTTATGACTGGAGGGGGAAGGAGGAGGGGGAGAGGCAGTGGGTGGGAAATGGGAGGAGGGGAGGAAGTGGAAATTTTGAATGGTATTATTCATAAAATTAATTGGAATAGTGATTGGAATTCCAGAAACACAGTCAGAACTCTGGACTAGTAATATAGTTTACTTTCTCCCAGAAAATTCTTTCTAGTATTTTTTTTTTTTCATTTTGACAGCTTTATGCAATGGCCTCTCTGGGCCTCCATGGAGGGACTGCCTTGCCAAACACCTGACCTCAGCAGCTTTCTTTTTTTTTTTTTTTTTTTTTTTTCTCATGGTTTATTTTCTTTTATATTTAAAAATTTCCATCTCCTTCCCTCCTCCTCCCCCCTCCCTCCCCTCCTTCTCCCCTTTCTCTCCCCTCCTTCTCCCCCTTCCCTCCCCTCCCCTCCACCCATACCTCCCCTCCCTCACTGGACTGAGCTCCCAAGGTCCCGATGAGGAGCAGAAGGAGCGAGAACATGAGGGAGAAAGTCAGGAACGAGAGGGGTGCGTTCACTCATGGAGACGGTGGGACAGAACTAATGGGAGATCACCAACTCCAGTTGGAATGGGACTGATGGATCATGCGACCAAACCCGTCTCTCTTTCTAGTATTTTGCTTAAATCTCTCATGATATAATTTACATTCCATTCCCCTTGTACTGTCCTGGGAGAAGATTGAGACCAGCTGGTGAGCATTCTCTATGTAATAGCTCTTTATACACTTATAAACCATTATTAAATCCCCGCTAGGCCTTTTATTTTCCAAGCTGAACAATCCTAGTTCCATTAGCCTTTTTTCCAAGCCCTTATTTTCCAATGACTTAATCATGTGGTAACAGTTCTCTGAAGCCTCTCCATGTCCAACCAACAAATCTTTTCAAGCATAGGACTCCAGAGTATGTGTGTAATATATATATATATATATATATATATATATATATATATATATATATATATAATCAAAAAAATCTAAATATCAGGAAAAATTTATTTCTTCTAAATGTTGTGTCATATTGACACTTGCCAGTAAGGATCTAACTGCCAATATTTAACTACTTCATGAGAAGCCCTGAGCAACTTGATAAGTTACTCAATCAAAATACCCAAGAATTGGTCCTGAAAATTTATATCTATCTATCTCTATCTCTATCTCTATCTCTATCTCTATCTCTATCTCTATCTATCAATATCTCTATCTCTATCTATATCTATATCTATATCTATATCTATATCTATATCTATATCTATATCTATATCTATATCTATCTATATCATCTATATCATCTATATCTGTATATCTATATATCTATATAATCAATGACTATATTTACCTTAGAATTCATGGTTTGGTAGAACTCTTTTGTTCTTCCCTTATTTCACCAATTACAACTATTATGCAATGTCAAGTGTAAGGTTGGGATGCAAAAGAAAAATGTTTCATGATGGCATTAAATTTAATGTTTTGAGGATATTATAGACTTTGATGTAGATAGCAACAATTTGGGACAGTACAATTTCTCAGAAGTTAGACACTTGCCACACGAGTCAATCACCTGAATTTGATTCCTAGAAATCACATAGTAGAAGGAGAGAACCAACTACCAAAAGTTGTCCTCTGATCTCCACATGCATGCCATGACATATGTCATGGGTTCACTTGTGCTCCTATACAAACATACTATAAAAGATCCAAAATAAAAAATTTACAGATTAATGTATGGAAATGATAAAAAAATACTGAACCTGGCAATCCAGTCCCAGAAACACAAATATTATCTCTCAGTCGTGGATACTAGATTTGAATCATTAGATTTGTGTTTTTAAGTTTGAGTACCTGGAAAAGTCATGAAGCTAGAAAAGGGATATTTGGAAGTTAATAGAGAAAAATAACAGAACACAGATGGTATGAAGAGTGAAAGGGGCAAAGGTTTAGGTTTGAACGAGGAGGTGGGGAATGCAAGGCAGAAGGCATGCTGGATGGGGAAATAACTAACAATGAGGATGTTTGAAGACGTTATACATGGAAACTTAAAGTGTTATAAACTTCATTATACACATGAATTGGTGGTGATATCGTTACTATCAGAAGCTATAGTGTACAAAATAAAAATTGTAGTGGTGAGTGTTGGATATTCTACTTCAACTTGTTGGTCAGAGAAGGGATACTAGAACCCCCCCCCCCAACAATCCAGGCTTATTGACCATTTTCCTCATGAGAACTTGATGAGAAAACCATATAAAAATGCTATATACTTTCACCAATATATATGGAAAAATCAAGTTGTTACTGACCAGAAATTTTGTTTCTATGGGCAAGTTTTCAAAGTAAGAGAAGTTGTTATGCAGGGTACTGGAGGGAAACTTACTAGCAATCTTATCCATCTATGAACCATGTAAGCTATACTATAACTAACAAGCTAATCATATGCCCATGGGTAGAACAGTTGTACAAATGTCTTGTTGACTAACTGCTATGATTGCATTTAAGTTCTACTCTACATGAAGCAGTACCCATACCTGGCATGGTGTATCTGGAAGAAAAAAATCATGGTTGCAGAATTTATAAACCACAGAGATAAAGCTACTTCTATTATTTTGCTAAGGGAACATTGTGGAAGAAGTAGAAGAAAGATTTTAAGAGAGAGATTTCAGAGACTAGTGCTGAAAAATAGTGTCTTCCACACATGACAGGGCTGTCATGATCATTAATTCACTACTTATGTGGCTGCCTAGAAGGTCTACAAAGATAAAACCAGTCAACCTTCCATAATTGATAGGAGAGCCCCTACCTCAGCTAAGCAGCTATTGGTGGTTGATAATTTCAGATGGGGGTGGGGAATCAGTTTTCTTAGGAATGTGGCCAGTAGTATGATGGCTATGCACACAGGAGCAGCACTAATTAAACTCTGGGGTGGGAGTAAAAAGCAAGTAGACAAGAAGTAGGAAAGGAGATGTAAGGACTGTGGGAGGAAAGGAAGGGACAGAGTAGAGGCAGATATTTGCAGTTCCAGCATTTCTACACAAAAAGTGGAAATTGTTCAATTAAGCCATATTTAATCCAGTTCAAGTTGATTTTATGTAAAATGAAAGGCATGCAGTTTTTTTGCAGATGGATATCCACTGTTTTTTTTAGATAGATAACTATTTATTCATTGTGGGGGTCCTCTTTCCTCTCAGCCTGTTGGCTACTGAGTCAAGGGGGGAAATAGGCAGAATGGATGACAGAAAGCTTTCTATATGGTCCTTGAGTACCGATGGAGACAGTCATCCAGAAAACAGACTTTGGTAAATCAACTTAAATCTATTCCAGAGAATAAGAAATATACAGGATTGGGGAGCCTGGGGACAAACCCTAGATTTTGATAAGTGGCATACTCCTATCACACTGTTTAATATGTGGCAGTAGGGTCCTTTTAAGAGCTCCTAGCACAAGTTTTCTTAGTATGTGTCTATGCCCAGGGTAAAGCTAAAGATGAATTGGGCATCTGAGATAGCTTTTAGATAAGGTCAGTTCTCCAGGCTCACGGACATTTTCCAGTTAAAGGCAGGTAGAGAGGAGAATGCTATGCTGGATGATGGGCACTGCATGGTCTAGAGCTATTCAGATAAGTTGCCAGGCCATGGGAGACTGGACTCCAACTATTGAAAAAGACTATCTTTGTTACAGAGGATGTTTTGACACCTTTATAAAATAATAGGTGTACATAGCTGCGTGAATTTATATATCTGAGTCTTCTATTATGTTCCATGGTCTACATATATTTCTTTGTGCTAGTACCATGTTATTTTAGACACTATGGCACTATAGTGCCTTTTAGTATAATGTTTTGACTCTCTTATTACTGATTAGAATTATTTTGTCTGTGCATTGTCTTTTGTATTATCATATTAATTTTAGATCTGTTTTTATTTCATTCTGTGAAGAATTTCATTGAAAATTTGTGATTTTAGTAGAAAAAATCTATGAGTAGAAAAATATATAAAATTTGTAGATTTTGTACATATATTTTTCAAAAACTATGACGATGAAGGAAAGAAAAATGTAGAAAATACCCTATTCTTTTTATACTTATGATACTGCAGTTGTTTGAAACTTGCAAAAGAGAGATTTTGATCAAGAGTAAATACCCCGTGTCCCTCATAAGTTGCCCTAGCTTATGCTTTCCTTTATGATAATGACATAATAATTGGCATATCTAGTTGGCCCTATGAGGTAAGCAGTGATGTGGCATGAAGTCCTGCAGATCTGTCACAAGCCTGACTGAAGGAAAGAGCATTTTGAAGCTTGGGGAAACCTTGGGCTTTTTTTTCCTTTGTAATTTCTCCACTAACTTTCAACCATACCTTTATTCATGGACAAAGATTTAGATTTTGATTCAAATGAGCATCTACTAGTCACAATACTGATCACCTGGACAGTCTCGCTCCTTTTTCTGATAATACTCTTCATAAAACTATGCTTTGCTTTCTTCATTTTCTTTCGCAGAAGGCGCAACTTTTACAGTTTACTTTAAGTAGAATGTGGTCACTGTGGAAAATGCCACACCACAACATTAGAAGGAAAACATCAAACTCACAGGTGAGTCTAATTAATGTGACTAATGAGCTGAAAAAGCCTATACTACATCTATACTTTTAAAATATTATGGTAAGGCAGAAGAGTTTGCCATAAGTAGTATTATCTCAATGAAAAGATTAAGGAAACAAATAAGTGATTTTAATGTCTGGAATTAGCTGAATTATGGCAGAGGTTAGAATTTGTGAAAGATGGAGTATAAAATTAATAGAGACTGGGTAATTAAACACATTTACTAAAATCATATAGAACATTTAGTATGTCTAAAAATATATCCTGGCATTTTAATAGTAATTACAAACTTCATTTATGTGGAACAAAAAGGGAGGATTGAATATTCTCCAATAACTGTTAAAGTCGGAAGACAATTTTGACAATATTTTTAAGATATAGCATGACAGTTGGGGCAGACTGTGTGGCGAATGACAACAGCACTAGGATTTGTCTCTACTGCATGTACTGGCTTTTGGGATCCTATTCTCTTTGGATGTATACCTTGCTCAACCTAGATGTAGTGGGGAGAGGCTTGGACTTTCCACAGGGCAGGGTACCTTGCCCTCTTTTAAGATTGGAGGGGAGTAGAGGGAAGGTGTGTGGAGGGAGTGGGAGGCAAGGGTGAGGATGTGAGGAAGTGGAATCTGGATTGGTAATTTTGGATAAAAAAATAAAAAAGAAGACTTCTTCAAAAGTGATTATATATATATATCATGTTTTTCAATGAGAAAAACATTAACAACAAATGTTTTAAAATAAAAGTAATTTTGAAAAGGGAATGTTTTCATCAGCTAACCTTATAAAGTACTGAAACAAAGTGTCAGAGTAAATATTTGTAAGAAAAATAGCTCACATTTGATATACATATTTATCACACTTTAAAATATTATTACCATTTATTTTTTCCCTCTGGAACAAAAGCAAGAACTTTATTTTAAAATTTAGTATGGTATATATTTGAATATTAGATAGTTATTCTCTATGTAATTAGAATATGTTCACACAGACAAACATTGTTAGATGTGGAACAGAATAAATATCATACACACAGGCTAAATGTAAACTAATAACCTCTCAAAGGAAGACAGATTAAAACATTTTTCTATTAAATGAAAAACAGGTATTTGTGACACAAGAATATATTTGTGCTAGAGGGGATATATGGGCCAATAATGTTTACACAGAAAACAGTAGGCCTGAATACGCAGATTCATAGCATAGTCATCAAACACAATATGTGTGGGAGGCATAAACATCAAGAGATTTTAAAGGTATGTTATTTTGCATGTGTAAGGTAGAGAACACTGTGATATATGAAATATTCTTAGAAATACTAAGAAGAAAACTTACAAAATGTCTGATATAAAGAATACAGATGAGCTAGTGATAAATACAAATTGCTTAATCTGAAGCACTTAATACAAAATCTAAACGTAAAAAAAAAAGTAGAAATCAAAGAGTTCTTTGGAACATAATGAAATTTAGAAAAGGAAATAATACCATTTTATTTATCTATGTGTACCTGTGTGTGCACTGGATATCGTGTGTGTGTGTGTGTTTGTGTGTGTGTCTGTTGGCATTGTTCCATTTAATGTTTTGAGTGTTGGTTCACTCTGTAGCAGTTCACTTTATAATTCATTACTGCTACATTAACTTTTATGTACTTTTATGTGTGATACATTTAATGATTAATAAAATACTGAAAAGAAAAGCAAGATTATTAGCGAAAATGTGCTTTATGCTTTTATTTGTGCTCAGTGAAATTAGAATATACTTAAATTATCCATTATTTTATTGGCATGGATACATTTTGAGGGAAAATATACTTTTGAATGTATTGTTGTATTGATAGTAAAAAATTATAAAACTAGTTCTCTGAGAGTTTTCTTTTTTAAGAAAACACTGCCTTCTGAGATTTTGTTTTTCCCACTCTCATCTCCCCACAGAAAGAACTGTTTTTCATTCATTTTCCATGATGGGATTTAAAACCATTTTTTGTTGCATCAGCTTTGTGTCAGGTATGACTTTACCTTGGGTGGGGAGACTAATCTTAGGTGTTTTCAATTATCTATTTTTACATACAGCTTTTTATATAAACCACATTCCACTGCATACATTTGTAATATATTGCCCCACTGAAAATAGCAATAGAAAGTTGATCTAATATCCTACAATGAATTAACACAATAAGTAGGATGAACTATTGTTTTGTTTGTTTAAATGTTTTTATTATTTATTTATTAAAAATTTCCATCTCCTCCCCTCTTCCCATTTCCCTCCCACTCCCCCCATCTCCCTCCTCCTTCCTCTCCAGTCCTAAGTGAAGTCAGGGTACCCTGCCCTGTGGGAAGTCGAAGGCCCTCCCCCCTCCATCCAGGCCTAGGAAGCTTTGCATCCAAACAGACTAGGCTTCCAAAAAGCCAATACATGCAGTAGAATCAAAACCCAGTGCCATTATCATTGGCTTCTCAGTCAGCCCTCATTGTCAGCCACATTCAGAGAGTCTGGTTTGATCATGCTCATTCAGTCCCAGTCCAGCTGGCCATGGTGAGCTCCCAGTAGCGCAGACAATATCACCATTCTATTTAAAATATAAATACATTTTTAGTATTCCTTTAGAAGGCAAATCAAATTGTAAGAAAAATCATATGCACTATAAAAAAGTAATGCTAGAAAATTTGCTATATTTGTCACTGATTTTATAAAAGAAATGACAAGTTTTTAAAACTTTTTTATTTCATCTTTCTCACAGGGCAATGATGAAATATAAATAAAAAGATCTCATCATCAACTGTTACTTGGATCTGTTTACTATTAATGAAACTATGTTTGAGACTTTATTTTTAAAAACAATGTTTATCTTTGAAACTATAATTTTAGTAATTGTAGTTGTATCTATTAGAATATTAAATACCAAGATATTCAAGATAATCATCAGTGTGATAGTGGGGCAAGGCCAGTTCAGGCACCCTGTGCTTTGCTGCCCAAAGACCTAGCTGGGGACATCCGCATGGACACCTGGGATCCCCTGTAGAGCCAAGTCTCTTGCCAACTCCCTTATATCTGGGGACTGATGGAGATAGAGGCAGAGACCCTCATCAGAGCACTGGACTGAGCTCCCAAGGTCCAGTTGAAGAGCAGAAGGAGGGAGAAGATGAGCAAGGAAGTCTGCGCTGAGAGGTGAGGAGTAGGTCCACTCACTGAGACAGTGTGCCTGGTCTAATGGGAGCTCATCAAATCCAGCTGCTCAGGGACTGAATGAACGTGTGATCAAACAGGACTCTGAATGTGGCCGACAAAGGGGGCTGACTGAGAAGCCATTGATAAAAGCACTGGTTTCTTGGGACCCTAGTCTATTTGGATGCAAAGCTTCCTAGGCCTGGATGTGGGGTGGGGAGGGCCTTGGACTTCCCACAGGGCAGGGTTCTTTGCCTTCTCTTAAGGAGGGAGGGGGAGGGAGGAGGGTGAGTGGGGGAGTGGGAGGGGAATCAGAAGAGGGGAAGGAAGTGTAAATTTTTGAATGGAAAAAAATTTTAAATGAAACATAAATAAATAAATAAATGCCAAGATATAAAAATTTGAGGAAAATTAGTTTTGAAAGATTTGGTAGAAATTAGGCATAAATCTATTGTTTAACCCTGTATATGTTTGTAATGCCTACTTGCTTATTCTTTTTATCTCACTATTGAATTATTTACATCTCCTGGATCAGGAATGCATAGAAATTAGGTCAATATGCATACTAACTTGAGAATATGGATAAGTTTCTATGAAAATCTCTTTTTGCTGGGTGGTGGTGGTGCATTCCTTTAATCTCAACACTTGGGAAGCAGAGGCAGGCAGATCTCTATGAGTTCAAAGTCAGCTTGTTCTACAAGAGCTAGTTCCAGGACAGACACCAAAGCTATTCAGAGAAATCCTGTGTCAAAAAACAAAAAACAAAAAACAAAAAAACACCAAAAAAAAAACAAAGGAAGAAGAAGAAGAAGGAGAAGGAGAAGGAGAAGGAGAAGGAGAGGGAGAGGGAGAGGGAAAGAGGGAGAGGGAGGAGAGGGAGAAGAAGAAGAAGAAGAAGAAGAAGAAGAAGAAAAGAAGGAGGAGGAGGAGGAGAAGGAGAAGGAGAAGGAGAAGAAGAAGAAGAAGAAGAAGAAGAAGAAGAAGAAGAAGAAGAAGAAGAAGAAGAAGAAGAAGAAGAAGAAGAAGAAGAAGAAGAAAAAGAAGAAGAAGAGAAAGAATAAAATCTCCTTTAAAATGGTTTTATCTAAAATATTTACCTGTCATCTTATATAATTTTACATATAGAACGTTCATTTTTAATTGGCATAAAAGTAATAGAATTCATCAGACATAAATACAATTGTTCCTTCATGAAACTTTTCTCTTTTACCTTCCTCATCCCTGTGCAATCAAAAAAAAAAATCTTATTTTGTTTTCTCACATACACATTTAAGTCTGTTATATGCATGAGAGAACCATGCAGTATTTTGCTTTCTTTTCCACACTATGCATTTTATTACATCCACACTGACTTAGGCCTTTATTCCCTCCAACACAGAACTTTTCTATCTCTAATACACAACACACACAACTTTCATGTTTTTATGTTTTTCCCCGAAGAACATGTACGATGATCTTGAAAAACTCTGGCTGGGCCACGTCAGCTAAACTGCCCCACTCCTCTGAGAACCAGGAACCTGATAATTATCCATGCATGCACTAGAAGCTTTGGGTAATTTCCCCTGGAATTTTTTATCCCCTTTGTAGTTTTTCCCTTAATAGACTCAGGTCCTGGAACTTGGGTAAAACAAACTGCAGATGACCCTGCAGATGTTTTTCCTTGTTCAACCTACTCAGCAATCGCCATAGCAAGGACCCATCATAGTTAGCTGACTATTAAACGAGTTAGTCACAATAGTTGACAAACAGCTTTTGCACTTCCTTTTGATTCTGTACTCCCCTTTTTGTTGGTTCTTTGGTTTTTCTCTTTAAAAGAAGCCTGTAATATTTTTTCGAGGTCCTTCATCTGCTGAAGAATCTCTGGCATCAGAATAAATGTTCCTCTTGTTATTGCATCAACTGCGGTGTGAAAGAGTAGTCTCTTGGAGCAACTCTTCCTCATGTTAGAATGAGGTGTTTAATTTTAATTAGTCATGTCATTTAGGTGAGCCAAAGAGGGCTTGTGATTGCTGAACTTCAAAACTTTGATAGCTGGATGTTGGTAGTCAAACTTAAGAGAAGGAAGTGGTCAATTAACGGAATAGAACTTGATGGCTAGCTTCATGAATGTAATCTAACAATATTTTTTGCAGGGCAGGGGAAATGGAGGAGAAGAACAAAGCCTGCGAGATATTTGCTTGCCAGGCCTGGGCTGGTTAGAGAACCCTCATAGAGTACCTATCTTTCACTACAAGGAACAGAATTACAAAGTTCCTTGATGAATGGGGTCTATTAAATATGTGGAGTTAGCCAAAACCTACTAATGGACTATGGAATATATTATTCCTGAAGGTATGAAGTTTGTGACAGGATTATAAACAGGCTGTAATGTCAGTTACATGACCCTTGTTGTGAACAATAAGATATGTAACTGTATAATTAGGCTCTTGCTGTTTTCCCAGAAAATTTGCTCATGAGAAGGAAGAATTACAAAAATAAGTCAGTAACAATACCAAAAATATGTGACTGCTGACTGCTATCCTCTGTATTATCCTCTGAATTGGCTGGAACAGGAGGGAGAAGGAAAAGGAGGGAGAAGGAGAAAAAGAATGAGAATGAAATTACATTCTTTTAATTACATCTGTATTAAGTAACCCTATTTGGATTTCAAATACCCACGGAAATAACTGAGTAACAAATAGTTAAAAGAATGAAAAAGAAGTGTTAGGAGATAACCCTCATGTCCCACCTTTTATACAGAGGAAGTGAAAAACCATGGGACAGTGTGAAGATGGAGGCCTTGCTAATGTGCCAACAAAGAAAATTATAGTAATTAGGGACTCTATCTTTGAACTGTTTGAATTGTGAGAGATTGTAAACAAGAAATGACAGAGCTTCTCACACCCTGGCTCATGAGGCTATGGCATGTGGGATTAGTCTGAGTGGTGTGAAAGCTGAGAAATTGAGTAATTATTCATCTTTCAAGACAAAGATGCATATTCTGAGGCAGTCTGAGGAAAATCAGTACCTGATATACTGGCACATAAGGGTCATTAGAGATACTTGATTACAGCCAGATGGGCTTCCCCATGAATATCAAGAGTAATAGAGGAAGTGCATATATTACTGACAAAACACAGGAAAAGAGAGGCAGTACTTGCTGACCATTTTACTAGACCGCATAGGACTAACTATACTCATGAGAGAAATAAGAAGGAGGTTGATTCAGCAATAGCTTCAGGAATTACATGGGGCTTTAGTGCCTCTGTTGATCCCTAGCGTGAGGCATGATCTTTATGAGACAGGAGAGGTTCAAGCAGTTCTGAGTGATTTAGACCAGCATGTAAATTGTATCTGTAAATTCTTAAAGTAATCAAGAAGGACTAGGACAAAGAATAAACAAAGACTTTGCCTATCACACAAAAAGAAATATAGCCATATTTGTTTCCTGCTAGATAGTCTAATGAAAACATTCAGAAAGCTAAATTCAGGATTGTGGACCTCTTCAAGGCTAAAGTCTGAGCAAAAGTTCAATGGAAGTATATATGACAGAGCAGTACAGGTAGGAAAGACTAAGCTTGTTTCAGTGATGGGAAGCTATTTCCTCAAAGAAATCTATTTCTGTTTCTCTCAAGAAAAAGAGTATAATGGGTACACAAATTGTTCACTCACCCACAGTTTTCTCAGTAGCCAGAAGTAACACAGAAACTATCAGGCCTGGGGAGTCCATGTAAACCCATCAAGTGAGAGCATAGCATAGGTTTTTGCTTGGGCCCAGATTAGTCAAAGCAAGAAAGAGCTAGACTCAGCATTGCCAATCTTGTTGAAGGTCCGCAGCAACCCTGTGGCAACACCACACAATGTAGAGATTTGATGGCTCAGGAGAAAACTGTACACTGAGGAATCTTTAAAAAAGTAATACAATCACAATATACCCAAGAGATGTTCTATCATACTACAAAAGCATTTGTTCAACTATGTTCATAGCAGCATTATTTGTAATAGCCAGATCCTGGAAACAACCTAGATGCCCCTCAATGGAAGAATGGATAAAGAAAGTGTGGAATATATACACATTAGGGTACTACTCAGCGGTATAAAACAATGACATCTTGAATTTTGCATGCAAATGGATGGAAATAGAAAACACCATCCTGAGTGAGGTAACCCAGACCCAAAATGATGAATATGGTATGTACTCACTCATTAGTGGATTCTAGCCATAGAATTGAACCTATATTTCATGATCCTAGAGAAGCTAGATAGGAAGGTGAACCCAAAGAAAAACATGTAGTTATCCTCCTGGATATTGGAGGTGGACAGGATTGCCAGGCAAGAGTTGAGGGCTTTGGGGTGGGGGTGGAGTGGGAGTGGGGGGAAATGGGGGAGAGAGGTGAGAAGGGGAGGATGGGGAGAGCTTGGGGGAGTAGGATGGCTGGGATGGAGGAGGAGTGGATGTGGAATCAGGGAAGTGTATGTCTAGATTGAGGGAGCCATTTGAGGGTGGGTGGGAGATTGGACTCTGGAGGGGCTCCCAGGTGTCCAAGAAGATGTCCCCAGCTTGTTCCTTGAGTAGCTGAGGAGAGGGGTTCTGAGCTGGCCCTTTACTGTAGCCACACTGATGATTGTCTTGCATATCACCATGGAACCTTCATCTGGCGTTGGATGGAGATAGAGACAGAGACCCACATTGGAGCACTGGACTGGGCTCCCAAGTACCAAATGAGGAGCAAAAGGAGGGAGAACATGAGCAAGGAAGTCAGGACAATGAGGGGTGCGTCCATTCACCTAGACAATGGGACTGATCTAATGGCAGCTCACCAAGGCCAACTGGACTGGGACTGATAGAGCATGTGATCAAACCGGACTCTGTGAATGTGGCTGACAAGGAGGGCTGACCTAGAAGCCAAGGACAATGGCACTGGGTTTTGATTCTACTGAATGTACTGGCTTTGTGGGAACCTAGTCTGTTTGGATCCTCACCTTCCTGGACCTGGATGGATGGGGAAGGAACTTGGACTTCTCACAGGGCAGGGAAGCCTGACTGCTCCTTGGACTGGAGAGGGAGGGGGAGGAGAGAGGGGAAGGGAAGTAGGAGGAGGTGAAAATTTGTAAAATTATATAATTTAATAAAAAAATACATCTCAAAAAAAGAAAAGTAATACCACAACCACAATGTAGTGTCAAACATTGATCATTCAAGGAAACAGTTGATAAAAGTGATGAAATCTTTTCTTGCTACATTTGACCTTGCTAACATTTGTCTTTAGTATGATTTTTCTTTAGTATAAATTTTTTTCTGCTCCAGAGACCAACTGGTACTTGCTTGAGAGGATGGGTGGTACAGCTTCAATGATGCTGTCCACATTTTGCTAAGAGATTTCATATCATGGATAACATGTTGCTATCCTCCTGGGTGTTTACAAATATTTAAAAGCATACACATAACACTCAAGCACACCTAAAATGTGTGTGTGAGAATTCAAAATCATTTCAAACAGGTTATAAAAAATAGATGGGCATACATGTGAAATTCTTGGAACTTGAATACCTGAGAAATTTTTAGGAATTTTATGATTAAGACATAAAAAGGTAAATGACAAAAAGTCCTCCAATGGCAAGTAACTATAATTTTTTTTAAAAGTTTTTGAATGAAATGTCCCCATGTATATATGTGTGGAAAATATTCTTCCATAAGGTTATTAAATGAAAATATAATGGATATAAGCTCTGCAATTATCTGCATTGCTAGAAGTTTCTGGGAAGGGGACATTATTTCATTAAGGGAATATTTTGTCGTCTTCACTCTTTTTCATGTCTTCATGTGATCCAGCATTCCTAGGAAAGTGTACTTTTGATCAGTTTTATTTATAAGTTCAGGTATATTAACTCTTAAGTTTTCTTAGCTCAGGATATCATGTCTCCACCTAAGACCAAAGATAAGCCTCACATTTTATTTTTATTTTTTTGGCCAGAAGAGAATAGTGTTTTCCTATTGTGTCTCAACAAAACCCAAATTCCTAAAATTTTGAGATGGTAATTCTATTTAGACAACAGCTTGAAATTTTTTGTCCAGTGAGATATTTAGGTGTTGTATTTACCAACAGAGCCTTATCATCAGCTTGTGAAGAGCAAACAATATACATGGCAATAGCCTAAGTTGTTCATGGATTACTATAGAGCCCCTTTAGCCAACAACTCAATCAGTTGCCACCCACTCCTTACACCGGAAGCTTCACTTGGTAGCAAGCATGATCTAGTTAGGGCTTTCACTCCCTGTTGTTTGGTGATTCCACACGATATATATATATATATTCTTTGTTTGAATGATGGTGTCCTTTGACTTTCAGAAGGTTTTCAGTTTCTTGAGGGCCAATTTAATTGTTGACCTTAGTGACTGTGCTATTGTTACCTTGGTTAGAAATATATGTGTGTGTGTGTGTGTGTGTGTGTTTGTGTGTGTACATATATGTAAAATTTCTATTGTAATAGGTTTACATATGGCCCTTTTAATGAATATCCCTGTATTCCTCCTTTTACTCCTATGAGGAATCCATTTAATTCATTCATTATATTCTTTCCTGCTGCTGTCTTTTCAGAGCTATATATTCTATTTCCTATTCTCAGTAAGTCCCTCCCTTACCATTATTCCCTTATCCTATACCTAACCTTTTTGGTTATATCAATTGTGGCATACCCATCAAAGGCTTAAGAACTAATATCCACATATATTTAAGAAAATATATATCATATTTGTCTTTTGAGGTCTGTCCCACCTCACACCAGATAATTTGATCAAGCTCCGTCTATCTACTTTCAAATTTCATGATATTTTACATAGTTGAATAATATTATATTTTGTAAATGAATAATATTTTAATTAGCCATTTATCCATTAATGGTCATCTAGACTGTTTTCAGTTTCTGGTTATTATGAATAAAACAGCAATAGACATGGATAAACAGGTGTCTCTGTACTTGATTGTAAATTCTACTGAATAGATGACCAGGAATGTTATAGCTGAATCTTGAGGTAAATGGATTTTTTTGCTTCCTGAGGAACTGACCCATTGATTTCCATACTCACTACACAAGCTTTCAGTGCCATGAGCAATCGATTAGTGTTCTCATTACACCATATTTTTGTCAGCATGAGTGGTCATTTGTTTTATTGATCTTGGTCATTCTGGCTTGTGTAAGATGAAATCTCAAAGTAGTTTTGATTTGCATTTCTATGATAACTAAGAATGTTGAACACTTCTTTTAGGGTTTCCCAGTCATATGTATTTCATCTTCTGAGAACTCTCTGTTTAGATCTCTATCCCATTTTTAAATTGGGTGGTTTTCTTGATGCCTGTTTTTTATTGTCATTTTGTTTTGTTTGTTTGAGTTCTTATATGTCTTAAATATTATCCCTGTATCAGATGTGTAATTTCCAATCTGTAGCTAGCTTCTTTGTCTGAATGATGATGTCCTTTGACTTTCAGAAGGTTTTCAGTTTCTTGAGGGCCAATTTAATTGTTGACCTTAGTGACTGTGCTATTGCTGCCTTGGTTAGAAAGCTTTTACTTGCAATAATGAGTTCAAACTATAAACTATTCCCCATGTTCTCTTCTATCAGATTCATTGTATCTGACTTCATGTTGATATCCTTGAATCATCTGGAGCTGAGTTTTGTGCAGGATGATAATAAATATAATAAGTAAGGATTTATTTTCATTCTTCTACATGTAACTCTCAATTTAGAGTAACACCATTTATAGAAAATGTTGTCTTTCTTACAGTGTGCATTTCTCAATTTCTTATCAAAGATCAGATATCCTTACATTTGTAGAGTAATGACTGAGTCTTCAATACAACTTCATTGATCAATATGTCTATTTTTCACAAATATCATGTTGTTTTTATTAATATTAATATAGCATAGTAGTACAATTTGAGATTGGGGATAGTTATACCTTGACTTCTTTATTCTGTTCATTGTTGTTGCTTTGTATTTTGTGTTTTCTTTTTGTGGTGTGTGTGGGGGTTGGGTATGATTCCATATGAAGCTAAAAATTGCTCTTTAAAGTACTTTGATGATTTTTTTTTGGGAATTTTGATGGGGATTGCATTGAATTTTAGGTTGCTTTTCATGGGATAGTCATTGTTATTGCGTTACTCCTACTGATCCATGAGCATGGAAGATCTTTGAATCTTCTGGTTTCTTCAATTTCTTTTTTTGATGTCTCAAAGTTTTTACTATACAATTCTTTCACTTGCTTGGTTAGCGTTGTGAAAGGGTATTATTTTTGAGACAATTGTGAAAGGTATTGTTTCACTAGTTTCATCCTTAGTCCATTTGTCATTTTGTATAAGAAGTTTGATGATTTTTGTCTCTTAATTTTGTATCCAGCTACTTTGTTGAAAATGTTTATTAGCAATAGGAGTTTTTGGTGGATTTTTTTCTGATTACTTATGTATATTATCACATCATTTACAAATAAACATACTTTAAGTTCTTTCTGTTTAATTTGTATCCCTTGACCTCCTTTGGCTAACATTTTCCTCTAGCAAGACTTCAAATTACTATATTGAATAGGAATGGAGAAAATAGGCAGCTTTGTATTGTTCCCGATTTTAGTGGAATTGCTTTGAGATTCTCTCCATTAAACCAGATGACTACGAGCTTGTTATAAACTGACTTTATTAAGTTAAGGTATGTCCCTTGTGTCACCAATCTCTCCGCATGTTTTTTTTTTTATCATGAAGGGTTTTTTATTTATTTATGTAGAACCATCACTTCCTTCCTAAGATGAATCTTATTTGAACATAGTGGTTGATGCTTGTGATGCATTCGTAGACTTGGTTTGCAAATATTTTATTGAGAATTTCTGTATGAATAGTCAAAATAGAAACAATTCTGTAATTCTCTTTCCTTATTAGGTGCTTATGTGGATCAGGTATCAGAGTAATTGTGACATCATAAAACAAATTGTGAAATGTTCCTTCTGTTTCTATGGAATTATTTGATGAGTAATATTGTCAGTTCTTTTTTGAAGATCTGATACAATTCAAAGCTGAATCTATCTGACCCCAAAGATCTCCCACACCTGCCTGCCTTTCCCCTACTATGTGTTTTTGTAAAACCCCCACCACAATAGAGTTAAGTGTACAGCAACTTGGAAATTTCCCAAGTTCACACACACTTTCTCCCACAGCTGTCTCATTCCCTGCAGAGCTGCAACTTGTGCAGCTTCCAATTATTGCTTCCTCCTCATGAGTTGTGGGCACCTTTATCCATGTACAGAGTTGATATGATTGCTTTTGGTTTTTCAAGCAAAGCATATTTGTCAGTATTTGACCAGGACAAAGACAGAAGCCCGAGGTGCAAAGGACTGTTCATGCTGCCACTGTTTGTGTTGCCAGTTGTGACTTGGCAAACACGACATCTGCTGGACATAAAGATTATTATAATTAAAAGAATTTATTGGATCTCATAACACAGGTAGAGCTATTTGATTAATTAATTTAAATCAATAAACTTGAAAGTTATATAATGGCAGACAACATTAGCATGCACAATTTTAATAACCTTTGTGTTGATACTATGGACTGTAATTTGCAAGGCTTATGTGGTTATTGGGATACATCCATTTATTGGGTATTGGGACTCAGTTTTTTCTTCATATTATATCCTTAAGAAAATAGTTTTATAACAGAACCAAGAATGAGGAACTTTTAGAAATGATATAGTCTTTACAGACTAAAAATGAACAGCTAGATGACAGAATTAATACCATCAAAAATCAAAAGTTACAAGAAAATATTAATACTATTGAAAAGGATAATATTAATTTTACAGACAAAATTCAATCCATGTCAAAGGGTACTGAAAACATATCTCAAAGAATTTGTGATGTTTAATTTGACAATCAAAAAGATATGATAGGTTATCAGATAGAGTATCTCTCCAGGAAGGCAATCTGGACACTATCCAAATAATGCCCAAGAATAAGATGTTGTCTTTAAAAGAAAAACTTGGGATCCCATGTGTAGAATGAGGACCAGAACCTAGGTACCTCAATGAAATCAGTAGAAATATATACACGCCAGGAAATTAAGGCTTTACAAAAGACATCAGTAAAATTATTTGAAATGATTGAGGAAAGTACTGGTGGTAATGAGCAGAGAAGAAATGTATAAGGACAGGATTTAAAACTGCCAGTAGCTCTCAAAGATTACTTACTCAGGATTTTAGCTTCCTACCTTGTAATCTACTCTACAAAAGCATCAAGTTCTAAATGCCCAAAAGGATCTAAAGAAGGTAGATGGATACCTATAGGAATGAAAGATCTAAAAGAAATTAAGCAAGCAATAGTGTCTTATGGCATGCATTCAGCATATGTTACAGAGATGGTAAAGACATGGGCTTCTAGCAAGAAGTCAACCCTACACGACTGGCTTCATTTAGTTTCAGCAGTCCTGGATGATGGGTCCCAAATGCTGTGGAAATGTTATTTGTGAAAAGAGGCAAAATTTTTAGAACAATGGGGAAAAGCAAAAGAACCTGAGACTTCTCAAGATGAAATTCTTGGTGAGGACACTTATGCTGACCCATGGGCTCCAGCTTTAAATGGTGAACAAATCTTGATACTATGCCATAAAGCAGTCTTAAATGCTTGGAACAGAATTCAAGAATTAGGAAAATCAACTGAATCATATACAAGGGTTAAACAGGCCAGAGAGAACCCTTTACTGACTTTTTACAAAGATTAACTAAGGCTGTACAAATAGAATAACAGATCAGATGCTAGACAAGTACTTATTAAATCTCTGGCTTTTGAAAATGCCAACATAGAATTTAAAAAGACACTTGGGTCTTTAAAGGTTATATCAGCACCAGTGGATGAATGGATTCTGCATATAATGAACCTTGAGACATTTGACTATAATACTGAATCTTGTGTAGGAGAAGCAATATCCAAAGGTATGAGGAGACATCAAAATGCTAAATGTTTTAATTGTGGTAGAATAGAACATCTGAGAAGGGATTATAGATGAGAAATTCCTAGAAATAATGTCTTCTCTGGGAATGGCAAAAATAAAAGTTATCAACATTCTGGATTATGTAGAAGGTATAGCAAAGGCTGACATTGGACCAATGAATGCAGATCAACAAAAAACAGAAGGGGCAATGTTATAACATCAAGATACTCCATGGGGGGGGCTCTCACAGGCCCCCAAGTCAAAAGTTTTCCAGTCATCATTCCCAGTCACTGTGGAGGGTATTTCTCAACAGGAAAATTAAAAAAATCTAGAGCCTTCTGGAAAAAAAACCCATTGTAATGGATGATGGAATAAATATGAAGAATTAATCAAAAATTCCAATAGGAAATGTATATTCTGACTGATTTCTATAAGTGATCAGAGACCAGAAAGCTAAGAGTGTATACAGATGGCACTGCAATTGTGGGTTTGATAGACACAAGTGTAGCCATTACTATTGTTACTCCACAATCTTGGCATCCAAATTGGCTTCTTCAAGAAGCAAATGTTCAGTTCCTGGGAAATGAAACTCTATCTCAAGAGAAACCAAGCAAAATATGGTTTGAATGTTTAGAGTCAGAAGGACACAGTGGAAGGATGAGACAATATATGGCTAATATTGCTGTGAATTTATGGAGTCATGATGTGCTATAGCAATGAAATATCTAGATTAACTTTCCTGCAGTTCGAGAAACTCATATTTCTGGGAAGGATATTATAAGGTACTATACAAAAAGGTCATCAGTCATTCAGGCTGTACAAGAATATAAAGCAACTAATAACTCTTTAGAGTTATCAATGGCCCTACCTTTAAAATGGTTAACTAAGAAACCAATATGGCTTAAACAGTGGCCATTAACAGAAGACAAACTGCAGACTTTAGAACAGCTGGTACAAGAACAACTAAATACTCACCATATTGAAGAATCAACCAGCCTTTGGAATTCTCCTTACCGTACATTCTATATGGATGCAAATAAATCAAGAAAGGCAGACAAATCAGAAAATTTAGGTAAGGTGAAACAAAGCCTCTATTCTGCTTGACTATTGACCAAATCAGCTTTTTTATTAACCAATGCTAATAAAATGTATTCACAGTATACAGAGAGATACCAAAATAGAAACTTTCAGGAGCTACTGAAAAGAATGTATTCTTTTCTGTTTGAGTGAAAGATTTTGAAAATATCTGCTATGTTCACTATGTTCATTTGGTTTATGGCATTGTTTAGCTCCAGCATTTCTCTGTTCAGATTTTGTCTGGATAACCTATTGATGAGAGTGGTGTATTGAAGTAATCTACTATCACTATGTGAGAGTCTATATTTTATGTATGAAATGTAAAAAAGTGATGAACTAGAAGTTGGTGCCTGAAAGGGTCCATAGGAAGGAGAAATTAGGAGTCTCTTGCATGTTTTAGTGGAGTTCTCAAGAAATCAAAGTGGAATTGGAGGGCAATTCCCAGCAAGCAGTGGGCTGGGGATGGGATCAGGAGAACTGCAATGAATAGAAAGGAGTGTGAAGATGGCATATCTGCTTCCCAGTGTGTCTTGCTCTTTGGGTTTCCAGGTAGAGAAGGCTTCTAGGTATTGGGGCTAATACAAAAGGATGGAAATGGAAAGAAACCTGAGTCTGAAATATTAATTGAGTTCCCAGGTAATGAAGAGAGAAAAGCACAGAAAGAGAGGTATGCTACAGAACTGAGAATGGACTAGGAAAATAACACAATGTAAGAAAGAAAAAAGAGTAAAGGTGTACCTGTTTATAAGGCTAGAACAGCCATCACATTACCAGGGTGAGAATCTTGGGTTGTTTTACTATATAACACAATTTTATTTGAAATGAGTGTTTAACTCTATTAATGGAATGAGCAACACATGATTACAGTTATAAAATAAAGGAAACATTTTTTATTCAAGGACATGTGCCACCCTTAGGATGATCATAGTAATGTACCAATCTCAACAAACCCCACTGCTGTTATTTGTTGTTAATAACAAGCTTCTAGTTTGACCTTCATCAACACTTTGTTTCTCCCTGCTGTGCTATGTGAGGTTGAAAAATATATCCTGACAAAGTTGCTTTATGAATGGAATTGGAAAATATCACAAACCCCTAAGCCATGAAGTACAAGTAAAGAAGAAACTATCTAAGATCATAATAATGAATTAAATACTAGTGATTTTCTTAAGATGAAGGACATATTTTTAGTTATGATTAGTGCACATCCCTAGACTACTATGCTTTCTTGGGACTAAAAAAATAGATAACATTGAAATAACTAAAGATCTGAACATCAAAGCCTGAATTAAAGGTTAAAGAAGATGTTAAGGTCAAAGAACAAACTGGAAATTCCTCTACTGGGAACTGGGAATTTAAATATTAAAGGGCCTCTTGATGGCAGCTGAGAAAGTAGGCCAGTGACTTCAGGCTGCAAAATTCTAGTATCTGTGAGAAAACCTCAAATCTCAATTCTGATTTTGGGCATATAAAAAATTTAATATTATTTCTAGTAAGTGATCACCAAATTACTTTACATGAGAGTCTTTGAGTTATTTACACATTCAAGATGTGACTAATAATAATGTCTCATTACTAAGTTACAAGTCACATTTTCCCTTTCCCATGTCCTACCATGTCCAGTGTTTGTGAGTGCCCAATCCTAAACTTGTCATTTAACCACAGCTCTGAGAGGTGAGCTGTGAGCAGCCATTTGGCACTCATAAAGGTTCTTAAGAAAAATGAACCTGACAATTTGTATTCCTTCCTGGGTGACCATCAATGTCCAAGCTGCTTTGTCAGTCTGTGGAACAACACATTTCATAACAGCATTCCTCTGGAAAGACCATAAGATACCCAAACCAAACAAAGAAAGGGATAAAAAATAAATTTCTGAGTAGGAACCCACACATTCTGTAGTGTTTTGTACCTCCACAGGCAAATGACCCAAAAGAAATGACCCTTAAAAATGCTTAATTTACCCCCAGTTACTCTGTATTTAAAGGTTAATCACTGAGCACAACTACACCCACAGGCAAAAATAAAATAAAACATGTTGGGGGTGGATAGAGGTATGGGAAAGCCTGTGCATGAGCTTCTGAAAGCATGGGACTCTGAATTCGTTGTACTAAATTGATGGATCTACAGCATTTCTGCTGGTTTGTGTTTTCAGACATCATGGTAGCTTTTATACTTTTAATCATGTGAGGACAGCATGTCTTGTAGCTGAGAACACTCATTGATGAGACTCAAAAGAACATTGTTAAACCTTACAGAGTTGGTGATATGACCATACAAAGTCAAATGTTTTCCCCCATTGGATGCTATTAAAATAAGATATTCTGGAAAGAACAGTACTCAACTTTATATGGAAAAGCAAAATACCCAGGATAGCCAAGATAATCCTGTACAATAAAAGAACTTCTGGAGGCATCACTATTCCTGACTTCAAACTCAACTACAGAGCTACAGTACTGAAAACAGCCTGATATTTGCATAAGAACAGAAAGGAAAAACAATGGAACCAAATCGAAGACACAGATATTAACCCAGAGACCTTTGAACACCTGATCTTTGAAAAAGAAGCAAAAAATATCAAATGGAAAAAAGAAAGCATAGTTAACAAATGGTGCTGGCATAACTGGATATCAACATGTAGAAGAATGAAAATAGATCCATATCTATCACCATGCATAAAAATCAAGTCCAAATGGATCAAAGACCTCAGCATAAAGCCAGCCACACTGAACCTCACAGAAGAGAAAGTGGGAAGTACACTTGAATACGTTGGCACAGGTGACCGCTTCCTACATATAGTGCCAGCAGCATAGACACTGACAAAAACAATTAATAAATAGGACCTCCTGAAACTGAAAAGCTTCTGTAAAGCAAAGGACACGGTCAACAAGACAAAACAGCCTACAGAATAGGAAAAGATCTTCACTAACCCCACATCAGACAGAGGTCTGATCTCCAAAATATACAAAGAACTCAAGAAATTGGTCACCAAAAGATCACATAATCTAATAAAAAAAATGGAGCACAGACCTAAACAGAATTCTCAACAGAGGAATCTAAAATGGCTGAAAGACACTTAAGGAAATGTTCAACATCCTTAGTCATCAGAGAAATGCAAAACAAAACAACTCTGAGATTCCATTTTTTACCTGTAAGAATGGCCAAAATCAGAAACACTGATGACAACTTATGCTGCAGAGGTTGTAGGAAAAAGGGAACACACTTCTGCATTGCTGGTGGGACTGCAATCTGGTACAACCACTTTGGATGTCAGTGCGGCAATTTCTCAGAAAATGAGGAAATAACCTTCCTCAAGACCCAGTAATACCACTTTGGGGTATATATCCAAAGGATGCTGAATCGTGCCACAAGGACATGTGCTCAACTATGTTCATAGCAGCTTTGTTTGTCATACCCAGAACCTGGAAACAACCTAAATGCCCCTCAACCAAAGAATGGATAAGGAAAATGTGGTATATTTACACAATGGAGTACTACACAGCAGAAAACAATGACATCTTGAATTTTGCAGGAAAATGGATGGAGCTAGAAAACATTATTTTGAGTGAGGTAACCCAGACACATAAAGACAATTATCACATGTCCTCACTCATATATGGTTTTTAAGTAAAAAAAAGCCAGCCTACAAACCACAATCCCAGAGAATTTAGACAATAATATGGACACTAAGAGAGACTGACATGGGAAGTAGAAAAAGACAAGATCTCCTGAGTAAATTGAGAGCATAGGACCTTGGGGGAGGGTTGAAGGGAGGAGTGGAGAAGCAGGGAGGGGAGCAGAGAAAAATGTAGAGGTCAATAAATATCAATAAAATATATAAAAAAGAAGATATTCCATTTTAGTCATCTTTTCTTCTTTTGGTATTACTGGGGCTAACAGAACAGGACAGCAAACTCTATCACAATCTGTCAGTTTGACCTCAAACTTATGGTCCTTCTACTTCAGACTTTGAGTGCTTGCATTACCCCATGTTAGAACAGGGGTACTCACATTTAAATCACATCACAGGCTGAAAGAATAAGGCCATGCCTTCCTAGAACTCTCTCTGAGACAGAATTAAGAATCTGTTTGTACTGTGGTATAAGATCAGCCCTCAACTTATGGTGGATGCACCACACACAGTCCCACAATTCATAGGTCTCTTTACTACAAGAATCCTGGTATGGCTCTGACTCTTGGTCTCCAAAATGGAGATTTCATGGGCTTGAGGAATGATATAGAGTAGGACACTGAGAATTCCAAAATGGCCTGATTCTTCTCTGTGGCATAAACAAGAGTGGTAAAGCCCACTTCTATTTGGCAATGATACTGGCTGTAGAAGGAGCAGCAGACCTGTTGATATATTGTATTCTTGATAAACAGTAACCT